>NC_041220.1:71782098-71849631 GCF_002837175.3 Physeter macrocephalus | reverse complement strand
CCTGGACCGGGGCACGAACCCGTGTCCCCTGCATCGGCAGGCGGACTCTCAACCACCGCGCCACCAGGGAAGCCCCCCAAAACGTAGACTTTAAAGAACTGTAAACTCATCAGGGCTTTTCTTTGTCCATTGTTGAAGCTGTGCTTACATTTGTTGCATGAATAAGTCAAGCGAAGTTGGATCAGAACTTCTAGAATCTTCTGGTCTTGTGTTTAGCTTACCAAGACATTAACTCCTAGAGAGACTGGGCAAATAGTGGATTGAGTAGATGGAAGGCTGTGATATTTAAACAGCTCCATTCACAGATCTGTTTAGCACTTGGCTAAACAGAATGGGAAAATGAGGTTATCTTCAGGCCTGCATATTTTATTTAAGAACAAAGATTTTAGCCAGTATAGGGAACAAACATTTTAACCAGTATAGGGAACAGCCAAGGTAAGCAGGATATAGATATGACTCAGGAAATCATTTGAGTAAGAATATGCAGTCACGAGATGTGGTTTAGGGGTAAAGAACGAGAATAGTTGAATTTCTTGGGTCAACTATGCAAATTGACAAGATTTTGCCGTCCTAGGGTAGAGACAAATACTAAAAGCCTACCTAGCTTTAGAGGCTCAGAATGAAAGAGAAAGAAGAGCACCGATACTGGTAATGCCAAGCCACTTGAATTAGCTGAGCTGTCTTAAACCTCTGAGTCCTTAAGTAGGATGTTCCTTCTATGTTTCCCTCTCACTCTGCCAGGAAAGCTGTCCATTAGGACCCTGCTCACCTGTTACTTCTCTGTCAGAGCCTTTTGTGATGCTCCAGGCTGCTTCCTATTCTTTGTTCCCCAGGACATTGGACATTTGTTTTGACAGCAGGCATTCACATACTCTCATTGAGCACCTACATAGTGCCAGGCACTGTGATGCACAAGACAAAATTGTTGCCTGCAAGGGGCTCAGAATCCAGTAAAGGAAATAACATTTGCAGTAGAGTAATTAGAAACAGGGTACACAAGATGTGCTGTGGAAGGCAGCTTGGTGGGGAGTAGGGCGGAGCGAGCATTTCAGATGGAGAGAACAGCCTCGGTACGTGTGGGGAGGCTAGAGGCACCTGTGGGTGCATTTCTAGCATTGTCAGTAGTTCAGTTTGTAACTGTCAACCTCACCGCCTGCACTTTAAATTGATGTGCCTGTAATGTACACACACATGCTAGGTGACGGTAAAGAAAACCGCATGGGGCCCTGGCCAACCCCATCCCACTCACATCCATGTGGGATCCAGACCTGCTTGCTTTACTGCTCGTTCTTGTCATCCTGATTCTAAATTCCTGACTCTGCATCTCCACTGAGATAGAAACTCACCTCTGGGACCCCCCTCAGGTGGTCCCTACTTCGTGACCCTCCTACTAGTTTCCTTTCTCATCTGGGCCTTGTCTCTTCCAGGTGAACTTACTCACCTTAAGCCCAAGCACTGCAGGTAGCCACCTCTGCATGGCTCCTCAGCTGGTACCATATACCTCCTGGGAGGTTGGCTTTCTGTTACCCGCCAAGATGGAGCCACTACTGCCACTTTTTTACTGCCTGCGCCTGGGAAACACAGGCCTGGGTGAGAAGAGCATGAACTTGTGCACAGAGGGCAGCAGATGGCTGTGCTGATGGGCATAGAGGCTGAAGAGAGAAATTCGGGAGGCAGAGTGGCGTGCGTCCCCGCTTCTGAGGTCAGGAGCTAAGGCGGAGGTCATAGGTCCGCACTCTGCTTCAGCCACACCTGAGGAGAATGAACAAAACTAGAGACCCCTGAGCTCGCCTTCCCTCCCTGAGACTCTGATTCAATTGTCTTGGCAGGGGGCCTGGACACTGACAAATTTAAAAGCTCTCTGGAGGATTCTACTGTGCAGCCAGAGTTGAGAACCACTGAGTTAAAGGAGCGAGTGGGGTCCCATGTCTAAGTCCATTTTCTGATGAACTGGCTGTGATGAAGTGGACCCAGCTTGCTACCCAACCTGGTCTCCCTCATTCCACAGACACTGCTCCCAGATCCATACTGCTGGGGAATGGAAAGCCCTGATACTTCCCTCATTGGCCTTTGCTTGACACCACCCCTAATGGGGCCTCACTGCTGTCTCTGTCTGGGGTTGTTTGAACTCACCTTAGATTCCTTAGATCTGCTCCTTAAAGCTCAAGTCCTGAGGGGGTCTCTCTAAGGCCCACCTCATTTGGACTTCAGAGGGTGACAACTGGAAAACACCTATCTAGATGCTTGGAAATTCCTGAATGGGTGCTGCCATTCTCTTTGTGCAATGCCTCACTATCTTTTCACATAGTGCTTCTCAACAGAGACGTATGTCAGAGCCGCCTGGGGGAATTTGTCTAAATATATATACCCATTCTGACCAACCCATCCAAGCAGAATATTGGGTCTGTGAGTAGATCCAGATAGGATTTGTACATATATGGTTAGAAAAAACCTCCCAAATGACTCTAATCGTCCAGTCTCTGAAATCCTCTGCTAAAGGTGCATTTGTTGGAGCCAACATGATTTGAACATAACCTGAAAGAGACCAGTATGTATTTGAACTCCCGACCTGAAAAGCGTATCCACTTAGGATGGAAACTGCTAGGTTAGCAGCCCACCAAACCTATTCATCCCTTCTTCCATAGTAATCAGGGCACATGGCTATCTGGATAGGAATGACACCTACCAGCCTCTCTTGCAGTTAGTTGTGGTCCAGGAGACTGCTCACTAATGGAAATTGAGTAGAAGTGATGTTTGCTTCTTCTGGGCTGGGGCTCTTAATACAGTGAGCAGTGAGCAGCCTTCCCCATAGTCTCTCTACACTTTTCCTGCTGGCTGATCTGAGCAGCTTTGGAAGGCACTTGTGCAAGGTGGCAGAGCTGTTGTCAGCCTGGGACCCCGAGGGACCAGCCAACCTGAAACACACATCTCAGACTGTTATACTACAGAAAAATTAACTTCTGTTCCTAAATGATGTACAATTTCTGCCTGATCTTGACTTTTTCCATTGAAATGCATGTCTCCAACAATGCAGTGGCAACAGTTTTGTCCCCAAAGAAATGTTAGTTCCAAGTAAACTTCCCCATAGTTTGGAAGCACTACCTAGGAGAAGACTGTCTCCTATGACTATCCAGGGACACCAACAGAGCCTGGAGCAGCAGGGCAAACAGGTACCTTGGCTAAAGCTGAGTCAGAAGGGCCTCAGTCTTCCAATACGGAGCTTTATATCCACTATACATCTAGCACATCAATGATCAACCACTTTTTCTCATGAGCCAGAATATCAGGGGATGACAGAAACTCTGTGCTCTGAAAGATGTACCAAAAATCAAGGATACATTTAGTGTTCTTGAATCCATTTAGCAGCTGTCAAATATGCCATTCAGCAGATTTTTAGAGGAAATCTGGTGGAGGCAACCTGCAGATGCTGAATACTTGCTGGAATTCAGACTGACCTAGGGATGGCTTCCAAAAGGTATTAATTACAGAGGTGGTAGAGTCTTGTCTAATGGATTATTTGTCTGTTAGTTATTTATATAAACAGGCAACTCAAATACTGTAGCTCTGCCATATTGCCATATTACCAAACTAGCTGCCCTTTAAAAGCCATTCAAGACCCCGAAGCATGGCTATAGGGACTTCTGGTAGCCCTAGCTGGCAAATTCCGTTCCTGCACAGCAACCATTGAGATACACGTGCCTGAGCCAGACACACCCAGAATTCCGAAGGGGAGAATAAATTTGCTCTTAATTCACAAGGGCTGATAGACTACCATTATGATGGATTTCATCATGGACCTGCTCCCTTCCCATGGCTACAATGAGGGTTGATACCCTCACCAAGATGGCAGAACACAGAACAGATAACAGTTAGTTGTACTCTGTTTATTAGGGGAATTCCTCCTCCTCAATTAATATAAAACCTGACCTTTGATTCCAGGTATTTATATCATGAATCTAGAAAGCATAGTTCAGAATCCTGCTTGTCCAGAACCATCTGCCCTCTGAGGCTCATCCCCACACGAATGGTCTAATGGACCATATTGTGGCCCATTCTACATAGAATCTGACATGCCATGGATCTCAACCCTGCTAAATCCACGTATAATGATTTATAGCGTCTCTCCATAGAGAAAACCCTACAGTTTCTCTTATTTTTTTCTGCACCCCAATACTACCACAACCCCAGCATCTGGCAGGTACCTGGAAAAGCTACCAGTTACTTCAGAAGACCTATAAACACCATTTTCTATGTCAAGAAGCCCTTCAGTGCTAATGCTTACAGGCTGTGGGCATCAGGACAACAGTCTGAACGCAAGAAACCTTATTTTTCTAGGGGCCCACTCTTTGGAACTATTTAAGATCAAGAACAGTAATGGCATTCCATTTCCTACAATCCTGTGCCTATGGACCCACCCTGGCTTTCACTGCTTCCTGTCCCATCTGCCCCTCAGAAACTCTGTTCCCACTCCGATTCTCAATCTACCCCTCAGAGCCTAAGGTAGAGAAACAGAATATGTGTGAGTGGAGTTGGCCACCACAGAGAGCAACAACAACTTCCAACACCTGCTGCAGGGATTGGTATGAGCCTCAGCCCACCACTCACCTCAACAGTTCCTTAGTGTGTGCCATCTGACAAATCCGGGGCAGCCTCAAGACCCACTGCCCAGGGACAGGTCATGGGAGAAGGGCATGTACAACGTTTACCTTATCTCGCCTTTTAAAACGGAGCCAACTATGAACAAAAGCTGCAAAGCCTAGCTGGTTGTGTTCAGAACTTCCACTACATGTTCCTCTTTGATTCTGACCGCCTTGCTCTCACTCTGTCTTTGAAATCTGCCTCATATCTGATTTCAACAGCCACCTGTACACTTTTCCGTATTTGTCATTCTTTCTACCTTTCCCACCAGTATTGTGGGCTTCTAGTTTCCTTTAGGCCTTCTGGCTTAGCTCACTCATCCCACTTATCTTTGTCTATTCTGACTGCTGTAACAAAATATCATTGAAGGATGGTTTAAACAAGAAATATTTATTTCTCACAGTTCTAGAGACTGGAAAGTCCAAGATCTAGGTGCTGGCAGATTCGAGGTCTGGTGAGGGCACATTCCTGGTTCATTCCTGGTTCATGGACATCTTCTTGCTGTGTCATCACATAGTAGAAATAGGGCAAAAGAGCTCTCTGGTGTCCTTTTTATAAGGGCACTAATGCTATTCATGAGAGCTCCATCCTCATGACCTAATTAGTTCCCCAAAGTCTCACCTCCTAATACCATCACATTAGGATTTCAACATCTGAATTTTGGGGGGAAGCAAACATGTTGTCCATTGCACCACTGCCCACCTGTACCTGAATATACATGCACAGGTATGCACACATATGCATATGTATTCATAGGAATGCACACAGATATATAGCTCTATATTCAGGGATCAGATGACAAATGGCCTCCCAAGTAGTTTGGATTTCATCCTGCAGACTGTGAGGATTCACCGAACAATTTTAAGCAGGAAAATGATCTGATGCGCATTTTAGAAAGATCTCCCTTTCTAAATGCAGTGTGTAAGATGCTTTAGACCTCATTAGGTCTAGAAGCAAATGCTAGTGTGTTAGCTGAAGCCTTTCCTTATTACCTGACTCTTAGTTGTTTAATTCACAGGATACTCATTTTCTACCTCTTCGTTCTGCCTTCCATATACTGGTTGCTCAATCAGTGTTTTTAAAATTAAGCCAAGAAAGCAAGCTGGATCGGCACAATGGATGTAAATAAGTCTGGAACCCTTAGAGAAGTAGGCAGCAAAAGGGGACCAAGAAAGTGGGGGGAATAATAGGAAGGTGGGCTTGCACTTGGGACAAGGAGAGACAAGAGTGGGTAAAACATAAAATTGCTGGGGAAAATTAAATGCAAGTTAGAGTAGGCCATATGACACAAAAAGCATCAAGTGACAGAGACTAACAATGCAGATTATGTGGCTGGAGAGAAAAGAAACTTGATGTGATTTTAGTTCCAACAATCAAGCTGAATACAAAGGGGAAAGTCATTGTTCCTAAAGGAAGACAGGAGAGCTATACCAAGGTGAGATTTCTCTTGCATGGAATCTGAATTGGAAGATGTAGTTCATGAAAAATAAGAGACTTCTGAATGCATGACTTCCTCAAAAGATATGTAAAATGGAAAATTTATTTAAAGGCATTCACCTTTCTGTACTATAAGAATGACAGTTTGGGGAAGACATTAATTTACATCTTGAGAAAAAATGGTGGAGCCCAAAGCAACCAATGCTTGATATATGAAGCCAGATGCTTAGAATAACTTGGTCAGAATATGGCATTGAAGCACAACATTCAAATGGAGTTTACAATAGGGACGTAAAATGAGGAAGCTGATTAATGAAATCAACAATAGTTATATATCACAACCAATAACAATAGATACAAAATGTAAAGTGAATAAAATACTTTTTGAAACTCCAGCTATAGCAACAACTGATTTTTTTTTTTTCCTAAAAAGCTGGAGAAAGTTGATGGGTAAAAATTTGAAGCTATTAGAATTCCTATTAGAACAATGAAGAGAAGGGTACTCAGCTTATTATATGAAAGCGGACAAAGTCAGGGGACACTGAAGAAAAGCTGTGAAACTAGAAAATTTTATTGGGGAACTATCACATGGGCATGAAAAATGATTAAAAATGGGAAGAGGACAAACAAATCTAAGGCCCCCCAAAATGAAGAAGAAACAAAATATTTAATAGCAGGCATGGTAGCTTAGGAAGTGAATAGCACAATTGAGTTTTGAAGAATATAAGCATTCCCGTGCTTGTGGATTTGCTGTTGCACTATACAAAGCTTTTTGAGGACCTTTGGCAAATAGGATGAAGGAGAAATAAATAATGAATGTCAAAGACTAGGAAAGATTTTAGAAACTATAGGCCACCACCATTACTAAAAATTTATTACAGCAGATTTTACTTGCAGAACTACATGCTGTGGTTGCCTAGATTAACAAAGGGCATGTCACAGGGTTTTGTAATATAACATATGTGATGGTAAAAACATGAGTTGAAGAAAAATCTCAGAACATCCCAAAGGAAAAGAATAAAATCCATGTTATATTTGAATTAATGATACCTTTTGTTTTATCCAACAAACATGATTATTTTTCTTTAAGACCGTGTAAAAATTTATGGTGCTAATAAGATGGGTTGAAAGATCTTTAAGTTAACCTCAGCCCATGTAACCAGCCCATGTGACAGTTTTTGAAATTATTGAATAGAGGGGGAGGAAATGAAAGCATGAGGGCAGTGAAACATGGCAGCCAACACATGGCTTTATACTATGTATAGTCTCTTGATAATCTCTGTATTCACCCAGATTTCACTGAGAGAAGCAGGACCAGGAGGAGACATATATCAGTAAATTTATTTTAAGGAATTGGTTGCACAGCTGTGGGCTGGCTAGGCAAGTCTGAAATCCATAGGGTGAGCTCAGGACAGGAAGGACTGAACTCTCAGGCACAGGCTGAAGCTGCTGCCAACAGGTGGAATTTCCTCTCCTTCTGGAAGCCTTATGTCTGCTCTTAAGGCCTTTCAACTGATTGAATCAGACCCACTCAGGTTATCTAGGATGAGCTCCCTTACTTAAAGAGTCAACTGCTTATGGATTTTAATCACATCTACAAAATACCTTCACAATAGCTAGATTAGTGTTTGATCAAATGACTGGAATTGTAGCTGGCCAGGTTGACACATCAAAAACCATCCCTGTTAAGCATTCCCATAGGCTGTTGAGCTCTGGACCAGTTCATAGTAAAGTTATGTTGGAAAGACTTCAATCTCCTGAAAGAAGACTATAGAATTGAAGTTTATCTGTGGCTATTATAGCCTTAAATTTGGACATTTAACAGACCTTCTATTTGAACATGGGTCTGATTTATTTGCTGTTTCATTTTCCATAAAATTCAGTTGATTTAAGAGTTCATTTCTCATACTGCATATCAAAATAGAAATTTGAACAATTAAAAAAAAAGACTATCAAACTCTCTTAGGGAAATTTGGTAAGAATGAGGTGTTAAATGAAAAGGGATATAATTATAGGAGCTCAGCCAAGGAGCATGCTGCTCATTTATTGTGACAATAAAAGAAAGAGAGAATGCATTTAAAGTATATGACTAGAATTTGACAAATACCAGAGGGAGCAAAAGTCATTAATTCACTCAATCATTCACTCACTCACGCATTGGACATTAATCACACATTTGTTAGCTAACGTATGAGACATGGAGGTTATAACAATAAGACACAGCCTCTTCCAATGAAGAGCTCCCAGCCTGGTGGGAGAGACAGGGAAGTAAAGAGGCATTTATAAAATGTGTATTTTAGAACAATATTGTCGAAGCGTGTCTATGCTATGGGAACAGCAAGGAAGACCAATGAGGATGGTAGATAAATGGATATGAACTTGTATTGAGGTGTAGAAATAGGTGATAGGCCAGTGAGAATTCTTGGTGTATGTGATAAAGGATGAATAAAGAAAATGGCACTGACAATAGAGGAAGTAAAAAGTTAGCAGGCACGGGAGGGTAACATTTCTTATGCTAATTTTTCTCTTACACATTCATGATGTGTGGTTCCTCCACCAATACACCAAGAGTATGTGTGATCCCACCAACAGTAATGAAGATCCTTTTATGGCCTGTGGAAAAGTAGCACAATCTCAGAGGGCAGCTGTGCATCTGCTAGGCTAGAAGGAAAAGAATGTGCTGTATAGAATTTTTTCACACTTCAGGGTTACTGAATTTCAACTTTAAGAAGCCAGAAGATAAGGATGATGGTTGAGTGTATGGGTAACTGAAATACCAAGTGCTTGAGTTGGCTGAGAAGACTCCACTGGAAAGAAGTAAGGTTTATAGTGAATTTATCTGTCCCCAAAGGCACCAAGTTATGTTTGCTCCTTTTCCCCCTGTCTTCCAAAATAGATCTCCACTGTATTAACTTGGACTGTTGATTGCAAGGAACAGAAATCAATTCAAGCAGGCCAAACAAAGAAATGATTATTGGTAAGAATGCAGGAATAGATCCTAGAACCAAGAGTGGGAAGATAGCCAGATCTCAGATTGGGGGGTGAGTGTCTGGTATTTTCACCCTCACTCTGCTTGTCTCCTATCTGCTCATTGGCTTCATCCTCCCTGGGAACCAGAGGTCTTTGGTCTCCAATCCCCATGGTAGAATATCTGCCACTTCATGGACTATTTGCTCCAGAGTTAACAATTACAGCTGCAGCCATGCACAGAGACTTTCCCAATTCTAAATCTGATTGTCCTGTTTTGGATAAGGTAGCTGCCCCATTCAGTCAGATATGGCCCAGGACGGGGGCCAGAGAGGGAGAGATGTAGGGGGAGAGATGGGTCATGGGCTAGTTAGATGTCTCCAGAGAAGCTCACAGAAAAAGAAGGGAGACGTGGAGCAGGTTATACACTTTCAGTCCCTCCTGTGAAGTTCTTGATTCCTATCTTTATTCTTTTTTATCCTGACTTATGGGTGGGCCTTATTTTCAGAGCCCTAGAGAACTATGATGCCTAAGATCTAGAGTGAAATCTTTAGGAAATAACAGCCAATGTGCTTCATTTGTTTTTCCATTTTAGTAAAACCATGATAACACACTGAACTAAACAGCCACCCTTTTGGCTTCTCTTTCACTTTAGTCCACCTACCCCAGGAATTAAAAAACAAAAGCTCAATGGATCATTACGTCACCTCCCATGTGTTTAGCATTGTGGAGATCAATATCAGGAATACAGAGGAAGCATAAGACATGGATCTTGCAAAAAATAAAAAAAGGCTTATTATTATCTACTGAAAAGAATAAAAGGAACGATTGAGAATAAGCCTTATTATACCAGATTAATATTCCAATACAACATATTAATATAATATATATAATATCAGAAAGTACTAGAGGAATAAAATATTTGGGGAACCCTTTTCCCTGGGCCTCATGTGTACCTGTGGTCAGTCTTCTGGGTACAGGGAGGGAAAAGGCTCACCCTGTGTTTCCTCCCTTCTCCGGGAGAGGAGAAAGCCTGGTGAGATTGGGGCAGAAACTCCAAGAAATGCCTGGCTGGGGAGAAGGTGAATGTGTATGTGGAGATATTTCTGAGCGTGCCTAGTGGTTTTTGAAATCAAATGTATTAGACTTCTCTCCCCATTATGCCATACTGCCTCTCCATAGATCTATAAATGATGGTAATTGCTCTATTTTTCTGAGCTTTAGCCCTCGTAATAGTCTTATAATGATAATATATTTTACATGGTAATATCCTAATAAGAATACTACATATAAGATTAGGTGAATTGCATTTGACAAATTTAATTTTAAAAAGCTAACAGAAAAAAACCCACATCCCAATGAGATTAAACTCTGACTTAAGTCCTCAAAGCTGGAAATCGCTGGAGGGTTAATTTTGCCTTTATCATGGCTCCACTCCCTCCTCCCAGAGGGCTTTGCAGCTGCTCTCAGAGCCTGCGCTCCGAGCCTCTGAAGCACTTGGGGGGCGGTCCTGGGTGAAAGGCAGGTGAACTTCAAAGTGAGTTTTTCCTCATTAAGGATTACTACTTATCTCTTAATGGACCCTATACAGATCAATAAACAGATGAAAGTTAAGTGATTGAATTTAGAGGTTTGTGGGGAAAGATGATCAATAGGCTTAAAAATAATTTAATATCCTCTGGATCATTTTCACCTTCCTTTATAAATAGTTCAACAGAGTAAAATCTTTATTAGTTTTTGATAGGAAGGGGCTGAGTAATTTTTCAGCGTATCAGTAGTTTCAGAAGTTTGGTTTTGTAAAAAAAAAAAAAAATCTCAGAGTGTAATAAATTTCTTGAAGCTAAATTCGAGTTTTGAAAGCAAACCTCTCACATCAGACTCCATAGAATGGAGTCTCCCTCAGAAATAGTACCAGAAATGGAGACAGCTCTAACTGCAGTCACCTTCTAAGGGTGTGAAGGAAGCAACACATATTGTAAGGACTCACTGGGAAACGGCCACAAGTTTATTATAATAAAGTAAATATAAAATTAAATTTAATGGTAATAGGAAATACAGTATTTTTGCTCTCGTCTACAGTTGTACCCAGTATAGTTCATAGAATATTTTGTCTGAGGTTATGATATTTCATGTGTCAACTTTATGATATTTTATGTGTCAACTTGGTTGGGCCACAGTGCCCAAATATGTAGTCAGACGTTATTCTGGACGTCTCTGTGAGGGTCTTTTTGGATGAGATTAAACATTTAAATTGATGGACTTTGAGTAAAGCAGATTGCCCTCCATAGTGTGCGTGGGCCTCACCCAATCATCTGAAGGCCTGAATAGAACAGAAAACTGACCTCCCCTGAGCAAGAGGGCATTCTGTCAGCAGAAGGCCTGTGAACTTGAACTGCACCACTGGCTCTTCTCTGGGTCTCTAGCCTACAGGCACCCCCTGCAGATGTTGAATTTATTTAATTCCTTAAAATAAATCTCCATCTCTCTCTGTCTCTCTCTGTCTCTCTCTGTCTCTCTCTCACACCACACACACACACACACACACACACACACACACACACACACACCCCTCCTATTGGTTTTGTTTCCAAGACTAACACAGAGGTTGAGTTCTATTATTTAAAGGAAAAAAAACAGGAGAGAGAAAATGAAAAACAAAGCAGCTCCCTTTAAGAGTAGCTCCCCTTAAGAATTTCTTTAAATGGTATAGACCCTATTACTTCCTTTAAAACACTGCCTCTTCAATGTAATAAATCATTTAAAAGGTGCTTTATTTAAGCAAGCACTTAATGAATTGGAACAAAAGCTGCAATAAGAAGTAGATTATGTAGGGATATATTTTAACAATTATTAGATTGTGAACTCATGGAAGACAAGGTCATTTGCATCATATCAAGTTCAATCTCTGATCTATTGTATTGAACCATATGAAACTGCTGATTCTCTCTCTGTCTCTCTCTGTCTCTCTCTCACACCACACACACACACACACACACACACACACACACACACACACACACACACACACACACACACACCCCTCCTATTGGTTTTGTTTCCAAGACTAACACAGAGGTTGAGTTCTATTATTTAAAGGAAAAAAAACAGGAGAGAGAAAATGAAAAACAAAGCAGCTCCCTTTAAGAGTAGCTCCCCTTAAGAATTTCTTTAAATGGTATAGACCCTATTACTTCCTTTAAAACACTGCCTCTTCAATGTAATAAATCATTTAAAAGGTGCTTTATTTAAGCAAGCACTTAATGAATTGGAACAAAAGCTGCAATAAGAAGTAGATTATGTAGGGATATATTTTAACAATTATTAGATTGTGAACTCATGGAAGACAAGGTCATTTGCATCATATCAAGTTCAATCTCTGATCTATTGTATTGAACCATATGAAACTGCTGATATTTGAGTGTTTCTGACCTATTAAAAAGAAAAGCAATTACATATGGTTCAATCCAATAGAAGTATATTATATTCTTATATGATAAAGGCCAGAAAAGTGCATTTCTAGATTTTTTTTCCCATATAGTTTTATTTATTTTTATTTATTTATTTATTTATTTTTGGCTGCATTGGGTCTTTGTTGCTGTGTGCGGGCTTTCTCTAGTTGCGGTGAGCTGGGGCTACTCTTCGTTGTGGTGTGCGGGCTTCTCATTGTGGTGGCTTCTCTCATTGTGGAGCACGGGCTCTAGGCGTGTGGGCTTCAGTAGTTGTGGCACGCAGGCTCTGTAGTTGTGGCACGCAGGCTCGTGGGCTCTAGAGCACAGGCTCAGTAGTTGTGGTGCACGGGCTTAATTGCTCTGTGGCATGTGGGATCTTCCCGGACCAGGGATTGAACCCGTGTCCCGTGCATTGGCAGGTGGTTTCTTAATCACTGTGCCACCAGGGGAGTCCTTCCCACATAGTTTAGAATCAGTTTTTTGTGTTTTTTGTTTATTTTTTTAGGACCAGTAAGGTGAGCATAAGATGAAGGTAATCAAATACCTTATGGGAAGAATACACAAACTTGGGCAGGATGATTATTCTTTTAAGTATTTTTCATCAAATCTTGAAATTTCAGCTCTTTTTTGAGTATACTGCAACACTCCCAAAATCACAGATACAAATTCTTTTCCCCCTTAATTAGCTTCCACCTAAGGCGCATTCCATGCAAGTGGACTGGCTGTGTGCCAGGCATTCATATAGATGCTATTGAACTGCCAGTTGATGTTCAGTGTGTGTGTTGGGTGTTATTGATAAATCTGCACAAGAATAATTTATGACATCCCTAGTGATCCCTAGTAGGGCAAGATCTGGAACAGTGTAACAGTACCTTACATTTGGGTAGCACTTGACAATCTAGAAAACTCATTCTCCTTTCATTTTCACACAAACATCATAGAATACATTGTCTTTCCCATATTTACAATGAGAAGATGCAGCCCAGACAGCTGAACTCACTTGCTGAGGTTACATAATTTAATGAAAGGACCTGGAACTTTAAATCACTCTGAGCACTGTTACTTTACCACCGAGAGATCGATTTCCAGCTTTCTTGCACTTCGCTCTTCCTCTTCCAATTTCCTTCTAACCCATTTTGTGGATTAGCTCCCCCACAGGACCCTGAGTTGCTCATGTCACAGGATTCTGTAAACATTTTCAAGGCTTTGTTTTCAAAGAAACTCTTAACAGTTCCCTGCTGCACTCTGGTGAATGGTCTCATCTGTTTCTGAGCTTGTTCATGTTCCAAAATACAGTGCTGACTTTGCAAACGGCCCATAAAGCAAGTGTACTTTGAAATCAAGCCATCTGTGTGCAACAGAGCTGGACATGTGGCATCAAGCAGCCAGCTGTTTACAAGACCACCACACTTGCCTAGTCCTTTCAAAGAAAAGCCAACATCAGCATACCTCTGTAGCTGTTGTGTAGCAAGCTGAATTCCGAAACTGTGGAAAATGAGGGACAAAAAATTGGTGAGGGACTTCTTAAGGTCCTGCATCAAGCACTGGAGAACAACAGAGACTAAGTGGGAAATATGTGGCCATAGACCAGCCTCACTGTTACCGACTGTGGATGGAAGAATCCTGTAACAGCGAAGGTGCAGACAGACGGTTGGTCTCAGAGAAGACGCCCTGGAGTGCAAGGGCTGTGCCTAGTTCTGCTTCGTGTCTGCCAGAGGACTGTGCATACAGCCCAGACACGCAGATTGGAAGAAAAAAATTGTCAAAATCAGCAGAACGTTCTTTGTGGTTACAGAATACACTGACTCTCTAATTAAGGAAAAATTATCCACCTCTTTGCTTCAATATGTTTTAGCACCTTTTCTGGTATCTTTTATTCTTGGAAGGAAAAAAAAATTGCAGTTCTTTTTTGCTGTGGGTTATCCGAATCTGTCTTCACTACTGTATAAATTCACAGAGTTTGTGAATGTGTCTTCAGATTTAGTTCACAATTTCCCTAATTATAGATTTTCTTTCTTGTGAATTTATTTTTTAGGCTTTTGCCTAAACATTTATGGTTGCTTAGTTCTTTCTGGCTCAGTGCCACAGGGACAATTCTGGCACAAAACAAACATTAGCAGACTAGAATATAAGATCAATCTCTTATCTTACTAATTACCACCCATTCCCACTGACAAAGTCTTCAGGTCTTCAAGAGAAAATAAAGAATTTACCTGAAAAGCAGAGGCAGTCTATGTGTGTAATTTCACCTGGCTGGGTGTGTTCTGTCAGGATTTTTCAGTGCTGGCTTTCCGGTTGGTACAGCTTGAACAGCAATTGCAGTTAACAGGGTCGCCTCTGGCCTTGAGTCTCTCAGCTAATAAATTGAACCTCAATTTCCCCACATGTAAAATTGGAATAATCATAGCTACTTCAGGGGGCTTCCCTGGTGGCGCAGTGGTTGCGCGTCCGCCTGCCTATGCAGGGGACCCGGGTTCGCGCCCCGGTCTGGGAGGATCCCACATGCCGCGGAGCGCAAAAAAAAAAAAAAAAAAAAAAAAAAAAAATCATAGCTACTTCATAGTGTTTGAAGATCAAATAAGTTAATGAATGAGAAATGGCTTTGTAAGCTGTAAAGTGCTCTAAGAGCTTTAGCTGTTGTCATGATGATTGCTATGATTTTTGGAAGTTAAAGAGTTTCTACACTGTCAACTTTAAGTTGTTCTTTCCTTTTTTTGTTTTCTTAATGAATGAACTTGTTTATTGGTATTACAATAAGAATACAGGCACACACATACCACATGATTCCTTATAGATTTCTTTATAAGAATTATCAAAAGATTGGTTTTAAAAATCACGACTAAGAGTTTTGAGAGGGGTTGGCAAACTATGGCCCACAGACAAAATCTGTCCAGCTGCCTGTTTTTGTAAATAAAGTTTTATTGGAACACAGCCTGCCCATTTGTTTACACATTGGCTCTAGCTTCTTTTGAGCTACAACAACAGAGTTGGTTACTTGCTGTAGACTGTATGGCCCAAGAAGCCTAAAATATTCAGTATCTGGCCCTGTACAGAAAATGTTTGGTGACCCCTGAATTAGAGCAAAGGATTTGGCAAAGTAAAAGAAATGTTAACTCCTCAGTCTGAACATATCCTTTACTATCCCCAGTGGTTCAGTTAAGTGGACATTTTGATACACTGGTGGTGAGAGTGTAGCCTTTTTAAAGGGCAATTTGGCAATACATATCAAGAGTTTGAAAATTTGTCATCCAGCTTTAATCAATGAATAAAAATACAATGAATAGTAACAGTGTTTACTTCTGAGATATGGTACTTCAAATGCTTTTAAAAAGAAACAAACAAAAACTCTTCTCTTAAAATTCCCTACTGTCATTTTAGAATCCTCATAAGAACCTGATAAAAACACAAACATACCAACTTACGTGATGTCGTGAGGAAACTATGCCCCTAGTTCAGTGCCACTTCAGTGGTTGTTGTTTAAGGAGCTATAGAGGGAAGCCTTTTGGGATGTGGATAGGCAGCCTGCATTTTGTTTTGCAAGTTTAGAGCCCTATTTTTAGGTTTCCTTTAGATCAAACAGATCTGGAGCTCTAAGTGCTTTTATGTACCTTCTGATCAAATATTTCTGTTTCTCTTATAATTGTACACACACATACCCAAAAGGACAATTCAGAATTAGTAACAAAAATATTATGATCTGTTTTCAACTTCTCTTTTTTGGAGCAAATAATTTCATGTGGAACGTCCTTGTGTTTAACCAACAATTTCTTTTCTTTGAAAGGACTTACAGTGGCTGAATACATTATTTTAAAGATTCAGTATAAAAATTTTTTTCTGGTTAGAGCAGCTGAAGTTGGAATAGCAAAACTTTGCCCTCAAAAAGAAAAAAGAAAAAGAAATGGAGTACAAGTTTAGAGCCTTTGCTATGGTTTAAAAATGACTTTATCCTGGAATCTATTTGCATTTATTATTCTTTTGTAGTCAGTGGTAGTTCCCTTCATTGCTATCTTAACAGTCTTCCTCCAGGGATAAATGCATCAGAGAAAGTGGTAACCCATGGCAACCAAGCACTGTGTGAGAGGGGCAAACTAACTTGGAGGTGTGCTTAATATTTTCTTGGTGAGGAAACCTTGTGGAAATGATTTCCCTTTTCCCTATTTTCATAATGCACAAGGAGCGCATGTGGAATGTCATAATGAATGCACTGTGAGATATGCTACTGGTGGATGGAACCTAGTTATCAGCTTCTGAAGTTCAGTTTCAAGGCTGCGTAACTGCATTAGAAGGCCTGGGGGCTTCTAAGTGCATATGCAAAAGCTAAATGAGTGCTTATCAAAAGCATGTGTTTTCTCACTCTTAGAGGTGCAGTTTTGGTGATTACTAAGTGACTCTTGCTTCAAGAAAGAGTCAGGAACCAGGCTTATGAAAAAACAGATTGTGTATTCTTTGTGCATATTGATTGAGATAAGCATGCATGCACAAATAGGATTTATAGATAAACATGCCCTGACTATAGAGATGGAGTGCTACTTTCATGGAAGGACTGGATACCCTGATAAAAAATTCTAAGAAAGCCTGTCCTTTCCCACTTACATACATAAACACATCACAAGGTGTTAATTGTTTTGCTGTGGAAATGGAGTATTGTTTCTATTCTTACTGTTAATTTTTTTTCTGCAAAATAGGAAAGCTTGACAAACCAATTATTAAAGCTAAGAATATAGATGAAAGCATGAAATAGGATGTAGAGGAAAGGGCTTTCTGTACTTCACTCTTTAGAACAAAACTCAGCTACAACTCTTCTCAAATAAAAAGAAACCATTACGTCTTTAAGGATAAGAAATTAATGTGATTCTTTTCATTCGCAGAATGTACCACCTTCATTCCATGGGTGATGAACACATGCTGGCCTTATTAATTGTACTTTGCCCTGTGAGTTATGTAGCAGAGCAGATTTTACCACAGGGGATGAATATCATTATAATATCTGTAAGTGTGTATTTGTGATATATGTGTATGTTGTGATATATATGTATTTGTGATATATATGTATGTGTTCCTACATATGTACATATATATCATACATACATGCTTCAGCATTATTTGCAATAGCAGAAAACCCAAGGATCGAACAACTTAAATACATGTCAATAGGAAATGGGCTAAATAAATCATGGTTCTTTGAAGAACCTTTAAAAAGAATGAAGTTTGGAGGAAAGTGGTCAAAAGGTACAAACTTCCAGTTATAAGATAAATGGATACTAGAGATGTAGTGTACAACACGATGGCTATAGTCAACACTGCTTTATGATATTTAGGAACGCTGTTAAGAGAGCAAATCCTAAGAATTCTCATCACAAAGAAAACATTTCTTTCTCCTTTCTTTTTTTTAATGTTGTATATATAGGAGATGGTGGATGTTAGCTGAACCTATTACGGTAATCATTTCACACACAAAAAATATGTAAATCAAACCATTATGCTGTATGCCTTAAACTTATACAGTAAGGTATATCAATTATTTCTCAATAAAACTGGGGAAAAGAAAGGAATGAAGTAAATCTCTATCAGCTGCTATGAATGTTCTCCAAGATGTAAAATTAAGTAAAAAGAAAAAATACTAAACAGTGTGAATGATCTCATTTATATAAATAAAAGGATATAGACACAGACACACATATGCTAGCCAATTATAACTTTTTGTTTTGGAAGCATGCATAAAAAACTATTGTTAATAGTTAGATTTAGAGACAAGGTTTGGAGGAGAGAGAATTTTACATCTCTTCTTAAATTTTCCTAAACTACATGAATTTTTTACTATATGTGTGTAATGATTTTATCATTTAAAAATATTAAGGTTTATCTGGGGGTAGAAGTTTGTTCTATATGCTTTTCAGCATTTGAAAATATCTATGTTAATAAAAATAATATTTGTTAGCTATAGTGGCAGTTGACAGCCTTTTTAGCCATACGGAATAGTAAGAGAATTTTAAATTTGCGTTGCTTTTTGTTCTACAGTTAATAATGAAGTCAAGTGGAACTTAGTGGCATCCTCAGTCCTCCAGTCATTTCCATTATCCACAGAGGATGCTCTCTGCAGTTCTATCTGACACATGTATTTAACCACCACAGTTGCAGCTACAATTTCACATCTGACAACGCACAAAGTTGAATAGATCTAATACCAGTACTCTGATAATTGAAAACATCCAGGCTTGTAGTTCAGGGTTTAAATCTTGTAGAGGCTTCAAATTCTATAATCAAGAGAGCCCAGATTTCTGAGCTATGACTCCTCTCACACAGAAGAAATGAGAGAAAGAATGAAGAGATCAATGTAACATCCAGGGGTAACCATACGTCTGTATTATCACCTGTAGTATCTGATTTCTAAATTTTATGTAGATAGTATGTCTCCAGCAAGTATATAAGTAAAGTTTTCGTCAGTTTATAAACATTTATTTGAAATCATGTTGTGAGACAAATCAGGAGGAAATATCACTAAAACATAGGGACTTGTAATTTAGATTACTTTGGAGTTAACCCTCTTTTGGCTCCTTCATGTAATCAATATTGTAAGAGAGAATAACCCCAAATCCACTCACATTAAAGGAGGGAATTATTGACTCATCTGTCAGGGAAGTCCAGTGGTGACTGCAGACATAGGTAGATGGCTAAATCAAGGGATCAAACAGTGCTATCTTTATGTTCTTATTTCTGTTCCATTTTGCTTGCATGTTGCTATAATCCTTTGCTACTTCGTACTTGCCTTTTTTTCTATGTAACAAAAAAAATCGTTCCTGGAAACTCTCAGCTCATTGGGTTATACTTCTCTGTCCAGTGGGATAAAGACAGTCTTTTTCCTAATGTCCGTTATTAAAATAGTCCAAGGAGGACTCCTGTTGCCAATTTGAGGGTCATGTGCCAGTTTCATGGCTAATCATTGGTCCTAGAGGATGTAGTGCTGTGACTGGCGTGGCTTGGTTCATTTGCCCACTTCTGTGTACGGGGCTGGTGATTGGAGGGATTTCAGGATCGGTAACCCCAATAAAGTTCTTCCAGGGAAATCAAATTAAGCATGACGCACAGCATTTTGGAAATGAAAATTTCCACAGCTTTTTAGTCTCTATAAATGGCCTCAAAAGCCATCATTTCCCTTTCATGCTTACCCTGAATGTAACGCTATATACGCTTGTATATATATACTTCTATATATGTTTGTGTATATACACTTGTATATATGCTTGTGTAAATGTTTGTATATATACTTGTATATATATGCGTGTATACATACTTGTATATATGCTTAGATACAAGTGGACTGTGGCAAAGGATTAAGATGGAGTTTTGGCACTACGTTTTCCAAGTCTCTTTCATTAATAAAAGACTTCTTAAATCTAATTTTCTCTCATATTTTATAATAAAGTATTTTATAATAAAGTATTGAGAATTTTCAAAGCCAGGACTTTTTAATTTTTAGAAAGTCGTTGTCCTCCCAACCTTTCAATTAATAAAGATTGTTGAGAAACCAAAACAAAACAAAAATAGGCTTATTAAGTTACCCGGTTGGCCCATCAAATGAAGGTCAGAAGTTAAAGTGACGTCAGCAACATGACTGAATAAGACGCCCCTTGCGCATATCCTCCCTTCAGCAACAACAATTTGGCATCTGTCAATGGATAAAAGTAGCGTTGTGCGAGCTCTGGGATCCAGCACCATACACTAAGGCATCCCGGGAGGGGTCTCACCCCTGGTACAGGCTGCCCAACCTCGGTCTGTGCTGTGGACCCTGCAGTGGCCCATGAATTGACCCTAGCCCCTCTTGGCTGTGTTCTGGCAGCCCCTGGAAAACACCATCTTAGACAATCACCTACAGATGAGAGAGCCTTTTCGGAAGCCCAGGTTTCCAGCACAGAAATTCCAGCAACTTCTGTTAGAGCAAAAATTACAAGTTTGGATGCACTGTGGAGGGTAAGAGATGCAATTTGATTTTCCCAGTGTCCCCTCCCCGCCAAGACAGCACATTTCAGTGCCAAGAGAGATCTTCTCGACCGTGATTTCTTTCTCGGGTGAAAGTGGAGTGCTTGGCTTCTTCAGCTGTGCAGGATGCTTGGCTTCTTTGGAAGCCCATTTCTCTCTCCCTCCATTCAGAGTACTGAATCAGTGAGCTGAATGACGGGGTGGGAAGAGGCTGGGAGATTCTCAGAGGGCATTAAAGGGATGTAGATCCTATTAACGGTGTCCGGGATCCATCGAGAATCGTGCCCATGAGCTGCTGGCACACCTTGCCCATGGATCCCTGCAACTGGCCCATGAGAATCCCGGGTGCTGGGCGTGCCTCGCCTCACACCCTCTCACGCTGTGGCCGGCTCTCTGTGCATGATCCTGACGGCGGCGACAGTGAGCTCTGGCAGATGGCTAGTGATCATACATAGACATACAGATGGCCAACGGGTACATGAAGACATCGCTGATCACCATGGAAATGCAAATCAAATACTCACCACTAATCATCGTGGGAATGCAAATCAAAACCACAGTGAGGTATCTATCACTTCACACCTGTTGGAATAGCTATTATCAAAAAGACAAGAGGTAAGCGTTGGCAAGGATGTAGAGAGAAGAAAATCCTTGTCCACCGTGGATGAGAATGCAAATTGATGCAGCCACTTTGGAAAACAGTATGGAGGTTTCTCAAAAAATTAAAACTAGAACTACAGTATGATCCAGCAATCCCACTTCTGGGTATATATATCCAAAGGAAATTAAATGAGGATATTGAAGAGATATCTGTACCCCCCACCGCCCGCCATGTTCATTGCATCATTATTCACAGTAGCCAAGATAACATCCTAAGCATCTGTTTTTGGATGGATGGATAAAGAAAGTGTGGTTTACATAGTGAACGGAATATTACTCAGCCACGAGAAAGAAGGAAATCCTGTCATTTGCAGCAACATGGACGGGCTTTGAGGACGTTATGCTAAGTGAAGTCCAACAGAGAAAAACAAATACTATATGATATCACTTATATGTGGAATCAAAAAGAGCCAGACTCATAGAAACAGAGAGTAGAATGGTGGGTGCCAGGGGCTGGAGGATGGGGGGAAATGGGGAGATATTGGTCAAAGAGTACAAACTTCCAGTTATAAGATAAATAAGGTCTGGGAATCTAATGTACAGCATGCCTGGTGATTATAGTTAATAATACTGTATTACATACTTGAAAGTTGCTAAGAAAGTAGATCTTCAATGTGCTCACAACAAAAAAAGAAATGGTAATCATGCGAGGTGATGGAGGTGTTGGCTAACCCTACTATGGTAACCGTTTCACAATAGATAAACGTATCAAATCAATACATTGTACACTTTAAACTTATGCAATATTATATGTCAATTATATCTCAATAAAGCTGGAAAAAAGTCAGAAGAAGTTAATCATGAATATAGAGTTTATATCTTACTATGCATACTTTCATTAGAGATGTGGAGAGATCCCCAAACTTGAGTATAGCAAATCCCAGTGGGAGATTTGGCTTTTAGGGCCAATGGTGATGAAATCAGGAGACCACCATTACTTTATGACATGGCATTGGTTAGAGATGATGTGGAGGACATCTGAAAAGTCTATTTCTTTCTCCTTTTTTTTTGGTGTTTATAAAGTTTTTATTTTCTGTTTTCTTAAAAATAAGATTTTATTTCCTTTATGCATTGTGGAATGTACTTGTTTCCGTTGAAAAGTCTGTTTCTTATTAGGGAAATGATTAAAATTTTATGGACACTGGGTCCTTTTCTCAATGGGCTTTGTAATCAGTGCTTTGCATAGCCATTCAATTGATAAGCTGCCTGGAGCGCTAGGTGAATATTTCTTATTTCCACAATTGTTTCAAGTCTCATTCTAACTAGGGAGCTCTGATCCAGGACAAGTTGCTTCAAATCATTTCTCAGGTATGATGTCCTCTAAATGACTTGAGTGTAATTTAGAAACTAAATTATAACATATCAAAGCTGTAGAATCATCACTTTTCTAAATACACTTTCAAAACTTTATTCCATCTTTCTTCTAAAAAAAAGTGCATATTTGAGTCTGTTGGTCCAGTATTTTACATGAAAAAACAAGTAGGTTTCAGACATAACTATGTTACTGAGGGAAGCAGGAAGGTACAGAGGTTACAATTATTACAATTTGAGTCAGGGAATCCTGAGTTTTTATTTTGACTTAGCTGTGTGACAAGTTTCTTGGACAAAGTTCTTTACCTTTTTGAGTCTTGATTGTCTTCTTATTAGACATCAGAAATACTTATTAGGTAGTGTTGCAAATGCTAATGAGATAATATTGATAAAGGACTTACCCCAAAGTCAGATATATAGTAAATGTGCGTGTGTGTTTATTGTTGTTACTATTTACTATTATTATACATTATAAATATTATAGGGAAAAATCTGTCAAAATCTGTATAAGATTGTGTGTCCCCTTTATTGATTTCTGATTCTGTATGCTTATTTATGGACCCAGCTATGTGAACCTAAATTTTTTCTTGGTAAGTAAGGTGACTAGTTTAACTGTTACTTAAACCTCATCAGGTTCCATCTTTACAGATGTTTCTGCATTTGCCCTGAAATTGTAAAGATAATAATTGTCTATTACATCACCAAGTGATCCCTGCTCCTTCCTTACGTAGGAAATTTCTATCAGAGTTTGGTTCTAGGAAAAGCTCTATCTCCCTTGGGAAAGTAGTGAGTTTCCTCTTCTCGGATCAAAATGACTTATGTGATTTATCACATGTTCCTCTTAGTCTTGTTTGTCAGGGAGATTACAGTTGGTCGTTTCACTCAGTCTAAACCACTAGACTCATTGTTATATTTTGAATCTTTACTTTTTTCCTCCTGTTTCCCATTAAAAGTCTTAGTTTATTAATTTATTTTTTTCTTCCTTTTACCATGTTCCTCATATCCTTTTGGGAAATGGGGAGGCAGAAATACATATATATTTATATATATTATATAAACGTGTGTGTATGCATGTATATATATCTTCATGCATAAATATTTTTGTATTAATTTTTATTTAAAAGTTTGACACCCAAGTTGAAGTTCTGATATTAGCAACTTCTTTAATCCAACTACTGCTCTCTTTCCCCTTTTTACATTTCCTTCATACGTTTGTCCAACAAATATTTCTTGGTGCCTAATGTGTTGGATTTTTAGGTGGGGAAGACTCTGATAATGAATCACATTGTCATCAGTGAGCCATATGTGCTACTGGGGGATATGGAATCTTGAGAGGAAGAACAGGCCTAATGAGATCAGAGTTGCTTTCCATACAAAAATTCGAAATTTGAATACCATGCTACTTCTGATGTAAAATGACAGGTAGGAGAAAGGCCTGGGTTTTTTTCCTGACATTATTACTGAATCTAATGGGATTCCACTAGTTTGCCCACAGCCTCAGGTGAAATTGGTTTTTCTGTTCATTATCTTGGTGCCTTTTCTACAATAGCTACAAATAAGATGCCCTTTCATATCTGCGAAGAAAGAGAATGAATTTTGTTTTGTCACATCCCTGGCTATACTCTTAAAGACAAGGAGAAAATATAGCTTAAGAGCCCCTGGTTGTTTAATCCCATTTTCTTGTCATAGTGTACTACACTTTTAGGATATTTCTCAGGAAAACTTACCTATCCTTGCTTAACGTTGTCATATTTTCATCCCCATGGTTGTTTATAGCAACAAGAGGCCTTTTATCCTATATAATGAGGAAATGCAGTCAATTATTTTTTTTAACATCTTTATTGCAGTATAGTTGCTTTACAATGTTGTGTTAGTTTCTGCTGTGTAACAGAGTGAATCAGCTATATGTGTACATATATCCCCATATCCCCTCCCTCTTGCGTCTCCCTCCCACCCTCCCTATCCCACCCCTCTAGGTGGTCACAAAGCACTGAGCTGATCTCCCGTGTGATGCAGCTGCTTTCCACTAGCTATCTGTTTTACATTTGGTAGTGTATCCATGTCAGTGCCACTCTCTCACTTCTTCCCAGCTTACCCTTCCTCCTCCCCATGTCCTCAAGTCCATTCTCTATGTCTGAGTCTTTATTCCTGTCCTGCCTCTAGGTTCTTCAGAATCATATATATATATATATATATATTTTTAGATTCCATATATATGTGTTAGCATACGGTATTTGTTTTTCTCCTTCTGACTTACTTCACTCTGTATGACAGACTCCAGTTCTATCCACCTCATTACAAATAACTCAGTTTCATTTCTTTTTATGGCTGAGTAATATTCCATTGTATATATGTGCCACATCTTCTTTCTCCATTCATCTGTTGATGGACACTTAGGTTGCTTCCATGTCCCGGCTATTGTAAATAGAGCTGCAATGAACATTCTGGTACATGACTCTTTGTGAATTATGGTTTTCTCACGGTATATTCCCAGTAGTTGGCAATCAATTATTAAGGATTATTTTATTCATAAGTCAACACTGCCTCAGCAGAGCCTGGATCACCCCAAGGATAACTCTTCCTGTGTGAAGGGAGGTTTTCAGGTCATGGGTCTCTTTAGGGAAGTTTCTTTTCATCTCAGAGAATGTTTTTGACTTTAACATAATGGTACATTTTATTTAGGAAAGCTGCTCCCCTGTATTAGGGATAATGGCGCTCATTTTGTACTTATATTCTCAAAGTCTTTTGAACCGCCATTGTGATTTTTATGCCATGTTGGGACCTGGACTGAACGTAACTGAAATATTTTGTATCTTAAAACTGTAGTGAAGTCTGAAAGTAAGAATATAAGGTAGTTTGTAGGTCTATAGTTTTTGTTGGTCTTCTCTCACACTCTGATCCTAAGAAGAAATACTGGATATGGGAGGTGCTTAATGAATTTGGTATAGACCCTGTTATTGAATTTGGGGTGACCAAAGGAACCAGTTTTTAGCACTGAAAGTCCTGGGTCCAGGAAACCCCTCCCTCTCTGGCACACTAGCATGGTTGGTCATACTGAATTTGAAGCTCAGACAGAAGCTGTGTCATAATAGGACCATAAGGTGGCTTGGACTCTAGGATCTCAGTTTCCAGTAAGGCTACCTTAAACACAGCATCTTATTTGCAAGGAAATTATACCTATTTATTAGCTTAAGTAAAGAGGGTTTATTATAAGGAGGCTTATGGAAATAAAGAAACTGAGCAACCAGGGTCCAGGAGAGGTGAGACTCAGGTGGCTCTGAGGACCTCAGCAGCTTAAGTTCAAGGATTTTTATGTAGTATTCTGCCATTAATATGAGCTAGCTCCCAACTCCCTTAGGCTCTATGCCTCTTAGTTCAAATTTTTGAGAACAAGAATTTCAGTGACTCAATTATGCCTATGAATTGGTTCCTCTTTGGTCTTATGTCCAAACCTGGTCTGCTTAGCAGCTGCCCAGGGCCCAAGTACTGATCATTGCAACTGACTGCCCAGCACCCATCACCCCAGCTGACCATGGTCATTCTGTTCCCTTTACCTGTGGTTGGCTTAGGAATGGACATGTTCCCAATTCTGGTCAGTGAGAACTGAGGGGAATCTTCTGAAGGACTTTTGGGACTGGTTCATAAATCCTCAGAATGAGAGACAATGTCCTCTGCATACTGTTGTGTCTACTTGTGTTGCCTGGAACTATGGAAGCCGTCTTGCTAGTGGTCTGAGAATGAGGGCAACACAAGAAGGGCAGAGCAGAGAGAATGAAAAATCCTGAGTCTTTGATGAGATCTTTGAGTCAGTGAATCAACCCAGATTGTGCCCTTCCACTGGACTTCCTGTAATTAGGGAGGTAAAAATATTCTTTCCTGTTTAAGAAACCTATGATGTACCCTGTATCCTAGGATGTATAATGCATCCTAGGGTAATGATAAAGCATAATAATAATAATGATGATGATAATAATTCTAACAAACACCAATTGGCCAGTGGGAGCTGGTAGGGTTGCTCCTATGGGTGGATTGTATTCTTTAAGAAAGCTTGAGAAGAAAGAAATTGAGAGGTATTGCTTCTACATGGGTAAACCAGAGATTCACTGCAGTTCTTCTTTTTAACCTCTGCCTTAATGACTTGAATCCTGTTTTGAGTGTGCTGGATACATGCCCGCTCTCTCTTTAAAGAGAATAAGAGATAAAAGATCCTACATCCTTTTACTTAAGAGATGCAGTGGCTCTAATCACAACCTAAGAAGGGTTCCAATAAGCAATGAGCTCTGCTATCTATTATTTGCCAGAAGGAAGCACCTCAGAAAGAGAGGCATCGTGATAGCTTAGGCATCTTCTAAATATTAACTGGATTATAATGAACTCTATTCAGGAAAGCATCTTATCTGGTTACCCAGGACACATTTTGTAAGCACTTCATTTTAGAATGTGTACAAGGAAGTTTCATTGCTCAAGGGCAAATGTTTTACAGGTGCTTTACATATGTGTGTATATATATATTTTTTTAATGGTCAAGCTAGACATTTTATGATATCTAATTTTGTAACTGTCCAGGCTTGAAATGTTGCCATGTTTGTGTCCTTGAGCTCTGGATGTCATGATTGTTGATTCGTCTGTGAGTTAGACTGGGAGAATCTTGATAAGAGGGAAGCTTCATGGGAAGGAGAGTATTCTTTCCAGGCCACCCAAGGGCATACCTTAGAATAATCTGACTAGTTGTTAGAGCATGTGGTCAGAGTTGGCTTCACAGGTGTGTGACCTTATACAATTACAAAGGGCCCCTCCTTCAGAAAGGCCTTGTGCTTGGTTTAATATTCTACTGCAGCCATCTTGAAATTCCTAATAATTTTGAACAGGGGGCTCTACAGTTTTATTTTGTATGGGCCCCTGCATATGATTCCTTACTCAGCTGGATCTGGCAGCACCAAATCGTTATACTCTTGGTCGTAATCAGAGAATAGAATTTTGAACACACAGCCCTTACTTCTTATCAGAGCTCGTAAAACAGCATTTGTGGGGATTGACTGAAGGATTTGTGGCCTTTCTACTCCTCTAAACATGCTAAAATCAATTTCTATATTAATCCACTGATTTCAGGGCCTGGACCTCACCATTTGCTGCTCTTATCACCCACCCCTGCCCCCATTGCTTTACTGAATTGCTCTTTGGGGGCAAGCCCTTGTATTGTGGGATGTCTAAAAAAGTCCATCATTGTATTTACTGGAAAGATATTGTTGAGTATGTTGTTTATAACAATATTTACTATCCTTATTATGGGGATCAATGAAAGATATTTTTCTTTGTTCTCAGTACCAAGAATGGTTTTCCTGACCCATTTAACTGGTTTATCTCTTGGATTTTCCTTTCTGTCATGGTTGCTAGAAAGTTTAGGGAAAAAGTGACTAAGGTCTAAAGGCACAAACCTCATAGGTTGCATTTTGTGTAGTAACTTCATTCTTGCGTTCATCTTCCATACCTCATTTTCCCTCTGCCTTCATTTCCTCACTCACTTTTATTTTTCAAAAAATAGCAATCTCTTTTTGTCATAGCATGTGCAGTATTGCAAGTGGCCTTAAATTCTTCTGGAATATGGTGAATGATAGCTATATAACAAAAGTTATTTCTTGCATATACTGTGTTTCCTTCTGGGAACACATAAGGGAAACATTTTTTAAAAGTGGCAAGATTTGAGGGATAAAGAACAGTGACAGAGTTTTTACTGTGTAGAGATACAAAGAAGTCATTTTAGACTGGTGTTAATGCAAGAAATGACAATATAAAATATGTTTAGGAAGAAATACATGAAATTGTAATGTGTAGCTTTGTTTTCTCATTTCAAAACTTACACTGTCATGTTTTTCTCATGACATTTTTGATATAGTAATTAATTCAGTGTTCATTCCCAGATGTTTATTGAGGACCTATAATGTACCAGGTATTGTTCTAAGTGATAGGAATACATCAGTGAGCAAAAAGCACCCTGCCTTCATGGTTCTCACATTCTAGTGATTTCCTCCAAATTGTCTCCATCGATTTCTTGAGTTTATGTCCCTTTTCCAATGCTATATTTTATTTTGTTATTGGGATGTTAAAATCAACTTTGCCTACCAATGTTCTAGGTTTTCCTTCTCTTTCTTTTTTTACTGATCAAATGGCTGGAAGCTTCACTTGATTTACTAGTGAACTACATATTTTACTGATTATGGGGGCTATGTGATGTGCTTGATTTGGGCTAATTTACATAATTTCCTGATTAAGCTACATATTAGCCTTTTGACCTTTGCACTTCTTCAAAGGTAGAGAATAATTAGCCTGCACAATTTATTTGTTAGAAAGAATTCACATCTGCTAATTCTTTTTTATTTTGCCTCAATTAACAGACACTTCTGATAATATATAGATTTTCTTCCAGGCTAAATCTGAGTAAGCTGTTTTCATTCTGTCAGGAAAGGCACCATTGAGCACTGTCCACTTTAAAAAAAACAACAACAAACAAAAAAACTATGCCACTTCTTGTTCAAATCAAGTAGAAAAAAAATCAAGGCATTTGCCAATAAAGGACAGCAGTTTCTTAGCCCTGGTAACTTACTTGCTATATGCGGCTTAGAAGGAAACAAATAGGGTGAAGCTATTTGCAAAAACATATAAGTCTGCAGTTAGCACTCAAATGAATACGTAGTACAATGCCTAGTTAGATGAGGATTTGAAATTTCTTTTCTGGAAGGAATGCCTTTTAACTATTCAACTCACTTTTCTGATTAGATGGAGAAAAGCTACCTCGAAATAGCTTTGTCCTGAGGCTGATTATCCTGGAGGAAAGAAATAACATGACGTTTTTTGGTAAGGCTTGACAAAGGACAGGGAGACTTTAAGCTGTGATCCTATACTTTTTGAGGCTTGCTGATATTAGCAGCTCTCTGGTGGATTACGATGGCTCTAGGATGTCACGCTCCCTTCCTAGCCCAGGGGAAACTCATCACAAAGAAAAGTGTCAGCTTCTCAGTGCAGCTTCCATATCAGGACTTTATAGGTCCAGGTGAAGGGCTGTTATTGACTCAGAGGTTTACTCTACCCACCTTGGCATTGCTTTAGAAACATGCGCTGGCTGTGTTACCATAGCTAAAGAACAAAGACCTTGGAAGTCGTGGCGTTAACCTTGAGGGAACAGAATCTCCTCTTGGTAAACCAGCTGGGCCTCTACAAGGCTCTGAGCCAGCAGTGGAGCCATAAGACAATGGGCAAAGGCCTTCGGGCTTGTGTGAATTTTTAGTAGTGATTTTGTGCAGTGGCCACAAGAGCAACGTCAACTGAGAAATGAAAATCGCTAGGGGGCTGAGCAGACTGTCTAGTTTTCTCAGTGCAAAGCTTTGGAATAAGGATTTTTAGTAAACTTCCAAGGCTCTTGAACAATTCAGCAGTGAGGAGGAAACCTCTGCAGGGGGGAAACTTTCTGCTCATCTGTCCTGCTGGTGGTGGGAGCTAGAGACAGATATTTCTAAGGTTGAAAAATAAAAGAAATGAAGTGGGATAATCTAATTACGTACACCATATTAGTCCCTATCAGGATGTTTGCAAGTGGATTGACTGGGACTGATTTTCTAAAGCAACCAAAGATAGTTCTGGGAACTGTAATGAGGCACATTACAGTTAAGCAGCACTTATATCACTAGATCCCTGGGTGAAATAACTGCTTGGGTCTTTCCAGTAGATAACATGTGTGGTATCATTTCAAATTAAAGTGTTCCTACTTAATTAAGTCTGTCTACAAGTCTTTGAGTAGGCCTCTTACTATTGGAGAAAGTCTATGCATAGTTTCAAATCCAAGACTATTCTATGATTTTACAGTTTCTCATGAGATAGGGAAAGGGAGTGAATTTTGTCTCTTCAAAAACTTCAGTCTATGACACTTTTCTGTTCTACACAGAGAAATAGTTTTCTTAGGATCTGGGAGGGACTTTATTTGGTTCCCATCGTAGGGCTTTGGTATGGAGTTTGTTTTTTTCCTCCTCCCAACACTTCAGTAGATATGATTTTTTTTTTTTTTCTGTGTTAAGGCTGGTTGTAATGCCCATGTGCCCCAGCAGAGCTCCCTGAAGGAACATTGCATAATACTGATTCAGCAGAGTGTGAGGACTGGTTTCTCATAGACCTAAAGTATGTCCTGGAGCACATTTTTCTTTTCCATTTCAGGAACTGTACAGTATTTTAACCGTTCAACATTTAATGACCATAAAAAGCTATGGCAGGAATAATAAGTCTGACATTGCCTAGTACAATATCTAGCACATAACAGGTACACAATAAATGCCCATTGAAAAAATAAAGGAAAACTGCTTCTTTAGAAAATATGATCTATTTGGAAGGGAAGGGACAAATTAGCAATATTGATAAGTCACTGTCACATTTGCTAACTTACAGAGTCTGCATAAAATCCCAAGGAATAATCATTTAAAAGAATACTAGTTAGTGAAACTTAGAAAAAGCACATGACCTTTTTACATCCCTGCTGTCTGATTGGTGAACATTAGCAAGGTAAACCAACCTAATCACAGCTGTTGCTCAGGAAAAAGAATTTTACTCCTTCAAATTTTTAGTAAACTTTCAAGGCTCTTGAACAAGTCAGGGAGGAGCGGAAACCTGAAACTTATATTGCACTTTCTAAAACCCCCAATATGCAGGATGAATTTAGATTATTTCAATAAGCCTTAAAAACCCAAATCACCCTGTACAGATTACTCATATAACCACTTTTATGACATATAAGAGGATGGAAAGAGGATTTCTCGGGGTACTAATTAATTATGAGCACAGTAACTTTGCTTTAAAAGTAGTGATGTTGGGACTCCCCTGGTGGTGCAGTGGTTAAGAATCCGCCTGCCGGGGATCCCACATGCCGCAGAGCAGCTGGGCCTGTGAGCCATGGCCGCTGAGCCTGCGCGTCTGGAGCCTGTGCTCCGCAACGGGAGGGGCCACAACAGTGAGAGGCCCGCGTACCGCAAAAAAAAAAAAAAAAAAGAATCTGCCTGCCAATACAGGGGACACAGGTTAAAGCCCCAGTATGGGAAGATCCCACATGCCGCGGAGCAACTAAGCCCGTGCGCCACAACTACTGAAGCCCTCGTGCCTAGAGCCCGTGCTCCGCAACAAGAGAAGACACCACAGTGAGAAGCCTGCGCACTGCAATGAAGAGTAACCCCCACTCGCCGCAACTAGAGAAAGCCCACGGGCAGCAACAAAGACCCAACGCAGCCAAAAACAAATAAATAAATTTATTATTTTTTTTAAAAGTAGTGATGTTGAGCAAAAGATAACAGAAACACAAAGGCATTTAATGCCTTCAAAACAGGTTTCAACTCTACTACATCATACTTACTCTATAAAAAAGGCATGGCTAAACTTTTCCCTTAAATTGGAAGTTCACCCTGAATAAAAGACACCCAACTCAGGCAGTGATTCTAAACCATCAGTTGGTGGATCAGGTGCCTGAGAATGAGCTGGAAAGCTTGCTAAAATATTGATTTTGGGGCCACACTCTTGAAACTATGACTCAGCTAATCTTGGTGAGGCCCAACTCTGTGTGTATATTAAAAGTTTTTTATTTCTGGTGGGAGAAAGGATTAGATGATTGGAGAAATCTTTCCTGATATTCATTTAAAAATGCACAGTAAGTCAGTTAAAATTAAAAATATGTATGTATTGCTCTTTGTAAAACAATGACAGAGAAAGCCACAGAGAGAGAGGGAGAGAGAGGGAGAGTGGGGGGAGAGAGAGAGATATCTTGGACTTCAGGTCTTTAAAACTGTGAGGAGATAACCACACACACATTTTATCAGTAGTTGAGTTAGAAGCAGAATAATGGAATTCTTTGGGTTCAAATGTGATAAGGAAGCTTGACTCAACAGAATGAAGCAAAGTGCCAACCTGGCATGACCTGGGGTCTCTGCTGATTGTGGGTGGTCCACAGCCTGGGTTTTAATAGTCCACATGTGTGCTGCAGGAGGAAACAAAGTCTAGGGTCCCAAGAGGATGGGAAGTCAGATCAGAGTTTGCACGCGAACCCAGAACACTCCAAAGACAATATGCTCAGGGTATGCCCCAAAATTGTCTGCCCCCGAGGTGATGTGGGTATGCACCTGTTTTAGCTTTGGTCCTGGGTGGAACAAATAAATAAAGAAAATTGCCTCCTCTGATAACCCCTGAGCACAAGCTCACACTCATGCAGGATTGTGGCTTGAATTCACACTATCTTGTAGGCGCCCAAACACTCCCAGCAGTGTATTGAATGTGAGATGGCCCTGGCTGGTGTGGCCTCCAGGTGACAAGTAGAAGCCAGACAAAACCTCTCTGAAGGTATGCACTTTAAACAGGGCCTCAGGAAATCGCATGGGTGGTGTTCCAAGTCAAATGAACTCATAATTTAAACAATCCCTATAGACATGAGGAAATAAGGCACTGTAAGTGAGAAATAGCAGTAGCGAAGAACTGAGGAGGCAGATAGGCAAACACTACGGGCATTGGAATGGTCAGATATCAAGTATAATATGTAATAAAAATAGAAGGTATTCATTTCATGATCAAGAATAAGAAGAAGATGCCCACTATTGTTGCTCTATATTCTCCACCGGGGCAGGAATGAATCATTGAACTGTGGTTTATGTTGGTGTTTTTCTTATTTAATTAATTAATTTATTTATTTTGGCTGTGTTGGGTCTTCATTGCTGCGCGCGGGCTTTTCTCTAGTTGCGGCGAGCGGGGGCCACTCTTCGTGGCGGTTGCGTGGGCTTCTCATGGCGGTGGCTTCTCTTGTTGCGGGGCACGGGCTCTAGGTACGCGGGCTTCAGAAGTTGTGGCATGTGGGCTTCAGTAGTTGTGGCTCGTGGGCTTCAGTAGTTGTGACTCGTGGGCTCTAGAGCGCAGGCTCAGTAGTTGTGGCGCACGGGCTTAGTTGCTCCGCGGCATGTGGGATCTTCCCGGACTAGGGCTCAAATCCGTGTCCGCTGAATTGGCAGGCGGATTCTTAACCACTGCGCCACCAGGGAAGTCCCTATGTTGGTGTTTTTCTGACTTGTAAACAAATAAGAGTAAAATATATCTGTATTAGTCTGCTAGGGCTGCCATAACAAAGTACCACAGACTCGGGGGCTTAAAAAGCAGAAATTTATTTCCTCACATTTCTAAAGGCCTAAAGTCCAGGATCAAGACCTCTCTCCTTGGCTTGTAGACAGCCGTCTTCACCCTGTGTCTTTACATGGTCTTCCCTCTATTTATCTCTGTGTCTAAATTTTCTCTTTTTATAAGGATGCCACTTATATTGGAGTAGGGCCCATTCTAATGACTTCATTTGATTATCTCTTTAAAGACCGTATCTCCAAATATAGTCACATTCTGAGGTATGAGGGGGTTAGGACTTCAGTATGTGAATTTGGGAGGGGGGGATGTAATTCAGCTTATACCAATGTACAAGGGTGAAAAAAATGCAATAGGGAAAAATCAGGTGGGGAAAGTGGTTGGCAACATCTAGAGGCTGCAATTTTAAATTGGGTTGCCAGGGAAAGTCTTGCTGAGAAGGTGACACTTGCAGAGATCTCAAGGATGTGAAGAAACTGACTATACATATGTCAGGGGGTGTCTGGAGTGTTCCAGAAAAAGCAACAAAATACCATTTCATCTCCATGATATCATCAATAACTAACAAGTCTGAGGATATCAGTTTTTGACAAGGATGTGGAGAAATGAGAACTCATATACTGCTGGTGGGAGGGATATAAATTGCGATAAACACTTTGGGAAATATTTAGTCATTTCCAAGTAAGATCAAAGATGCCTATGTCCTATGACTTAGCAATTGCATTCTTAGGTATACTCACAAAGAAACCTGTATGTGATTATTAGGAGAGAAGTATTAGAATATTCATGGCAACATGGCAAAATTCATAGCAGCAAAAAATTGGAAACAAACAACACAATGTCCATCAACAGGAGAATTAATGAATAAATTAAAGACTTAAATGTAGACCTGAAACCATAAAATTCCTAGAAGAAAAGATAGGCAGTACTCCCTTTGATGTTGGTCTTAGCAATATTTTTTGATCTATCTTCTCAGGCAAGGGAAGCAGAAGCAAAAATAAACAAACTGGACTGCATCAAACTAAAAAGCTTTTGCACAGTGAAGGAAACTATTAACAAAACAAAAAGGCAGCCTACTGAATGGGAGAAGCTATTTGCAAACAATATGTTCAATAAGGGGTTAATATCCAAAATATACAAAGAACTCATACAACTCAACATTAAAAAAACAAACAACCTGATTTAAAAATGGGCAGAGGAACTGAATAGACATTTTCCAAAGAAGACATACGATGGCCAACAGACACATGAAACAATGCTCAACATCACCTAATCATCATGGAAATGCAAATCAAAACCACAATGAGATATCACCTCACACCTATCAAAATGGCTGTCATCAAAAAGACAACAGAGCTTCCCTGGTGGCGCAGTGGTTGAGAATCCACCTTCCGATGCAGGGGGCGCGGGTTCGTGCCCTGGTCTGGGAAGATCCCACATGCCGCGGAGCAGCTGGGCCTGTAAGCCATGGCCACTGAGCCTGTGCGTCCGGAGCCTGTGCTCCGCAACGGGAGAGGCCCGCGTACCACAAAAAAAAAAAAAAAAAAAAGACAACAAATAAGTGTTGATGAGGATGTGGAGAACAGGGAACCCTCATGCACTGTTGGTGGGAATGCAAGTTGGTGTAGCCTCTGTGGAAAACAGTATGGAGGGTCTTCAGAAAATTAAAACTAAACCTTCCATATGCTCCATCAATTCCACTTCTGGATATTTTTCTTCAGAAAACAAAGACAGTAATTCGAAAAGATATATGTACCCCTATGTTCTTTGCAGCATTATTTACAATAGCCAAGATATGGAAGCAACCTAGGGATAGGTTAAAGAAGATATATATATACATATGTATGTATGGTATGTATGTATATATTTATATATATCTATCTATATATGTGTGTATGTGTATGTATGTATGTGTGTGTGTGTGTGTACATATATATATATATAATGGAATATTACTCAGCCATAAAAAAGAATGAAATCTTCCCATTTGCGACAAAATGAACACATCCAGAGGGTATTAAGCTGAGTGAAATAAGTCAGATAGAGAAAAGCAAATACCGTATGATCTCTCTTATATGTGGAATCTAAAAAACAAAACAAATAAACAAAACAAAACAATGCACACTCATAGATACAGGGAACAAATGAGTGGTTGCCAAAGGGGATGGGGCAAGGGAGTTGGGTGAAATAGGTGAGGAGGATTAAGAGGTACAACCTCCAGTTATAAAATAAATGAGCCACGGATGTAATATACAGCATAAGGAATAGGGTCAATAATATTGTAATAACTTTGTAAGGGGACAGATGGTTACTAGACTTATCATGGTAATCATTTCATAATGTATGCAAACGTCAAATCCCTTGTGTAGTACACCTGAAACTAACAATACTGTACATCAACTGTATTTCAATTAACAATGCAAAAACTAGATGTATTAATAAATGAAATACTATACAGCAGTAGAAGTGGATGAAATGCAGCTATGTCTATCAACATGAATGACTATCAAAGAAACAATGGTTAAGCATATATACAGTATGCTTCTGCATAAGTAAAGTTCAAAAACAAGTGAAACTAAATGATTTCTTTTAGGGATAGACACACACACAGATGCACATGCGCATAGCACACACACATTTGTGATAAAGCCATGAAGAAAAGCAAGGGGGTGATTAACAAATATTCACGATGGAGTTTACCTCTAGTGGGGAGGACAGGAGATTAAGTTGGGAAAGAGTACACAGGGGAACTTAAAGGCCTTTTGTTCTATTTCTTAAGCTGGTTTGTTACAGCATGGATATTTAGATATTCAAATATAAAAATCCATGACATGTTAAATTTTGTATAGATAAAGGATATGTCATGAATTAATACATAGAAGATAGGTTAAGAACAGAACTTTTTCCCCTACATTGTCTCATCTGGTAATTAATTGGGAATGTATATTCTTGATTAAATGAGTGCTAGAAAATAGTGTTTTCTTTAAATACAGCCTTAAGTCTTGAATGGTGTTTTCATTTTTAATTTAAGCATATATTTTCTGCGAGAGTTGGGAGAATTCTACCTAATTTCTCATGGCCACAGTAATGCTATATTTATTAATGTGCTTTTTCTTTCCACACGTTAAAAAAATAAAAACCTAACATTTTATCTGTAAAAATGTTGAAGCAGATTCAGCGCTAGGTAGTCAGGACCATCGTCTGATTCAAAGCAGGCAAAGCTTTATTTGAAACACTAACCAAGCATAATTAACCCCATTTAAACATTCACTTCTTTTGTTTCAACTGGCAGGGGCATTTAGTTTCTCTGACCAGCTACTTCTGTTGATGACCCAAGTAAACTCCCAAGGGAGAGAATATAAAATAAATTAAACTTATATTCCCCAGCATTGGGGTATTGAATTTGTGTGATTAAAATTTGAAATCATTTTCCTTGGCGGTATGTCTTTAATCATATTGTTACATAAGCTTTATAGTTTATCTGTAAGCATGTTCACATGTGTTTCCTGACTCGAGCCTTAAACCCTTGTAAGAGGTAGGTACACAGTTGAAACTACAGAGGAGACAAATGTTCCTAGTGCCGTTTAGCCCTTTCGTTAATAAATGGAATGGTCAGAATTTGAGTCCAGTTCTTTGGACTCCTACACCTTTTCTCTTATAACATCTTTCCTTCATTAGTCCCTCAGTTTTCAGTTTGGGAAATACTTCATTTAGGAAGGGTTTTTTTTTGTTTTGTTTTGTTAGAAGTAACAGAAAACACAATAATTGTGGTTTACATAAAGAGTGGCTTATTCTTCTCACAAATTCAGAGCAGAGGTAGGTACTGCCAATGTTGGTTTAGATTTAAAGCTCAAAACTATTCTAACTGATGTCTCTGTTCCCTCATGATCACAGGATTGTTGTGGCAGTTTCAGATGCCACGTCTGTAATCAAGGCAAAAAGACAAAACTTGGAAAGGTGGTACCAACCAATTTCCATTTACATCTTTTTGTCCAGAGGTGTGATCTATAAATATCTCTCATTGAAAGAGATGCTGGGGAATTATTTTGTTTCATTTCGTTTTCCGATCTCTATAGTAGAGGCCAACAAAGGAGAATGGGGTTAAGACTGAGTTGGGTTTTGCATAAGCCAAAGCCTACAGTGCTTGTCACAAGAAATTGGAGACATAACTTGGATGCTGATGTTGAAAGCTTTGATTAATCAATATCTGCACAGCCATGTCATTTTTAATCTTAAGAAATTCTTTATAAACCCTTCTTTATGGGTTGTTCCACAGTGAACCATAAGTAATTACTGAGATTCTGTCTATCGATTAAAAAAGGGATTACTAGGAAATTTAGCCCAACCATTAGCAGTGTTTTTCTCTGGTCATGTGACTTCCTACTCAGTCTCTTGTAGGCAGAGAAGCTGGCCTTGGCCTTGAGTACTTACAGCTTTGCCTTTTGCTTTTACATAGCATCAGACAACTGGAGATTCAAGAGATCAAACCAGGGTCCAGATGTTAAGGGCTGTTTCTTGTTTTTAATTCAGCAAAACATAACTATAAATAGTCATCATTACTCTCTTGTGCACATTTATCTAAACCCGTGCTCTAAAATAAGGGCTGGCAAACTTTCTGTAAAGAGCCAGATAGTACATTTTTTAAGCTTTGTGGGCATTGTTGCCTTTCTGTTGGAACTAATCAACTCTGCCATTATAGAGCATAAACAGCCATAGACAGTATGAAAATGAATGGGTGTGGCTGGGTTCCAATAATGCTTTATTTCTAAAACAGGTGGAGGGCTGAATTTGACACCTGGACCAGGGTTTGCCTGCTCCTTCTCTAGAGAGGTGCTCTGGAATAACTATTATAACGATACCAAATGATAGGCAAACGCATGCGGTATTTATTATGTTCCAGACCTTGCTGTAAGCCCTTTTCAGCTATTATTCCATTTTGTCCTCATAATAATCATCTGAAGTAGATACTATTACTAACTCATTTCACATATGAGAAAACAGACACAAGTTGATTTGTCTTGCCCAGCACCCTCAGGGAGTATGATCAGAGCCTGGCTCTACTGTGTACACTCTCCTGAGATGGTTTTTGTAACTGTCTTCTGAGGAAAATTAGATAGTTAATAAAGCAAAAGTGTGTCCACCTTTTGTCCACCCTTAGATCCACCCATCCATTCATTCAACCAAGTGAACAAATATTTCTTTACTGCCTCCCATGCAGTAGGCCTGTTCTAGGCTGTGGAGACATACCAGTGAACAAGACTGAGAGAATTTCTGTCCTTAAGGCTTGTTGTCAGGCATGCAGAGCCACACAGATAAGCCAGTAAGCCAGAAAGTGAAGGCAATAAGCCTGGTTGAGGTGATAGTGCCTGGGTTGGCCAGTGAAGGCCTCTCTGCAGGGTATTATTTGATTTGAGGCACAAATCATGAGGGAAACTGGCCGCGCGAAGATTTGGGAGAACAAGAGTTCCTGGCAGAGAGAAAATCAAGTGCAATGCCCTGAGGTGGGAATGCGCTTGGCTTGAGGGAGGGATAGAAGGGTGCAGAAAGGGTCTTACAGACAAGCCTTGTGAGGGAGGTCGGAGAGTTAGTCAAGGGACAGCACATAGAGGGCCTTTTAGGCAAAGATGAAGAATTTAAGTCTTATTCTAGGTTTGCTGAGGAGTCGTTGAGGATTTGGAATAGGAAAAGGAGTGATCTGATTTTCTGTTTGACGCAATTACTCTGGCTTCTCTGAGGAGATTATGGAAGGGAATAGAGAGGCAGGAGGAGGGCAGTTAGGAGGCCAATGCATGAGTCCAAGTGAGAGGAGGTAGTTGTTTGGCTTAGGGGTTAGAAGTGGAGAGGAGAAAAATAAATAAAGTTTTGGAATTTGACTTTTGTAGGCAAGGTAGACAGAACTGGTGGATAGATTAGATATGGGGTCTGGGAAAAAGGTAATCCCAGACAATTCCTTCGGATTTGGCCTGAACACGAGGTAACATTTACAGAGGTGGGAAAGCCCAGATGAGAGCAGATCTGGGAGGGAAAGAAGTGACCCAGGAGCTCTATTTTGGACAAGCTTTTGAATGACTATTACATATCCAGGTAGAGATGTCAAGTAGGCAGCTCTATATGTGAATCTGTATTATAGGGAGGATGTGGTAGTTGAGATAAAAATTTCAGAGTTATCTGCATGTAGGTGATTGTATCCATTACAATATTTCCTGCTGCATGCAACAGGAAACCCAGATCCAACGAGGTCAAATGATAATGATACCTAAGAGTGTTACTGAACTCAGGTCTGGCTGCTCATGGCTCAAAAGCCAATACTTGAGAGGCAAATGTTGGTAAGAAAGGAAAGGTTGCTTTATTCCAGAGGCTGGCAACTGGGGAGAAGGCAGACTTGTCTCCCAAAGCCAACTACCCCTGCTGATTAGGGGGCAAGAGCTTTTAAAGGGAAGTTTTTCAGGGGTATAGAGACAGAGGGAGGGGGCTATATACAGAGCAGTACAGTCAGCTCTGACGATCATCTTGAAATTGGTCATGTGGTGGTCTGATCGGCTGCATCTTGATTGTTTTAAGTACAGTTAGCCTTCAGTTCCAGTGTCGATTTGTTCCCATTTCTTTGAGGCCAATTCTTGTAATTGTGCAAGATAAAGCAGCTTATGTCATGGCTGCAGTCTGGCCATCATGTAGTTAACTTCTTCCACCTGGTGGGAGTTTAGTATCTACAAAGCAGCTCGAAGGATTTGGCTCAGAATATTATGTAAAGCCCTTGAGGAGGAGCTAAAGGTCCTTGAGCTTGCTTAATGACGAAACTAGCATTATTTGGTCTTGTTTGACTACTTTCCTTTGCTTCTGCATTTTCTCACTTCTCTGATTAAATTTATTCTTTGGCTAAAGTTTTTCTACAGACAAGAGGCAGGAGGAGAACATAGTGCAGGTGGGGGTCTGTCCTGGGAAGGCCCCATAGGGTCCTGCTCTGTTTCAAGAGGAAGCCCAGACATAGGTCAGGCTTCTGATTTGGTTTATTCAACACTTCAATGATGTCTTCAACGACCCAAATGTTTCTGTCTCTTTATTGCTCTGCGCCAGTGTCTTCTGTTTCCAAAGTTGGTTTTGTATGATTGACATCAGAGCTATGGGTTTCCTCATTCCTATGTGAAAGGGAAGAGATAGACAAACAGAGAGACAGACAGACAAACACTGACTGGCTAACTATGGCTCTCTCTTAAGAATAAAAAAGACTTCTTGCCCAAGAGCTCCCAGCAAACCTTTGCTCACACCTTATTGGTCCAAACTGGCTTAGACTTGCCCATCCGTGAACCAGTCACTGGCAACAGTCCTGGGGTTTCTACTACTGACCTAGACAAAGCACCTGGAGTGAAACCAATTTGGGGAGTCAACCTCAATGTCCACTGTTTAAACCCATGTGATCACATAAGGAAAATGAAGAGATAGCGGATGGAAGAGAATCCAGGCATGCCCTGTGGAATTCTAGTATTTAGAGACCAACCTGAGGAGTAAGTAGGAGGAGATGGTAAAGTAGACCGAAGAGCAGAGGGCCGTGAGGGAATAAGAATACCAGGAGAGTGCCATCGCACGAAGGTTGAAAGAAGAAAGTGTGTGGAACTGTACAAAATGCTGCTGAGGGAAAATAAAATGAGGCAGAAAAGTGATCTTTGCATTTTATTAGTGTCTGGTGAGGCCATCGAACTGTAGGACATTTGCTCTCTATTGGGTTGGGGCTGGAAGCAAGGTACTAACTCCACGTTCATAAACTCCACTATTGATGAGTTATTCTCTCTGGAGGAAAGGTAAGGAGCGGTAAGAGTTTATGGTTCTTTTTTCCATTTAGTAACTGTGAATTGTTAGTCACTTGGAAGAGTAGTTGTCCGTAACTGGTCTTGTTATGCAGGTAAAAATGGCTCTTTTTCAGACCTTTATAGAGACTAAGGATCAGGTTTCACACATCGATATCCAGGTTTGTGATCCTTTGTCACACCATATGCTGGAATAAAAAAGCAAAATGAATATGAACATTTAAAAATCTGATTTCTTTATCCTTCTTCCTGGATTTCTATGCATTCTTTTTTATTCGTAAGTGCCTGAGTAGACCACAGCTGTGCGAAAGCAAGCTCATCAAAATTCCTTGTGACTACACATTTGAAATTTTCATGGATGTCAGTGACAATTCCATGTTCTCTTATGCTGCGAGATAAAATCAGGGATGGATGGATGGATGATGATGGATGGATTGATGGATGGACTGTGATGGATGGAATACTAAAATGCCGCATGTTCAAAATTTCTTAATCAAGCCCAAGGTAAGACAAAGTCATAAGCCTTATAGATGAGGTGAGGGCCCAAAAGGAAAGGGAATATGGAAGAATGATAATATAGCAAGTTTTGCAGGGCGTTTGGACTTCTTTGTGTCTATTTGTTTAAAAGTCTGTTTCTCCCTCGCAACTTTTAACTCCTTTAGGGAAAGGACTGTATTTTATTTATTTTTGTATTTTCAGGACTTAAATAGAGTGCCATGTCTGTAAAAATGTTAAGTAGATGTCAGGAGGAAGGTTGGATGGAATGAGATGGGTTGGCATAGGACTGAAGTTACATAAAGGAAACCAATAGTTTTGCATCTTTGTGTGAAGCCATTAGTTGTGTTGTGAAACCTGACAAAAGAGCCCCCATGTTAAGAAATAAAAAGTTTCCTAAAAGGCCCCATCAACCCCATTAAGCCAGTGGTTCAACTAGGGGCGATTTTGCTCCCCAAGGCATATTTGGAAACATCTGGAGACATCTGGTACCATTTTCTGCATAGTAAACTGTGCATTTGTTTCCTGTTTCCTTGTAGAGTGGAGCCTTTAGTAATGATATCTGGAGGGGAGCAGAACCAAACCTAGATTCCATGGCTATGTGGAGCTTTTAAAAATATTCCATGTGGTATGTTTATCTGGGATTTTCAGACACCTTGGCTGTAAAGAAGTTGAGCTTCACCTGCTTATATTGTTTCTCTGGATAGAGACTTCATCATTCTTTACAGGAGGACCTAATCAAGACACCTCGAGTACACAACAGTTTAAACAATGATCAAATTGTTTAATGACATGTGCTCCGCACTCCCTGTGCTGTACTCAAATGGCATAGCACTTAAACCTGCCACAATACTGCTGTGTCCACTCACGTTTCCCATTTGGAAATGAACAGCAGGTGGTGTCTGACAAGCTGAAGGTTGCTGAATAAAGACTCCACACAGCTGTAAATAGTAGGGAGCTCCCCAGGATAAGGCAGGGAGTGTTTGGATTCTTCCAACTCTTGCAGGCTTCTGTGCAATCACATCTGCGTGCGTAGTTGCAATGTCTCTCATTACAATTTTAAATGATGAGCTTATTTTTTAACGCACATAAATTACCTTTAATAGACTTGGTGATTGAACACAGTAAATATTTTTCTGTGCCACTAAAAATAGTAAGCACAGAAATGCTCCGGGTAGCGTTTCTCTTTCCTTTTCTTGCAAAGGCTTGTCTTTCTGCAGAGCATGAGCTCTTGAACACGATCTTTACACACATCCTTCTCACTGTATTTTTTGTCATCTCCCTTACTAGGGTGAGCTCTGTCAGGGCTTAGTTGAACCTCACTGCCCTTTATAAGGCTGAGCTGGTTCAGGGAATCTGTTGCCCTTGTTGTGTGTGCATGTGCAGTGGGAGAAGGGCAATGCCTTTGGGAAAAGCTGCTGGACTTGGGACAGAAAGGGTCTTCCCCCAGCCGGCTGCCTTGTCGCATGTCTGGGCTGCTGCACCTCTCTTCCTTATGGCAAAAAGCCAGCTTGCTCTTTCTGCCTATTTTAAAGGGCCTGCCTTCACCCGAGGAGCTGCTCATGCAAATTATATCTGGCAAAGGTTGTCCTTCCGTCTTATGTTTTCTGTGCATACCCACCTTTACATTGCTGTTAGCAGTCTTCATGTCAGTCTAAGGGGTCCCCATTCCCCAGACCCTAACAACTCATTCCTGTAAAATGCCCTTGGCTGGGGGAAAGGAACTTGTATAAAAAGAATCTATGCTTAGGTGGTTCCAAGTATGATTGTTTAGGATAGCACTGAATAAAATAGCTTTTCCTCAAATTCATATACAGAACAAGTGGATCGGAAATGAGAAATAGAAATCTACAGCCTAGACAAAGTTCACAGATATTCAGAGGGATAGCCTTCAGACATTTCACTTTAATGTCACTCCGTATTTCCAGAAGCTGGTGCATTTCTATATCGCCTAATAGTTTCATGAAATTAAAGTAAGTTATTGTGCAGGAAAAATGGGTTTCTGTTGATTCTGTCACTTCGTTTTCTCATGTCAATACTTTTATATTTTCTCTTATAGAGGAAGTGCAGTAAATATGGCTAATATTTTCCCCTAACATTTGAGAAAGTTCTCATTCTACTGATGTCTCCTTTTGCGGGGCTGGAAGACAGCCCTTTGGGCAAGCCATCCCAAGTCAATGGCAAGAATTCAGTGCAGGAGGTGGGTACCAGCTCTGCCTGAGTCTTTATTGTCAGTCTCTCTTTTGAGTCCTAATAGTCTACTGAGTTCTTTCAGCTCTAAGATGAGGAAAGCATGAGCTGTTCTGCCCCCTCTCCTACTTCTAGACCTTGGACCTCTGGACTGTTCATTGGTGAAGATGAAGTAGGCGCTTATTCCTGATAACATGGTGATTGGTGCCTCAATCGACTCCATTCAAAAATTAGAGGGGAGATGTTTTTAAAGTCCCAGAGAAATTGCAGTGTCTGTTCTTTGAGGGGAAGATACTGGCTGAGCATCCTTCCCTGTCTGAGGGGGTTGTGTGTGCGTGTATATGTAGAGGTCACAGAAAGCTGTTGGAATGGAGAAGGTTCTGGGCCCAAGTGCCAAGTGGATCAGAGGAGTAGGGAAAGGACTTTGGGGCTTTGCAACTGTGAGATGTGTTTCTCACCACTGTTGTTACAGTGGCAGCAGGCAAGGGATTGCCTCAAATATGCTGCTCAGAAGCCAAAGGGGCTTCTTGCCAGAGAGGCTGCTGCTGGGCAAGGCAAGAAGAGCTGTGAAATGTACCCCCGCTGGCAGTGGGCCTGGTGGTTGCAGAAGGGCAGGCTTCATGAACAAAGCAAAGGAGCTCCGGCCATGATTTCTGGGTGGACCACTTCTGGCAGCTCTTCCCTGGAGCTCAATCCACAGGAATGACTAGATGATGTAGACTCTCAAGCCCTCCATGAAAACAGATGTACTATTAATACATTCACAAATAAAATAAATTTATGAATGAGATTGCCAAGAAAATGACATCCACATAGTTATCTCTTTTTTTCCAGTAAGTGTGTAAAACACTCCGTGGTGTTTTTGAAAACTTTAGGACTTTGTGTAATGTTAAATTAAGACTCCAATCTTTAGAAACTAGCTCGCTTGAAATTCTTCAGGCATCGTTGTGAGGAATGCAAATGAAGACACATCTCAAGAGAAGGGAAAGGGTGGACCCTGCTGATTCCTAGCACACAGCTCTACACATTCACCTTCTGTTGTGGGCTGATTGTGTCCACCCCCAAAGTCAGATGTTGAAGTCTTCACATCCAGCACCTTACAAATGGCTATATTTGGAGACAAGGTCTTTAAAGAGGTAATTAAGTCAAAGTGAAGTTATTGGTGGGGGGCCTATCCTAGGTGAGTGGTGTCCTTATAAGAACAGGAAATTTGGATACAGACGTGTACAGAAGAAAGGCCATGTGAAGACAGAGAGAGAAGATCGCCATCAGTGGGAAGAGACTCAGAAGAAGCCAACACGGCTGACATCTTGATCTTGGACTCCTAGCCTTCAGCGCTGTGAGAAAAATAATTTTCTGTTGTTTAAGCCACCTAGTTTATGGTATATGGTATCTTGGTAAGGCAGCCCTAGCAAACTGGTACACCCACCAATTCAGTTGAGAGTGATATGAAATGGGCTACAAATCTTAGCCCAGATTCTTCCTTCACCCCATATGTAAAAGAAAATATGATTAGAATGTATTCTTTCAGTCCATCCAGCAAAGCAAAGAAGCAGATCGAGGAATATTAGCGAAAAGAGTATTATTCTCAGTAAAGAAGAGCAGCTAGACTATGACCCGTCAGCTAGTCCTCTGAACACTTCCCTCTCCGTCCTCCTTTCACATCCTTCTCCCTTCTGTTCATCACTCTACTTACATCATCTGGGTGGGGGGGAATAGTCCACATTCACTGGAGAACTGAAGGAGGCCTGTGTGGCTGGAGAGCCGAGAGCAATGGAGACTGACATGCAACAGGTTGGAGACGTGGGCAGGGAATAGATGAGTGTGGACTAGGACAAGAATTTGTATCTTAATTCTGATAGCAACAGAAAACCATTGAGGGATTTTTAATTCAGCAGGTAACATAATCAAATTTGTATTTGAAAGGATCACTGTATCTGTGGTGTGGACAATGGACGAAAGGATGCATAGAGTAGATCCAGGCGTATGCATTTCTGTGGGATTGCTACAAGCCAGGCTTGTGGCAGTGGAGATGGAAAAAATGGATTCCAGAATTAAGAGGTTCACTTAACACCCATTAGGATGGCTACTCCCAAAGAACCAGAGAATCATAAATGTTGTTTAAGGATGTGAAGAAATTGGAACCCTGTGCACTGCTAGTGGGAATGTTAAATGGTGCAGCCGCTATGGAAAAAGAGTGTAGCAATTTATTTTAAAAAAGTTAAAAATATAATTATTACCTGATCCAACAATTCCATTTCTAAGTATGTGTGCAAAAGAATTGAAAACTAGGAATCAAGGAGATATTTGTGCACCCATGTTCATAGCAGCATTATTCTCAGTACCCAAAGGTGGGAGCAACCCAAGCATCCATCAACAGATAAATGGATAAACAAAATATGGTATATACATACAATGGGATATTATTCAGTCTGAAAAAGAAAAGTAATTCTGACACATGCTACAGTATGGATGAACCTTGAGGACATTAGGCTAAGTAAAATAAGACAGTCACAAAAGGACAGATACTATATAATTTCACTTATATGAGGTACCTAGGGTTTTCAAAGTCATAGAGACAGAAAATGGAATGGTGGTTTCCAGTGGCTGCGGAGAATAGGGAATGGAGAGTTATGGTTTAATGGGTATGGAGTTTCAGTTTTGCATGGAAAAGTTCTAGAGATTGGTTGCATAGGAATGTGAATGTACTTACTATTGAACTTTAAAATGGTTAAGGTGGTAAATTTTATGTTATGTGTATTTTACCACAATAAAAATTCATCGGAAAAAAACCCCAAAACAATTAGGAGGTAAGATGGAAATCACCTGGTCGTGGGTTGGATATGGGGCGATAGAGGAGTATCAAGGACAGCTTCTAGGTTTCTGACTTGCATAATGGCTAAAAAGTGGTGTTACTCACTGATGTAGCAGACAAGATTATTGGACCCAAATCATAAATTCCATCTGGACATCTTGACTTTGAGGTGCATTTGAGACATTCACATGGTGACATGGAGTCGGCATCTGGATACATGAATATGGAGCTTAGAGGAGCAGTACAGGGTCGAGCTACAAAGGTCACCATGTTACGTGTGAGTGGGAATGTGGGGCAAGAGATTCAAGGAAGGGAGGCCAATCAGAATCAGTTAATCAGGAGGTCGTTTAGTATCTGATGAACTAAGTAATGATAGAAAAGAACTCCAGAGATACTTGTGATGTAGAATTACAAAATTAGAGGGACCAATTGGAGTGGGGGATCCATTCGAGGGTCATAGTTAACTCCTTCGAGTTTCTAATTTTGGGAATTGGGTAGATGGTGAGGTCATTAACTAAACTCAGAAATTTAGGAGGCTGAAAAGAGGTAGGAAGGCATCATAAGTTTCAGATCTGTGGAACGAAAATATCCAAGTTGAGACGTGTAATAGGCAGTCAGATAATAAGTCTGGGTCTCTGTCAGGAGCTCTGTCCTGGGGAGACAGATCTGGAAATCAACTGTGTACAAGTGAGAGTAGAAGGGGATTCTGAAAATGAGTAGCACAGGCCAAGAGAGCAGGCACAGTACAAAGTAAGAAGGCTAATACAGAACCCTGGGGGCACCAACAGGTCAGGCAGAAGAGAAGGAAACCCAAAAGGAACATCAAATTATAGGAGAACGAGGAGAGAGTATTGTTATGGAATCCGGGGGTGAGGTTAGGAAGGGAGGGGCTGCTAACTGCTGTGACAGTGGGTGCAGCAAGGCCAGTGAGATTAGGACTGAGAAATGTCACTAGACTGGTCAATAAAGACGCCCTTGGTGGATGTGAATAAGAAGAGTCTCAGGAAAGTGGCCAAAGGGCTGGAAGGGTTTTAAGTGGAGGGGGAAATGGATGTGCAGTAAAGAAATGGAGATAGTGTCTGTAGATTATTCCTTGTAGAGATTGGCCAGAAGGAGACGAGAGAATGGGGGAACTGGCTAGAGGAAGACACTGACTTAAAGGATGGTTTTTATTAATTGGAAAGGGATGAGAAAATTTTGTAGATTGAGAGGAAGGGGCTATTGAAAAAAAAGCTTAAAATATGGGAGGAAAAGGCATGGGGAGGCCCAAAGAATGTTGGAAAAGATAAAATTGATGCCCAGAAAGGGGAATGTATAGTCCTCAACCATGACAGGGAATGAGGTTGGGAGAAGCATAACTATGGATAGTTCTGGTGATGGTGAGGAAGAGGAGGACGTTGTGGGGATTCATGCTTGGTGGCCTCTTTTCCTTTGAAGTAAGACTAAAGCTCGTCTTCTGAGAGCAGCAAATAAGGGATGGGATAAGGGGTTCTAATATAAGGATGAAATATTGAAATATTGGGTGAAATGCAAGAGAAAGTTCACTAGCTCAGGCCAAGGAATTGCTGGGCGGTCCTACAGTCTGCAAAGCTTGGAACCATAAGCGGTACCGGTTGATATTATGGTGTAATCTTTTCCACAAGTGATCCATGGTCTGGGGAGAGGAACACAGAAAGCAGATGGTCTGTGAATTAAGGAATTTGAAGGGCAGGTGCAAGGAAAAAGTTTAAGTGGGTGAAGGAATTGTAGATGGTAGTCAGTGAAGAGTTGAAGTAATCATGGCTTGTTGAGTCAATCCTGGGAGCAGGAAATGAAGCTAGGAGGAGAAAAGTGAGAAGTCAATCCATATGAAATCGGAATGAAGTCTAAATACAAAGGTATTCAGAGTTAGGGATTTGAGGGCTGGTGGGATAGTATTTTGTGGTCAGAATGTGACATTTGGGAGTATAAGATTTTGGAGATGGAACAGCACCAGAAGAAGACAAGATTATGGTGGCAGAAAGGATTATTCAAGTAAAGTGTGGTTAAAAGTCATTGAAAAAAAAAAGGAAGAGGTTCATTTTTTTTTTAACATCTTTATTGGAGTATAATTGCTTTACAATGGTGTGTTATTTTCTGCTTTATAACAAAGTGGATCAGCTATACCTATACATATATCCCCAGAAGAGGTTCATTTTTATCACAATTTACCATGAAAAATAAAACAAGATGAAATATCCATGAGAAGTGACCAGTCAGGGTTGGGATTGCAGAAGATGTACTTAATGATGATTAATTATGAGAGATTTTTCCCCTGAGGAAAAGGCATTTGCTTGCTTATTTATTTTTGTGCTTGCTTATTTAAATAAAAGGAATAGACAGTCTGGTTTTTCCATGTCTAATGTCAAATAAATCCCTAGGAGCTGGAGAAAAAGCAACACAGATGTGATTCCTGCTCTAAATAATGAATTCTCCCTTAATGCCACCAAATTGCAAATGAGTCATGATACACTCATGATTATTTCTTTAATGAAAATGTGACATTAAGACATTCCCAGGGACATAGTAAACTTCTGTTTGCTGGTACAGCCGGCCTTTCATTAACCTTTTCACACATGCCATAGGATCCATTTTCGGTTCATCAAAGCTTTATATTCAAATCCCTCATAAATATTATATAAATATAAACGGACTTGGAGAGTTTTCCTTTCAGCAAGTGAGAGAAGAAAGTAGAAGGCTCTACCTCCCAGTTCTACAAGCACCAAATCCACTAAAAGCAGGATTGATGGCTGAAACAAATTGAAATCTTGAATGACAATTGTCAAGGAGAATTTTAAATCCCCATAAAATTCTCTTAGTGAACTGCTATTACCTAACTAGCTCAGAGTTAACCTTTATGTTTTACACTATTTTCTGTTTGCTTGTCTTGAGAAAGAAGTTGATAGAGACAGAGAAAAGAGGTGAGATAACTTGAAAAATACTTATTTAGGTTAAGAAAAGTCTATGAGGCCGATCTATTTGGTTTCTAAGACTCAATTCTCTCCTTTTTTTAATTTTTATTTTTTGTGTGACTTTTTTTAACCATTTTTTATTGACGTATAGTTTATTTACAATATTGTGTTAGTTTCAGGTACACAGCAAAGTGATTCAGTTATATATATATATTATATTCAAATATATATGTAACTATATATATTCTTTTTCAGATTCTTTTCCATAATAGGTTATTACAAGATATTGAATACAGTTCCCTGTGCTATGCAGTAGGTCCTTGTTGTTTATTTATTTTATGTATACTAATGTGTATATGTTAATCCCAAGCTCCTAATTTATTCCCTTTCCCCCACCTACTATGCCCTTTGGTAATGGTAAGTTTGTTTTCTATGTCTGTGAGTCTATTTCTGTTTTGTAAATAAGTTCATTTATATCATTTTTAAAGATTCCACATATAAGTGATATCATATAATATTTGTCTTTGTCTGAGTTACTTCACTTAATATGATCATCTCTAGGTCCATCCATGTTGCTGCAAATGGCATTATTTAATTCTTTTTTACAGCTAAGTAATAGTCCATTATATATATATATATATATATATATATATATACCACATTTTCTTTATCCATTCCTCTGTTGATGGACATTTAGGTTGCTTCCATGTCTTGGCTATTGTAAATAGTGCTGCTATGAACATAAGGGTGCATGTATCTTTTCGAATTAGTTCCTGAGACTTGATTTTCTCACCTTTAAGTGATTTCTTAAACATAACAGGTCCAGGCTGTGCTCTGTAAATTGTCCATCAGGAGCATTCCAAATTCCTTACGGTGCAGTTTTCATCTTCAGAGCTGTCTTAAACTGCTGCATAGAAAAAGCCAAAGCAAATTTACCTGAGCATGGCCTCTGTCAGCTGGTGAGGCATTGAGAGGGCCAGGGTGCTAATGAAACATGCATTTCTCAGGCTTAATTTTAAAGGGCCAGAAAATAACCTGCCCTTGTTTTCTTCTGTCTGGTTTCATGTTATACATTGTCAGTGATGCTGTTGTCAGAAAGTTAATTGTGCTGGTCTGGATCAAAGAGTTTAGTCAAACAGTGTGGACAGAAGGGACACTGGAGAGCCACTGAAATGTTATTGGACAGAGCCAGAGATGAGGGGTGCACAGCAAGCAAGACTGTTCAGCTGACTCATGGGCTGCCGAGGGGACAGGTTCACCCAGCACAGATTCTGAAAGCTAAGTGGAACCTCCCTCCCTGCACCTCCCCCAGGTATCTGGGGGTCTTGCATCTTTTCAGATGGACTCATGTTCCTTATATCCATACTGATATTTCCTGAAGCTGGCTGTTATTCTCATGTACCCCAGGCCACCGTTCAATGTCAAAGCATATAGATCTGCTTTGAATCAACAACACAGATTGTCTAACCTTGAGTACCTGATCTTTTTCTGGTCTAATCCCTGCCAAAAGCTTGGCTGCAAGAAATCGTAATTATAACGGAACATTTGCAGATGTTACAATCCACCCACTGCTCCAGATATAAAACGCTTTTCCCTTGGCTGAAGAAGACCGTCTACCTCCACCTTTATGATCAGCCTTTGTTGACGTGCTTTAGCCGGATTGCACTTCAGAATTTGAACTTCTCTCTTTGGCACAGCAAAGGAAACCATAAACAAAGTGAAAAGACAACCTACAGACAGGGAGAAAATATTTGCAAGCGATGCTACCAACGAGGGATTAATTTCCAAAATATACAACAGCTCATACAGCTTAACATAAAAAAAAAAAAACCCAGTCCAAAAAGGGGCAGAAGACCTAAATAGACGTTTCTCCAAAGAAGACATACGGATGGCCAACAGGCACATGAAAATATACTCAATATCACTAATTATTAGAGAAATGCAATCAAAACTACAATGAGGCATCACCTCACACTGGTCAGAATGGCCATAATTAAAAAGTCTACAAATAATAAATGCTGGAGAGGGTGTGGAGAAAAGGGAACCCTCTTGCACTGTTGTATGTAAATTGATACAGCCACTATGGAGAACAGTATGGAGGGTCCTTAAAAAACTAAAAATAGAACTACCATATGATCCTACAATCCCACTCCTGGGCATATATCCAGACAAAACTATAATTCAAAAAGATACATGCACCAACATTCATTGCAGCATTATTTACAGTAGCCAAGACATGGAAGCAACCTAAATGTCCACTGACAAATGAATGCATAAAGAAATGGTATGTATACACGATGGAATATTACTCAACCATTAGAAGAATGAAATAATGCCGTTTGCAGCAACATGGATGGACCTAGAGATTATCATATTAAATGAAGTAAGTCAGACAAAGACAAATACCATATGGTATCACTTATATATGGAATCTAAAAAAATGATATGAATGAAATTATTTACAAAACAGAAATAGACTCACAGGTAGAAAACCAACTCGTGGTTGCCAAAGGGGATAGTGCAAGGGCAGGGGTATTGTGGGGCGGGGGAGAGGTAAACTAGAGTTTGGGATTAACATATACACACTACTGTGTATAAAATAGATAACTAACAAGGACCTACTGTATAGCACAAGGAACTATATCCAATATCTTGTAATAACCTACAATGGAAAAGAATCTGTAAAAGAGTGTCTCTCTCTCTATCTCTCATATATATATATATATATAAAATCACTTTGCTGTACACCTGAAACTAACACAACAGTGTAAATTAACTAAACTTCAATTTTTAAAAATGGTTAAAAAAAAGAATTTGAACTGCTCTTGGCTTGCAGTGCAGGCTTTCATCAGCAATAGCTGATGATTTTACTATGAGATATGTTCAAGAGCCTTCTCTACCACACCCCACAATGTTGCCTTTCTGAGATCCCACAGGCGACGTCGTTCTCTGGTCTCACGTCTCACTCCCAGGAAAAACCATGTTACTCCTGGGTAGTTGGCTTGCTTTCCCCTTAAAGACATGACTCATCTTGTGACATGTCTTTTGTTCTTTGTTTTAGCCATTAGAAAGTTAGAGCTAAATTTGGGGCATAGCTCTAAATAGTATAATGCTAATTTACCCTTAGCTTTATTATATTCCCTTCCGTTTTACCTTATGTACCAGCTCCTTCAAGAATTGTATATCCTTTTGTGATTGACATAATAACAAAATTGACATAAACAATAAAAATGTGATTTTATGTGACTACAAAAAATTTCTCTCTAATCTGAAGAAATGATATGCAATCGTAAGAGTCTGCAAGTAAAGTAGTAAAAATATAGCTCTGATGCTTAAAGAAAATGAAAGTAATGAGCCCACACGAAGGAGCCCACGAGTGGGCCTGGCTCAGTTCAAAGCATATGTACGTTGCAAAGAATGTCTGCCATTCAGCTTCATGCCATTTATTTTAAGTCAAAAAGAAACTAACACACCACTGTAAAGCAATTATACTCCAATAAGGATGTTAAAAAAAAAAAAAAAGACATGGCTAGAATCAGTGTTGCCCGCAGTGTATTCCATAGGGCATTAGTTCTTAAAGGATTCTATGTTCAAATATGTGTGGGACACTCAAGGAATATATTTAACTTTTTTTAAACCTAAACTGCGGAATTTCTGAAAGTTCTTAACATACATTCATTGTGAATCTTCAGGAGGCAGACTGTGGTGCAGAGTTTCTAAATTTATTTGACCGTTTATTTTTCCTGGAGCATGTCCAAGAGCTAATCTTCTTTGAGAAATACTAGGGTAGAATAAAGACATTATAATAATTATTATTATTAGAGAGGACTTTCTGCTTTCTCTTAAAAAGTATAGGGTGATGGCTTAGCTACTTATTGCTAGTATTCTTAATTTCTTATTTTAAAATTTAAAGTGAAAATGCTGAAAACAAAAGCAATAAAAACCTGTATAAGCCATGTGAGGTGTTTTGTGGATTTATTTAGTGGAGTCTTTCATATTTAGGTTATTCCTTCTTAATTTAATGTTCAAGTTTCTTAACTATAGGATAATGTGATGTTGAGATGGAATCGTTGGCAACATGCTGATTTGATGACATAATTACACTTCAGGAAGGCAGAGGAATAAGACATGGGTTCAGTTTATGGTTCTATCACTTATTAGATATGTGACTTACTGGATGTGTGACCTTGGGAAAACTATTTAAATTCTGTAAGCCTTGGTTTCCTTGTCTGTAACATGGGGATTATTATATACCTATCTCATAAGCTTGTGAAGACTAAATTAATTTGTGTGTGTGTGTGTGTGTGTGTGTGTGTGTTTATGGTGCATAGCACAGTGATTTTCATATCGTAAGAACCTAATAAATTGTAATTGTTATGATTTTTGGTTATTCAGCAAACAGTTATTGAGCAATTGCGAGGCAGTGGGTACTGTGTTGTATATGTGGATGTAAATATGAATGAGTCTTAGTCCTCACCCTTGAAGAACATAGTGAAGTAGACAAATAACAGACAGTTACATAAATGTATAAAGTGAAGTGTGTGTGGATTAATGATAAATATAAGTACAGAAAGAGTGGAGTCAGAGAAGAGATGGTTGTCAGTTCTTTTGGAACAAGGTGGAAGGTGGCTTATAAGAGGATCCATGGTGGATGCTCCATCACAGATGAGTTTTAAAAGGTGATTAGGTGTTTGCCAGGGAGAGTACAGTGAGGCCAGGGGTGCTGGTGAGAGGGATTCTGGGCTTTCTTATGAGAATGAACAAAGGCAGAGTAAATTCAGGAAGCTGTAAGTAGCTCAGAAGAGCTGTGAATGGCATGTCTGGTGGCGAGGGGTGAGATGCAAAAGAAGGTGGCCAAGGATGGCAGTGGCTAGATCATGAGGGTCTTAAATCCCAAAGTGGAGCATCTGTAAGTTGTGCTGTAGGCAATGGAGAGGCATCAAGGCATGTCAGCAGTGGAGTAACAGTGTCAGGTTTGTTTTAGATCAGTCTGACTCCATGTGGGGGCTGTGTACTTGCTGCATTACCATCACCTGAGAGCTTTATTAGAAATGTCCATTCTCAGGCCCCACCCAGGGCTACTGAATCAGAGTCTCAGAGTCAGCAGTTCATGTTTTGGTAAACTCTCTAGATGATATTTTGGTAACAATAAGTTGGAGAAGCACTGTTTTAGGTAGATCACTCTATGCACTTTGTAAAGGATAGGCCTGGACACTCTCCAGTTAGAAGCAGGGAGATGAATGCATGAAGAGCCATTGCTCAGGTGAGGAATGATGGCAGGGTCTGAACTACACCAGAACTGGAGAAAAAAGAGGAAGAGACAAATAATAGAAACATTAAAGTTTACTTTATGGAACCTTAGTCACCACCTGTTTACTGTGTGAGGAAAAGGGACAATTCAGGGGTGACCCCCAGGTTTCTTGCTTTATTAATAGGGTGATACTATGCATTGAGATAGGAATGAAGGAAGAGTATAAGGCTTTTTGCTTTATTTATTTATTTTTTGTTTGTTTGTTTGTTTTGGCAGTGAAAGGGCTAAATTATAATGAGTTTTGTTTCCAATATACGAGGGTGCCTGTAAGACATCCAGAGGAAGGTGTATGGTTGGCTTTTGGACATGTGGCCTCAGTGCTGAGGAATGAGGTTCTGACCAATGCTATGGATTTAAGGGTCAGGAACATCACAGGTTAGCTGTAGCAGCAGGAATGGATGAAATTGAAAAGAGATCCAAGCACGTGTTTTAGTGGGCCTTTATTATCAGAGCACGGTTTATCTCTCCGACCTCATCTCACACCACTTGCTCTCAGCAAACTACATACCAGTCAAATTAAACCACTTGAGGGCTACCTGGTGGCGCAGTGGTTGAGAGTCCGCCTGCCGATGCAGGGGACACGGGTTCGTGCCCCGGTCCGGGAGGATCCCACATGCCGCGGAGCGGCTGGGCCCGTGAGCCATGGCTGCTGAGCCTGCGTGTCCGGAGCCTGTGCTCCGCAACGGGAGAGGCCACAACAGTGAGAGGCCCGCGTACCGCCAAAAAAATAATAAATAAATCAATCACTTGAGGTTCTCTGAACACACATGCTATCTTAACCTTGAGGCCTTTGCACATGCTGTTCCCTCTGTCAGGATTGTCCCCTGCCTCTTCTCTTGCTCAACTCTCTGTGTCTAGCATACTCTTATTGGTCCCTTAAGACCCACCTCCAAAGTAATCCTCTCCCCAGGTAAAGTGCCCCTTCCATGTGCTTTCCTAGGGTAACTACATTAAGTAAAATGGACTTTTTGCTTCTTTGTTTCCTTTATGCTTAGGTCCTGCTGGTAAGGCCTGTGTCTGGTTTAACATTTCACATCAGTCCCTGGCAGAGCGCCTGACACATAGCAGGTGCTCGATAACTAATTGTTGGCTGAATTACGAAAGAATGGTCGTAGGAAGAAGAGTTGTCAAGGAGGACTAGAAAGCATCATATTAGAAATAGAAAAAGTACAAGGAAGGAGTGATGGCATGGAAACCAGTGAAGGACATTCTAGAAGGGAGTGGTCAGTAGTGTCAAAAGCTTCCAAGCAATCATGTAAGATAAAGACTGAAAATGTCCATAGGATTTGATAATGAGGTCAGTGGTGCCCTTTGCCAGGATGGTTTCAGAGGGCTGAGCTGTAATAGTAGAAATCAGATTGCAGTGTTTGAAGAACAGTTGGCAGGTAAAGTAGAGCCTGCAGCTATGAGGAACTGGCCTAGGATAGACAGGATGCAAGGAGACATGGGGTCAAAAGAAAGCTCTTCAAAGTAAGAGATGATGAGTAAGAGGCTGGTATAATGAGGAACCTAAACTAAAGGAGGAAGAATGAGAACTGAACCCGATTCTGGCTTACAGGAAGCGATCAAGCTTCCTGAAGGAGGATTAATCTTGCTGGAAGAGGGCCCGGAAGGGATTGGGGATGGGTGTGGATGTAGACACATTTATAGGGGTGGGGAGGAAATTTTAGAGAGTTGAGGATTGATAGCTTAACTTTCGCAGTGAAATAGTTGGCAAGCTAGAAATTCCTGTTTATGAACTTGTGTATATGTGTGTGTGTGTGTGTGTGTGTGTGTGTGTGTGTGTGTGTAGGGAGTGGTGTGGACAAGCCAGGGGGTGTGCTCGTGAAGAGGAATGAAGGTTCCAAGTGAGACCTGAGAGAGGGAGCTGACCAGAAGCACATTATTCTTTTCTTAGAAAGGGAAGTCCTATCAGTTTAAGGTTAGTGCCCCTTATAAATTCTAAGAGTTTATGTATTTAGATGAGAACTTTTTATTGAGTACATAGGGAGTGCCATAAGGTCATTATTGATTTATGATATTATGCCCAAGAGACTATCAGTGAGGAAAAAATATTTTTAAAGGGCTATCCTTCCCTAATTCAAAGAATGTTATTTGTCTCACCATCATTTATACACTATGTAAATGACCTGAACACTTAATAACAGTGTGACCCATGTCACCCTCCCACATTACAAAAGGAAAGGGAAGAATCCAACCATGTTATTACTTTGGTTGAGTTTGTCATAGCCCTTAGTTAAATGCATGAGCAAGCCATGCTGGGCTGCCTTGAACAAGCTATTAATCAGTATGAAAGTAAAAAGATATGCACTTTAAAATTATGGTTTAATGTCCCAAGTGGCACATTAACATTTATTGAATTCTCACAAAATAGTATCCTATAAAATTTCCTAGTATAATCTCATTTAAACTTCATAATCATTTCAGGAGGCAGGAAATATTTAAGTCCTATTTTATAAATGAAGAAACTGAGGCTTAAAAATAGGTACCTTGCTTCTCTTTTAGTTTGCCATTCAGAGGAGAATATGTTAAGTTCAGAGGGCCCGATATTTAGTCAGAGTTCTGCATTTTAACTGCAATTTTGCAACTTTTTCAATATTACAGCATTGAATTACCTGTGTAGGGCTGTTTAAAATCCTGGACTAGCCCTCTGATCATGATGGACAAATACATGAAATATGTGCCTTCCCATCCCACTCTGTGCCCCTTGCAGACATTGACAATCAATCGTAGCACACCTTCCTTGGGGCTCAGAATTAGTGTCAGAAACCCTCATGAGGTGGTGATCCAGGCAACCACTACTAATTGATTTGTCATCCAGAAGCTAATATACCCAATTATTTTGTGAATCTCACCTGGTGGACAGAACTGTGTATCTTTTCAGATCCTCTGAGAAGCAGCCAAGATGGGATAAGACCTACAAGGGCTTTATTGGGGGAAATGCCCATGAAGATAAAGGGGAAGGGAGAAAGGGAGCTGTTGCAGAAAGGGAGGGTCTTCAGACTACAGTGCAGCTTTGCCACTTGTGAAAGGAAGGAAGGATTGGATAGGTAGGGCTTCTGAATGTAGCCCAGTTCTAAGAATGTCTCAGCCAGGATGATGGGTTTCCTAAGCAAAGGTGTCTCTTAGAAGAATCCCACCATGGGCAGGAATGGGCTGGCTCTCATTCCTGTTCCCCTTACCATGTTCAGTAACTGGCTGCAGGGAAGCACGGCGTTGGAGCTGGAAGCCACAAGTCAACTAAATCCTCGGTGAGGATTTGAGTGCACACTTCCATGGCAGCCATGACAAATAGTCCCTGGAAATATCTCAGCTGATCCTCTATTGATCAACTAGGAATGGTTGTGCTACCAAAGCTGACAATTCACAAAGCCACCGAAGGTGTCTTAGCAGCTAGAAGATTAGAACTCCATTTCATTTTCCTGGAGTAGTGGCTCATTTTCCTGAGGTTTAAGGAGTTGTGTGTGGAAGAAGTTCCTGTTTGTTTGTGGAGCCCTTGATTCCTGCCCTAACCATCAAATCCTGAGAAAGAAGAGGAAGTGGGGGCCATTATTTTTCTCATTTTGCCAACTGATTCCTGGTCTTATCACTTCCTTCGGCTGGAAATTATGTCTCACTTTTTCACTTAGCAAAAGCTAGCCTCTCTATGTTATAAGAATTGTAGGGCTTCCCTGGTGGCGCAGCAGTTGAGAGTCCGCCTGCCGATGCAGGGGACACGGGTTCGTGCCCCGGTCCGGGAGGATCCCACATGCCGCGGAGCGGCTGGGCCCGTGAGCCATGGCTGCTGGGCCTGCGCGTCTGGAGCCTGTGCTCCGCAATGGGAGAGGCCACGACAGTGAGAGGCCCGCGTACAGAATTGTAAAACAATAACATGTGATTTTTAGAGTATCACAAAACATTGGTATCTACAGGGAATATATTTAAGATCTTCAAATATTCCCTAAAATTACAAATATACAAGTATTTAAACAGCTCATTGGCTTTCTCCCAAATTATATTTTCACTGAAAGACACAAGCATTTATCTTTATCATGCAATGGACATTTTTTTTTTCTTAACAAAGAAAGATTTTGCCACTTTAAGAGTCACTAACAAGAAGTAGCAACTCAGCAGAGCTGGTAGGCTGGTAACTAAGTTTATTCACTAGTTAAGTGAATTGGTCCTGTACACCACTCTCAGAACGTGTGGGATTCAGGTGTACTTTTCATTAAGATTGCACTTTACCACACATTGTAATGAAGACCACAATCAGTTATTACCTACCATTTATTTATTGCTCATTGCCAAGGCACTGTATCTGAAATACATTAATATCAGATATATATAACAACCCTGTGAGGTAGATGGTTACTACCCCTTTTAGAGAGAGAGGACATTTTTAGAAAAGCATCAGAGAAGTTAATGAAGCTACAAAAGTCAAATAGGAAGTGGCAGAACTATGATGTAAAGTCACACATCCTTTGACATTAAAAATAGAAAAGAACTTCTCTGTTTTTCTCAAAGTTATCTGGAGGCCAAGGGTGGTGTTATAAGCTCTAGGTGAGCAAACTCTATGTCTGGTTTGTCCCCAGCTCCTAGCACCACGCTTGGAACATAAGGGAAACTCCATATAGACATAGCATGAAGGATTGCTGGCACATTTGGCTGCTGATAAAATGTGATATTCATTTAATAGAAGATTATAGGCAGGAAAAGAATATTGTAAGCTCACTTAAATTAAGATGGGGAAAAAAGTTCAGAAAGTTGGATGCCCTGAGTCTGATCAGTAGTCTACTCTTCTTTGAGGTTGAGGGTGGTTCTTTGTAGATTTGATTTTCCTAAAGGACTCAAAAAGGGGCAATTGTCTTAGCCATTGAGAAGAGAAAATGAAAAGGAACATCTGACCACTATTTTTTTAAACGCTTTATTACAAGTCCTGGAAAAATGTGTGCAGATCAAAACAGCCAGGTGTTTGGATAACAGCCCTCTGGGGCCAGCTGGCAGAGGGCAGCTGGTCATTAGAGTAGATGGAAAAACATCTTCTAAAAAATGAGGCGTGAGCCTAAGAGAGGGGCCAGGAAAACACCCAGTGTGGAGGAGGCTATGGACAGACCATAAATTATGTGGATAAAAAAGGATTAAAGGAGCACATTTTAGAAGGTGCTAGGGTCTAATAAAAGGTCTCTTTAATCAACAGAGGCAGACAGTCAGCTAGGGAGTCAGTTGACCCTTCCGGCGTTGGTGGGTCAGAAGACACGCACAGCATTCAAGAGCTGGAGAAACTTACTTCAATGCCGGTTCTGATGACACTAAGCACCTCCCGCAAATGAACCACTAAACTCAGGGTTCTAAATTACAAGGCAAGCCTCTCCAGGTTGAATGCAGGAGATTGAAAACTACTAAAATTTAGACAAATACCATGTGATTAATGGCCTTATGGGGAAGTAATCCAAAATATCCATCTTGGATTTTGAACTTCTCATCCAGTAAAATTATGGATTGTAGAGCTGGCTCTCCGTATCTGTGGTTCTGCATCTGCATGTTTAACCAACCAGGGATGGAAAATATTTTTTTTTAAACTTCCAGAAAGTTCCAAAAAGCATAACTTGAATTTGCCTCATGCTGGCAACTATTTATATAGCATTTACATTGTATTTACAACTATTTACATAGCATTTACCTTGCATTAGGTATTATAAGTAATCTAGAGATGATTTAAAGAATACAAGAGGATGTGCACAGATTATAGGCAAATACTATGCCACTTTGTATGAAGGGCTTGAGCATGCATGGATTATGGTATCTGCGGGGACCCAGGAACCAATCCCCCTCAGATACTGAGGGATGATGGTATTTATAAAGGAGAAGTTTCAGGTATTACTGTGGTCTCCCTTTTGTCCACCCCCTCCACTCTCCTCTGACCCCACTTACATTTCCAAGCCAACAACAAACTGTAAAGAACAATAACTAACATTGTTTGACACTGTTCTACGTGTTTTACATAAATTAATTTGTTCATCCTCATAGAAGCCCTCTAAGATGACACTTTTATTACCCCTTTTTACAGATGAGGAAACTGAGTCGCAGAGAGGGAATTGACTAAAGAAAAAAAGAGCACCTAGCACCCAATAGGGTAAGAAAATGTAGTCCCACCATTATTAAAATAAGCAGCTGGTTACAGTGACTGAGAGCTGCCAGACGGGAGGAATGGGCAAGAAACGAGACTAGAGGAACAACCTTTTTAAGAGGGTGAAATACTAGTCTTAAAAGAAGAAAAGTAAGAAATAGGTTTACAGTCTATAAAATGAGACCAATATTTACTTATTAAAGGCAATTTAGAGCTAGAGGACCATCTCTAAACCTTGAAAATAAAACACATTTGGTCTGTTTCCTCAAGTCAGCCTAATGAGTACAAACCTTGAAAAAGCACTGAGAATAAAAGGAAGTGACAAAGAAGGGGAAGGGACCGCAGATGCAGGGGCGCAAGAGAATGCAGAGTCCTGCTGTTGACTGTCGGGGATGCCCATCCGTTGTGGCCTGCAAGCCCTCAGGGCTTTGGCTCCCAACCCCGAAAACTCTCACATCTTCTTTGGGGTCCTTGGAGGGAATTCACCCCACCTGCCCCCACCTCCTCCAGCCGACAGGCTGCTGTTACACATAGGTTCAAACTGCGACCTTGTCTTCTATGAGTAGCTGTTTTTCAGTAACGCGTATGTGAGCTGAATCAGCCAAACAACCACTTGGGGTCCCAGGCCATTCCTAGCTGATGTCTGTCCCAGTCACCACACTTGCTGAGCCCCCTCCCGGGCTTCCATTGCTGCCTTTGAAGCAGGCCCACCAACGCCAAGTCCTATAGACTCAACTGGTCCACGTTCAAGGGCTCTCTCTGCCTCGGGATTCTTAACCCCAGTCACAAGAGACACTGTTGCCAAGAACTGGGCCAGTGAAAATACAAAGACATTTTTCAACCAGGCAAAACTATGCAAATAAACTGGTTTGAAGGGAGGTGCAAGGCAAATCCAGAGTCTTAGCTTCTGAGCTGGTGCACAGGGAGAGAACTGGGGAATCCATGTGACTGTGGCTCTGAAGTAGAAATGCAGGGACTCCCTGGCTTTGAGTAACTTTGTGGAGCCTGAAAACTGAAAAATAAAACCAGAATACAGCAAACTTCATCACACTGGAGTTCTCAAAACACAAGTTTAGATGAAAATCTCTCTTCTCTCGTTTTGTAAGATGCCTAATGTTGCTTATCTGAAGGCTTCACATAGCAAATATGGAAGGGTTCTCGCTCCTTCTAATTTCCTCTCTGCTCTCCTGTGACTTTGGGAGCACCCAGTTTCTGGCCACTCCATCCCTCGTCTGCTGTATAAGGAGAAAATTCCCTCCCTGCCATTTTTTTTTTTTTTGGTATCTCAAAGGTTACTATCTCTTTTGTGAGGAGTTACTTAACCTCCTGAACCACGATGTTGAGGGAATGAGATGGGCGCAAACAGTAAACTTCCTGAGGAGAGAGGGGCAGAAATACCTCTCTCAGTTAGAAATCATAGCAAACTGGGGCAAGCAGAAGGGGGCGCGCCCGCGTGTGTGTGTGTGTGTGTGTGTGTGTGTGTGCGCGTGTGTATATCAACTGATTGCCAGCAACATCTATCTGGTCAATTTATCAGGTAAATCTTCAGAATTAACTGATTACAGACCTCTATGTCGGCTTCTTTGTTTTCTCAATGTATTGTTATACTCAGGGATATCTACATTGTTTAGTCCAACAGCAGTGTCAACATTGGCTGTACATTGCCATTATCTGGGGAGCTTTAAAATACCCTGATGCGTGGGAGAGTCAGATTCAATTGGTCTGGGTGTGACCTGTGTATCAGGACTTTTAAAAGCCCTCCAGATGATTCTAATTCAAAGACGAGGTTAAGTACCGAAGGTGTAGAGTTACTTTCTAATGAGAAACTGAGGAGGACTCAGGCTACTGGGCCGGACGAAAGGACATGTTATAGTGATACCATTAGTCAAAAGGAGGAAAAGACATTGGAAGTAAATATCTAAATGCAGGCCTTTCTGTTTACAAAACAGCAGCAAAACAGCTCTGAGTCCATAGGGGAGACCACAGAAAACACCTGATCTCTTCCAAGTTTCATTCTTGTCATCAATCTGTTGGCATTAAGGTGTGTTACTGTCCCCCTCTCTAAAACACTAAGAGATGCTCAGGGAGCCCGGAGGCCAAAGGCACAGCTTTATTAGCAAAGTGTCCTCTGGTTCTCCCTGGAGTTGAACAACAGAATAATCACTACAAACAAACCCCACTGCTTTCAGTGCACATCAAGATAGACACCAAAGCCAAGCTGTTTGGTCTGTCACCCCTGATGTCCAGGTGAGTAAACTGTGAAACCAGAAAAATATGCCACTGAGGGTTTGGACAAGACAATGTCAGTCAGATTCACAAGGTCTTTCTGCATCTTGGACACCCAGGCAACTTTTAAGATATGACTTGAATTTAGTCAGGGAATTCCCTTCCTTACAATTCTATCAAATACTATCACTGCTGTGTATATTCCAGGCATTCTGCTAAGGACTTTATATGGATTGTCTCATTTCATTGTCACATCCTGAACAGGAAGTAGATGCTGTTTTCTTCATTTTATAGGTGAGGAAATTGAGACTTACTTTGGCTTTGTGACATGGGCATTATCTCGTGGATAGCAGATGATAGAGCAATGGTTTGATCTAGATCTGTGACTTTAAAACCCAAGGTTCTATCCCTGAGCCACTGCCTCTGGTTTATAGACTTCCAGGAAAAAACAATTCACTTCTGCTTCTTTTTCAGTCTCTTGGTTTATCCCTTCCTAGAATCTGAACCCCAGTCAGATAATGATGTGGAATTTTTTTTTGGTTGATTTCTTTAAAAATGAGTCTTTCTCAAAGAGCTTGCCAATGCGTACGTGAACTTCAAGCAAAAGCTGACTTTACAGCTGGGGATTGAGATGTTCCTTATGCAATCCGATTAATCACAAGAAGGAGGCAGTAGCAATAAAAATTTAAACAGAGGCTGAATATGCTCATGTGCTCACTCATACCACTGGTGCTGCTATTTTGTCAACACTGAAAATTGGATTTTATACTTTATACCGCTCCTTTTCTGTTTTAGCTAATGATTGTTATAACATTTTGCTCAATCTGCCAGAGATACTTGAAAATCTTCCCAAAGCTATCATTAGCAAGTAATGCAGGACAGGGCCAGCCAGCACTTCTCTGCCTACCAGTAGGTGGGTGTATTGTATGAACATACAAGGCGCGATGATACCTGAGTTTTCTAACATTGATGTATAGCTGCAAAGTAAACAGAAAGGAAAGGAGGACCGCAAATGAAGGTTTTGTTAATTTGCATTCGAATGTATGTATATAAAGGGGTCCCCATGTACACGTCTTCTACTAACTTCTGTCCTGCACATTGAATGTGATGCCCAGCCTCTGAGAAGCGGTGCGTGCTGAGTGAATAGCTTGGCCTTAACTACTGTCTGAGCTTGCCCTGTCCTTCCTAGGGCCTAGATGGAGTGGCTTTTCTCTGACAAGGATGTTTATCTGGCTGTTATAAAGTGGTCAGGGGGTCTTGCCTGGGGCTCTGCACTTGAACTCACAATGTCAGTGGGTGAAGGCCATGCATGTGGATTTATGGAGTCTCTAGCACCTTTAGAATCTGTTGCAACTTGTCAGAGTCTTCTGAGGCCAGATAGTCTAGAATAAATAAATCTCAAAGATCGGCTTATTCCCTCTGAAAGGTTTTACTCCTCTGAGGACATGACCAAATTTTTTTACCTCCCCAAATAAAGCATATAGTGACATGTCCTTTGATGCTGTGGGATCCTCTAACTTCTGAGCTCAAGGACAGGATGGAATTGAAAATAAATCTCCTTATAGGCTCACTGTGGACACGTAGAGAGAACAAGAAATACTTTTTTTTCTTTTGTTATTTGAAACTACTGAGTTATGGGGTTATTTGGATTGACAACATAGTCTGATGGACAAGAAAATCAACATATTAAAGCTCCCATATTGAGGGGTAGTAGAAATATGACAAAGGAAATTTCTTGAGAGAAAAGACTTGGAAATTTGTTTGTTAGTTTTAACCTTAGGAACTGCTGGCCAGCAAGTGTAGGAAAAGATTGAAAAGATATTAAAATGCCCAGGCCAAGCCCTATAAAGCTTCTGCTTTTAAAAAAAGTTGTAGTAAACTTTGCCATTTTAACCATTTTTACATGAACTCTTCCGTGACGTTAAGCACATTCACACTGTTATACAACCATCACCACCATCCATCTACAGAACTTTCTCATCATCACAAACTGAAACCCTGTACCCATTAACAATAACTCTCTGCTCTCCCTTCCCTAATCCCCGGCAGCCACTGTTCTACTTTCTGTCTCTGTGACTTTGACTTCTCTAGATACATCATATAAGTGGAATCCTGCAGTATCTGTCCTTTTGTGTATGGCTTATTTAAAGCTCCCCCCTTTTAAAAAAAAGATTGCATTTTAGTTTTTGCTAGCAACCCCTATATCTGTCTAGCTATTTCTAAGACAGTCTTTGCTCAAAGAAGAGGGAGGGATGACAAGAATCTGCCTAATCACTGACTCTGACAGTGGGTTGAAGTGGCTGCATGCTTTCTAGGCCAGAGGTTAGCAACCTTTCTAAACTGGGATGTCAGAGTTCCAAGCCCTGCGCTTCCTTTGGGTCAGAGGTCAAGGATGGTTTCAAACCCTGAGTGACCAAGTTCTGCCTCCTGCTGATGGGGGGAAGGCAGATTGCTTTCCTGCAAATGGAGGTGGAAAGACAGCTTTGATTTCTCTCAGTTGTAGAGGAAAGGTTGAGCCCAGTGACAGCAGGTGGTTATAGCTTTCAGGAGAAGATGTGACAATGGTGACAGGTCCCAAAGGCGTAGAGCATCATTCCATGGTCCATCCAAGAAAGGAGGGAGCTTCTTTACCATTCCTTTCACCTGAAGAAAAAAGTAAGTTGTCAGAAGCTGCCTGGGGAAGTGATTACCTTTTGGTCATTGCTTTTCTTTCTTCCAGAATTACAGTTGTTAGCAATATGTGGATAGTCTAAGGTGGACCTTGGAGGGGTGAGGGGTCAAAGGATGGCAAGTTGGAGGATGCGAACTCACCTGCATTGATGTGGTGCCCAAGTTCCTGTTCAGGGAGGGGGGCCACCCTTGGAGGAGACAGGTGAGCCCTGCAGCCTGCCTCAGAAATCTAGCTTCTACCTGCCCCGTGAGATCTGAGGGCCACATGAGCAGAGTGGTGAAATCCCTGTCTTCTGATCATATTGAAGTTTTTGTTTGGGAATTAGCAGGATCGGAGGTTTACTTTTTTAAAAGGGTCATAGGAAACTTCCATAACTCCTGTAGAGATAATAAAACTGTGCTCTGGTTTACGTGTTTGCTCAGTAGGTATCAACTTTGTGTCAGGCAGTTAGCTAGGTGCTGAGGATGTAGCAGAAGCATAAACACACGTGGTTTCCTCCTTCATGTAGCGCCCAGTCCAGGGAGCAGACAAATATTAATCAACCTATAAGTCAGTTAGTAAGTATTTATTGAACATCCATTATGTTCCAGACACTGGGGATATTCCAGGAAGCTAAGCAGACACAAATCATGTAAAGCAAATGTCAGATTATAACTCTGAAGAAGGCTAGGAAAGGGAGGTGTTCTGTACCACGAGAGCGTATGATCCAAGCTTAATAGCCAGGGAGAGCTTGTTTGGAGATCTGAGGGATGGAAGAGCTTCACTAGGTTAAAGGGGGACAAGAGTGCATACTAGGTGGAGGGAACAGCACATGCGAGGGTCCTGTGGGAGGGAGCTTGGTAAAGATGAGGGTGAATGAAAGTGATATGTGGTTGGAGGATTACAAGAGGGATTGGTGGACAAATTAAGGTTGGAGGGGTAGGTGGGAGTGAGTCAGGAAAGACATGCGCATAAAAGTGAGAGGAGTCTGACTTGTCATTTTTCTTGTTAGAATGTCTTTTTGTCCTCAGCACAGTACTGTTTAAGAACATGGACTCTGGAGCCAGATTGCCTAGGTCAGATCCCTGCTCTCCCACTTACAAACTTTGTGACCATAAGCATGTTACGTAACCTCTCTGTGCCTCAGTTCTTAAATCTGTAAAATGCTGAATATAATAGTTCCTACCTCATAAATTTGTTAGGAAAATTAAATGAGTTTATGTATATAAAGTGTTTAGAACAATACCAGATACTAATTATAAGCGCCACATAAGTCCTGTTATTATTACTCTGTATAGTAGAGAGCATTATTATTCACCAGATATTCCCCAGTTTTTTTGTTTGTTTGTTTGTTTGTTTTGCGGTACGTGGGCCTCTCACTGCTGTGGCCTCTCCCGTTGCGGAGCACAGGCTCCGGACGCGCACGCTCA
>NC_041220.1:71778251-71781954 GCF_002837175.3 Physeter macrocephalus | reverse complement strand
CCATGGCCCACGCGCCCAGCCGCTCCGCGGCACGTGGGACCTTCCCGGACCGGGGCACGAACCCGTGTCCCCTGCATCGGCAGGCGGACTCTCAACCACTGCGCCACCAGGGAAGCCCATCCCCAATCAGTTTATAAATAAGAAATCCACACTGAATTATATCCAGAACACATAAATGTCTATATCACAGACAGATAAAACCTAAGACAAACTATAGGTCTCTTTAATGACCACTTATGGTATGGAAAAATGCATTTCTCAAGTAAATCATCTTGGAAAAGTGCCTTTTCAGAGCTGAGAGAATTAAATGCCTTATACTTTGCTCCATGTGTATTTGAAATTTGGGGAAGAAACTGTATTCTTGTTAATGATTCAGCTGATACTCAGAACTGACTAAGGGCAGAACGTACCTCAAATTCTTTCATCGGGCTTCCCTGGTGGCGCAGTGGTTGCGCGTCCGCCTGCCGATGCAGGGGAACCGGATTCGCGCCCCGGTCTGGGAGGATCCCACTATGCCGCGGAGCGGCTGGGTCCGTGAGCCATTGCCGCGGAGCGGCTGGGTCCGTGAGCCATGGCCGCTGGGCCTGCGCGTCCGGAGCCTGTGCTCCGCAACGGGAGAGGCTGCAGCAGAGAGAGGCCCGCATACCACAAAAAAAAAAAAAAAAAAAAAAAAAAAATATATATATATATATATATATTTAAAAAAAAAATTCTTTCATCATTTTATCAACTGATGGAATTGAGCAATCAGAATGGTAGAGCTGGAAGCAACCTTGGAGATCAGTTGGTCATTTGTTCTGATTTAATTGACTGTTGGTTTCTGCTTGAAGTGATCACATTAGAAGAAAGAGCTGGAAGCTTAAGAATTTAATAGGCAAGTAAATTAACTTAACTGAGATGCCTCTGTGAAAATCATAAATACCACCTGCAGCTTCTCCTTTGGTAGGTGGTAGTGCACTTTTGCTGAAGTTTTTTCCTTTTTTTTTTTTTTGGTAACTATTTTTGAAAAATGAAAATCACAAGCAGTGTTACTTTGTACCTATAGATTTGGTAACAGTGTAAGTCAACAAGTCCTCTGTGTGCCCGGTGGTAGAGTACTGAACAAACAAACTTTTATGGAAAGCTCACTGTGTATGAGGCCTTCTGATGGATGCTTTTATATAATGCTGCATTTAATCCTCACAGTAATTATATGGAGTCTTGGAGCCTGTATTGCACTTCCTCTGCTCTGCTCTGTATTGCGGGGGCCTGGATCTTAGAGCTGCATTTCCTAGCCTCTCCTGTCCACTAGTTCCTGGCTGGGTTTGGGCACTGGTGGAGGTGTAGGGTGAGGTGGAGAGAGAAGTTGTATTTCTCCCATCTCTTTCTGCCATGGGCTGCATCTTCTCTATGGCTCCAGTTCCCATGGGTCTGGCAGACCACAGTTCTAGCTTCCACTCGGTGGATCTACCCCTAGGCTCCAGTAACACTCTCTCCTCCTTTGGTTCCTCCAGCCATGGGTTGGTAGAACTTTCTGCTCTTGTTCATCTCTGGATTACCCCATTGTCTGCTCTTTGGCTTACAGTCTCCATCACCTTTATAACCAGTTCCCTGCATTAAACTCCCTCTATTAAAAATAATTGAAGTAATTTGTTTTTTTTTTTCTTATTTAGGCCATAACTGATAGAGTTCAGTATAATTATACCTGGTTTTCTTTTTTTCAATCTATGAGGAAACTTGAGGACCATACAGGCTACATGTCACAATATTAAGCCCCTCATCACAAATCTATCAGTTAAATCAAAGTTGTACTCCTAAGTTCATATATACTTCTTCTACTATTATACTCTGGTGACTTCATAACTTTCTAGAAAGGGGAAATCTGTTTTTATAGGGGATATCCCCCTCTTGGATCATCAGAATCAGAAGGAGTTTTACTACAATCTCATTTTAGTTCAGTTGGATTAATGACTTACTGCAGGATGAGTTTGAGGGTCAACGTCTTACATCTCTCCAAAGACAGAATTATTAGACCCTCATGCAGCAGATCAGAAAGATGCCCACTTGGATGTATCAATACACCGAAGCTGGGTTCCTTGGGAAATTCTATACAGATCCATGGAGCCACCAAGTTCTGGCCACTCTTCCAGGCCAGGTGATAGACTTCCTTTGTTTCAATTCATGTAGAAAATTGAGATCTTTATTCTTCACCTTGAATTTTTTTTTCTTTTTTCTTTTTTCTTTTTTCATATAATATCCAACTCAAATAACTTTGCATCCTGTTGTGAAACTTTCATACTACAACTGGAAACTGGTTGATAGTCATTCTTCTTTGATGAGGACAGAGAAACCTACCAAGTGGCTTTAGCACAGATGCATTTCCATCTGAGGCAGAGAGAGAGCAACCTGGAGATTCTGAAGTCATCAGTACTGCTGACCATGTACTGAGACCATGGATGTAAAGTAAATGGGCCACCTTGCATCTACTCATCACACAGAGAACCACTAAAAATCAAGGGGCTTGACAGTATTTTTATTTTTTTTAATATCTTTATTGGAGTATAATTGCTTTACAATGGTGTGTTAGTTTCTGCTGTATAACAAAGTGAATCAGTTATACATATACATATATCCCCATATCTCCTCCCTCTTGCATCTCCCTCCCACCCTCCCTATTCCACCCGTCTAGGTGGTCACAAAGCACCGAGCTGATCTCCCTGTGCTATGCGGCTGCTTCCCACTAGGTATCTATTTTTAGATCTCTAGGTAAGATCTAAAGATCTCTGGGAAAGAATTTTGTACAGAGTCAGACAAGGGATGAGGTAATTACCCACCTCAGATTCACCTGGAGTCGGAAGTAAGCCTTGCAGGGTGGTTCCCTTACCTAGCACAGCCCTGCACTCCAGTCGCGCTGGTCTATGCACGGCCTGAGGACAGATCATGCCTTCTCACCACCTCCCTTGCTGGTCCCCTCACCTGCAAGACCTACTCCTAACCACCATTCATATCCTCCCTCCTCAGAGCCTGAAAGCCTCCTGCTGCCCAGTGTCCTCCTCAATACTTGGCTTTCCTTTAAACTATTAAGCTGTGTGTATTTCACGTTATTTTGTACTTCATTATACATTGCATTTTATTACCCTTTCATTTTTCCAATTGTGTTAGTCTTGTCTTTCAAGTATGTCGCAAACTCCTTGAGGGAAGAACACTCTTTATAATCCTTCACAACCCCTAGTATAGAGTGAATACTTGTTGAGTAATTGATTTAGTGTGAAAATTTTCCCCAGTCCGCCCTAGCTCCTAGCCACCTGATCTGCTTATCTACCTATGGCTTCCTTCCTGAGCTATTGGGCTGCTACCACACAGTATGAGTTCTGAACACTCAAATATTTCCTCCAGAACATAAAGAGCTCCAGACATGGTAGTGAGGAGGGAAGGAGAAAGAAAGAAAAATGCATTTAGAAACACAGCTTGTTCTTTGACCTGGGAGAACTTGTTTGCCAGAAGTTACTGAAAAGCAAAGCTGCTCAGAACAATTATCAGTCCATCTTCAGGCTCTGGGATGTCTTAAAGCAACAACCCAATAGGAAATGACATAAGCCAAGAAATTCTTGGTGGAACATTTGGGTAAAAAGGGTTTTCTGCTTTAAGGACGTTCATTAGGGGCTTCCCTGGTGGCGCAGTGGTTGAGAGTCCGCCTGCCGATGCAGGGGACACGGGTTCGTGC
>NC_041220.1:71771530-71777936 GCF_002837175.3 Physeter macrocephalus | reverse complement strand
AAAAAAAAAAAAAAAAAGAACGTTCATTAGCAGAAGACCTACTGTATAGCACAGGAAACACTAGCTCAATATTCTGTAATAACCTGTATGGGAAAAGAACCTGAAAAACATATATGTATAACTGAATCACTTTGCTGTGCACCTGAAACAAACACAGTACTGTAAATCAACTATACTCCAATATAAAATAAAAATTAAATTAAATTTTAAGAAAAGGACATTCATTAGCTTCGATATCAGTATGAGAGACCAGTAGCTATCATTTCTTGAGCCAGGAATGTTATAGCAAGTTGTGTCTACATGTTGAAGTTTTCACCATTAGTATAGGTGTAGTATTCTAAATTCCACTAAAAATGAGAAAACTTAGATCTAGAGACTTTAAGTAACTTAACATTAATATATTGCCTCCTCCAAGAAGCCTTCCCTGGACCTTCAGGATGGGGTAGGCACCATTATGTCTCCCATAGCAACCTGTGACTATCCTAGCTTCTACATATTATCTTACGTAGTAAATGTAGTAATGCAACATAATAATCTGTTTCATCTATCTGTCTTCTCTATTAGAGTGCAGCTTCCTTGAGCATAGAGAAAGTTCCGTTTCCAGGTCCAGTGCTTTTTTTCTCTGTGTTACATTGCGATTTTCATACATGCCATAGACCTGGGTGTTTTAAACCACAGAATGCCCTTCGACCATTGAGGAGAATTACTAGCTTTATCACACAGTCAAGGTTACTCGGTGTGTCCTCCTTCTCTGTGGAAGGGAATGTTTAGGACATTTGCTTTCTTATTAGACACCCTCCCCAACTGCATTTTAGTGGTCGGGGAGGCTCTGTTTCCAGAAGTTAACATCAAAAGTGGATTGCTTATAGTTAGAATTGCTCCCTGGAGGAAAGGTTGCCATGGACACTGGAGAACATGCACAGTTAATTTCGTAGAACCATGGCTAATGGGACAAATCGCCTGGCCATGGAGACTCCTCAAGCTGAAAGGGCATAAAGAGGTGTAAAGAGGGAAGCAGGTCATGGGCTCTGCCCCGGGATTCGGAGGAAGTTCATGGCCAGGAGAAAGCAGGCAGCTGTGACGCACTGGGTTGGCTGTGGGCGGAGTTGGACTCAGCTGTCACAGCTGGGCTGACATCTGCAGCATGTGATTGACATCAGTGCAAAGACAGCACCAGCCAGCTGAGGGTGTGTGGCAGGGACAACCAGGGTTTGAGCCTGTGAGAAGAAAATCTGTTGGGGGACACCAAATAGCAGCAGCAAGCCCTCTCTTTGTGTCTAAAATCCAACCAGGCTCAGCTGACTTGGAGCACATCAGAGAGGTTCTATGACTTGTCCTAGATCACACAGAATGTTAGAGGCCAGGTGGGACTAAAAACTGGGTGGTCAGACTCTCAGGCTGGTGCCTTCTCCATAGACCCTAGAGAAAGGGAGACATAGGCAGATTTTTAAGAAGTTGTGAAATCGGGTTAGGAACAACCTGACTCTTGCTTCTTCAAAGCACAGAAGGTCTTTGGGGTGTTCAGTGAGTGCAGTGATTTGACACAGCAGCTTGTCATTATTTCCTGGAGGTGATTCTTATAGATTAAGTCAAAAAAATATTGTGGTAGTGCAGCCATCATGCATGTGCTGATCTTTATTGATGTATACCAAGCAACGACCATGATGCATGCGAGAAAGAAATTTAAGTGGGATCCCTTCCTGTAGAAGCAACACCATGGCCTTCAAACAGGAAGCAGTAGTGCATAATTTAAGACTAAATAGACATTTCTCCAAAGAAGACATACAGATAGCCAACAACCACATGGAAGGATGCTCAACATCACTAATCCTTAGAGAAATGCAAATCAAAACTACAATGAGGTATCACCTCACACCAGTCAGAATGGCCATCATTAAAAAAATCTACAGGCCTCAGATTCTTGCTGACTCTTGGCAAGAGTCATCTGTTCCTTGCCTCATGAGCCTCCCTACAGGGCAGCTTACAACATGGCAACCGGCTCCCCTTCAGAGCAAGCAAAAGAGATAGTGCAAGAGGGTGAGACAAGAGACACAGACTTTATAACCTAATCTCCAATGTGACATATTTTTTCTGTATTGTATTTGTATCAATCATTAGGTCTAGTCCACACTCAATTTACTCAGCCATAAAAAGAAACGAAATTGAGTTATTTGTAGTGAGGTGGATGGACCTAGAGTCTGTCATACAGAGTGAAGTAAGTCAGAAAGAGAAAAACAAATACCGTATGCTAACACATATATATGGGAATCTAAAAAAAAAATGGTATGAAGAACCTAGGGACAGGGCAAGAATAATAAAGACACAGATGTAGAGAATGGACTTGAGGACATGGGTTGGGGGGAAGGGTAAGCTGGGACAAAGTGCGAGAGTGACATGGACTAATATATACACTACCAAACGTAAAATAGATGGCTAGTGGGAAGCAGCCGCATAGCACAGGGAGATCAGCTCGGAGCTTTGTGACCACCTAGAGGGGTGGGATAGGGAGGGTGGGAGGGAGACACAAGAGGGAGGGGATATGGGGATATATGTATATGTATCACTGATCCACTTTGTTATAAAGCAGAAACTAATACACCATTGTGAAAGAATTACACTCCAATAAAGATGTTTTAAAAAAAATCCAAAACTATAATATTCTTTAAAATAATTTGTAAAGGTAATAACCAGCTTGAATTTGCTACATACTTCACTTACTCAACATGCTTTGGCAAATCCTGTCTCATTTCACCTTTACAGCTACTTCTACATAACTTAGGAGGCATAGCAGTCGCCCATTCTGTAGATGAAGAATCTGAAACCAGAAAGTTTTGGTGATTTGCCCAAGATCACACAGTACTTGCTGTCAGAACCAGGACTAGAATTTTGTTTCTTTATCAAGTGTTTTTGTGTAGTAAAGTTCACAATCCCTTCCTTATCTGAAATTCTGAAATCCAAACAAAAACAACAGAAGTCTATTTTTTTTTTTCCTAACTTACTTGGTGGCAAAACTTTACCTGTCCTGAACTGCTTTGGCAACAAAACCTGTTTTGAGATGATGTGAAGCTCCTTATTGTCCTCTTTAGGGAGAATATTCATATATTTTATTACAGAAATGTTAACATATTCAATTACAGGATGGCCCAAACCAGTGTGTCATCTTTGTTATATGAGCTATCTTATCTTTCTAAAAGTCCAAAAAAAATTCTGATTTCAGAAGCAAATCTGAACAGAAGAGTTTTGGATAATAATTGTAACCCTGAAGTAGACCTGCTCTATAATCTGATGGTCAGGAAGTGAGGTTTTTATATTAACCAGATATAGTCAATATAGGTGCCATACATGCATTACTATATCGAATAAATTAGACTATAATGAAATAAACTTAATACCGACTCAGCAGTTGCTGTGAGGGTTAAATATGATAATTCAGGTAAGTCATTTGGCACAGTATCTGGTTTACAGGACACATTCAGTAACTAGAGTGTTAACTGTTACATTTCTTAATAAACTTACTTTGTATCCCCAGGAGGAAGCGGTGACAGGCAGAGAGGTTAAGTTACTTGCCCAAGGTCACATGGCTAGTAAGTGGCACCGCCAGGACTGGACACAAGTCTGTCTCTTCGACCCAAAGCATATGCAAAACCAGTAGGGTAGAGATAATTCTGGGATCTTCCAGGGGGCTCTAGAAATCCTTCCAGATCATCATTATGAAAATTAATTACCAGATCATTGGACTGGAGCATGTGGAAGTGCTGTTTAATAGCCTGCTGGTTAAGCCAGCTTTTGCTGGCTATGGAGGGAGAGAAAGAGAATGAAAGGGAGGGAGGGAGGAGAGAGAGGGAGAAAGAGAAAGAGAGGGAGAATGCCTTATAAATTAAAATGTTGGAATGACCTTACGGAATGATTGGCAAGCCTCTGTTCCAGAGAAGCCTTACAAGAACATAACTTCCTTGGATATTCGTGAGGTCTTTCTGGGGATTAGAGCAAAGAAAAGACTTTTCTTTCCCAGGACTTTCCCCCCAAATTCTGTGAATTAGGCCAATGAAATCTGTGGTTTGGGAGGAAAATAATCCACTCCCATCCTGCCAGCTGCCTTCACAATGGCTTTTTTTTTTTTTTTTTTTTGCCTTCTCCACGTCCTTACTTTGAACCTAGGACTTTCTGTTTTCCGACCACGCTTTGGAGGTGGGTGCTGGCATGAGGGTGGGGAAGTGGGGGGGAAAAGGACAAGGACGACAGAAGCCTGTGATGCAGAGACACGGGAGATGAGAGGAGGGCAGTGCTTGCCTCACAAATGGCTTCTCATCCCACAGTTCCTTCTCGTCACAGCTCACATCCCAGATGGTGGGAGGAGAGCTGTGCTCTGTCAGGAAGGCCTGGCGCGAAAGCGAGCCCCTCGGCGGCTCAGCCTGAGATTAAGGGGACCTCGGTACCATTGTGCTGGCAGCTGCTCAACCTCACCCGTGTGCCATGCGGCGTCGGTCCACGTCTGGTCTTATTTGCTGTTGGGGAGGCGACACTTGAAAGGTGGCCCCTCCCCCAGACTCCTTGACATTTGTCCAGAGATTAATTGGGCTAATCCCCTTCTTGGAAGAATAGGTTGGAGGGTATGTGTTCGGGGAGGGTGACGAGGCCTTCTGGGATTGAGAAGATGAGCATTAATGAAGGCGCTGGGGCTTACTGGAGCCTTTGAGGGAAGAAAAGAGCAGATTCTCTGCTGTTCCCAGACGAGGCTGACAGGTGGGCAGGGAGACTGCAGTTCTTCTGTTCTGCCTGGCTTTGCCAGAAGGTCTGTGCACACCAGCAGTAACGACGTCTGACGGCACCAGCTGTCACTCAGGGAGGAAGCACTCCCAGCTCACCTTGGCCTGCCATTCTCATCTCTTGTAGCGAGGGCAGAAGGTGAGAGTCCCAAGCTGGGCCGTCCTGGCTAGCTGTTTCCAGAACACACGTAGCTCAGATCCTTGTCTGGGATAGTTACAAACCTACATTTAAATTTCATTTTGAATCAAGCATTCAAAATAAGCATCATTTATCATTTGAGGTTTTTGGCAGGGGACCATAGACAGTGTTTTCTTGTGCCTTATGCAGCTGTCCATATTTGGGAGGGGATGCAAAGCTTTTCACCTTATTGTCTAATAAGAATAGCTAACATTTATTGGGAGCTTAGTAGGTGCCAAGGCATCGTTTTAAACATTTTACATGTATTAATTAATTTTTTAATTCGTAACAACCCGTATGAAGTAGACGTTAATATTGTCTTCATTTTACAGAGCTAGTAACCTGCCTGGGATCATTGGTAAATGGTGGCACCAAAACTCAAACTCCTACTCAAACTCCAGTTCTCAGCCCCACCCTCTTAACCACTGCATTAGTCTGTGTTGCTAACAGAGAAAAGGGAATAAGCATTACCAGGTTAGAACATGACTTCAGTGAGATTGAACAGTTAATTGAGGATAATGCACCCCAGGAGAACTGAGGATAAAGAGCCATGGAAGTACTTTGAGGTCCCTGGGAACCTCTGAAAGATACGTGCTTCATTGTACTATAGGTGGAAGGTTTCTTCCAGTTACAGGATTCCAATCATGTGCTATGTTTCTTCGTAAATTACTGCAGACACTGGCAGAACGAATATGAAAAGAGTGGTGGTTAATCAAATGAACTTACAAGAAGAGAGTTCTTAAAGTAGGATTTATATTGATGCCCATTCTAAAAACTATTAATAGTGAGGAATTTTTAGAATGTCACTGCAAGGTGAAAGGAAGTCGGCAAAGGTATGAATATCTGTTCATCCTTTATCAGACGTAAGATAACTAGGTGGCAGAAATTGCTTTGGGGGGAACTGAAATGACAGATGCTAATGTCAGAACGATGATTGGAGAGTTGGGAGCTGATCTGTGGTTTTTTAGCACAAAGGGCAATCTTTGACTTAGAAGCATCTAATTTAAACGTGTTTCTCCCTTCTATGTCACTGCTGTCCACCCAGCAGGGCAGCACACACGGCCTCTCCTTTTGCATCCATGTGTTTTTCTTCCCCCCCTGTTGTGAGGATCAGTTTCCGGGCCCTGGAGACCAGTACGGATGCTCAAATGGGGTAAGGAAGATAAGGGAGAGTAGATGTAGAGTCAGCTCACCTCCTGTTTAATCTTCGAAACCATCCGAAGAAGGAGTGCTGTCCTCACTTTTTTTTTTTTAACATCTTTATTGGAATATAATTGCTTTACAATGGTGTGTTAGTTTCTGCTTTACAACAAAGTGAATCAGTTATACATATACATATGTTCCCATATCTCTTCCCTCTTGCGTCTCCCTCCCTCCCACCCTCCCTATCCCACCCCTCTAGGTGGCCACAAAGCACCGAGCTGATCTCCCTGTGCTATGCAGCTGCTTCCCACTAGCTATC
>NC_041220.1:71765095-71771247 GCF_002837175.3 Physeter macrocephalus | reverse complement strand
TTTTATGGCTGAGTAATATTCTATTGTATATATGTGCCACATCTTCTTTATCCATTCATCTGTTGATGGACACTTAGGTTGCTTCCATGTCCTGGCTATCGTAAATAGAGCTGCAATGAACATTTTGGTACGTGATTCTTTTTGAATTATGGTTTTCTCAGGGTATATGCCGAGTAGTGGGATTGCTGGGTCGTATCAGAGAAGTTGCTAACTGGAGACTATCCAGTGAGTAAGTAGCCAAACTGGCTTTGTGCACAGGCAGTGATGCCCAGAATGCGGCTTCCCCAATGCCTGTCCAGCACCAGGAGGTAAGGATGGGGAAGGAAGGAAGGGGAAAACTTCATCCTGCCACCTTGGTTCCAGCCCCCTCCCTCCTCTGCTTTGCTGCCAGGTCCTTTTGCCACACCCAGAGTCGGTCTCCTCGCTGTAGGAGGGGAAGGGGGGGAGGGGAAGGAAGTGGGCATCCTCCCTTCCTCATTTCTCATTTTGTAACTTTCTCCCAGTTCCCACAGCTCCCCTCTCACCTCCCAACTCTACTCGCATGCCACGCAGAGCCTCGCTGCTCAGTTGGACCTACGAGAGGCTGCGCCGTCTCCACCTCCAGGCACCAAAGTGCCTGCTCAGCGGCCAGCGCTGTGCCACCCGCCTGGTGTCTTGTCTTAAACAAAAACAGAGACAACAAAACCACCCTGCCCCCAACTTTAATAAAGACAAAAAAGCAAACTCCAGAGGGAAAAAAATAGAAAATGATCTTAGTCATCTTTACTAGACTCCTGGGCCTGACAGATCTGAGGGATGAATCTTTCTGTGTACTCAGCTGTTTTTCGATAGTCATCACCGATGCCCGGATTCCGTTGAAAGTTTACTACACTCAGAAAAAAACTTCATGCTACAGTTTTTCAGAAGAGAACCTGTTCCAAACCAAAGATTTCCAAATAAATTATTGAAACAAGCTCTTTCTGAGTCGGGAATCACTAGCCCAATCTCCTGTGCCTCCATATATAGAGTCTTTAGTTTCTGATGAAATGCTCAGTGGTTTTCAAGTTGTACTAATTTTTGCACAAACTCAATGTCTTAATTCTACAAAGTAATGTCTTCTACATCCATTTGACTTTATTTTAACATGGCTTAATTCGATAAGTCACAGGCTCAAACCCAACCTTTCCTCCTTGGTGCCTTGGGCACACATACCCTGCTGCCCGTACTGCAGTCATTCACTCACCTGCCTTTGACTCACATCAGATGTGAACTCTTTGGTCGCACAGACCACGTTTTAACTTATTTTGCATCTTAGCGTAACATCCTTCCACTCTTACCCTGTCCAATCCATTTTCCACACAGCAGCCTAAGAGAGCTTTTGAAAACATAAATCAGACTGTGTCACTTTCTTGTTTAAAACTTTTCAGTCTCCCCACAGCCTTGAAATACAGGGTGCATGCCTGGTTGGGGCTCCTCGCCCCCTGCAGGTCTGGGCTCTTGTCTCTTCTCCAGCCTTGCTCCAGGCCTGCTGGCCTTTGCTCAGTGCTCTGCTGCCTCAGGGCCTTGGAGCTTGCTGTCGCTCCGTCCGGAAAGCTCCTCTCCTGGCTTTTGCATATCTGGCTCCTTCTCTTGCCTCAAGTCTTAAATGTCACCTTAAATGTCAGAGAGACCTTTCCCTGAATGCTCCATCTGAAGTAAGTCTTCCCTGTTACTTTCTATCTCTGCATTCTGTTTAATTTCTTGATAGTCTATATCACAATCAGCAATACTTTATCGACTCGTTTTGCATTCTCTATTTCTCTTATTAGAATGCAGGCATCGTAAGAACAGGGCTCTCATCTGCTCACAGATCTATCTTCAGCACAAAGAGTAGTCTTGGCTTGGAGCCGTATGTCTTATGTGTTTACTAAGTCTATGCGTTTAATAAATGAATGCTTGAAAAAACAAATGAACAGTCCCAGAGCTTTTCTCACAGTCATTACCCAAAAGGAATTATGTGTAAAGATTCTACCAAGGGTTTGTAACTTTTGTGTGTACCCAAGTGGAGAGTGTGACCCCTCACGTTTGTGAACAGACCAACCAGAAGGAACCAAGAGAAAGACAGCTCTTACTAGAAGAGCACTGCTTGAGAGCAGAGATGGTGTTCAAGGGTCCCAGTGCTTCTCTGCTGCCAGCCTCCTCCTGCTGAATCCTGCATCTTTCCAAGCCTGAGATGGCCAGACTGCCTTCGGACGCTCTAAGTACAAATAAGAATGAATTGGGAGATTCTCACTCCTGAATTTGGGAAATTCTTACTCATAGCTCTTTAAATAAAGTATCTATCTGTTTTTAAGGAAAACTTTAAAATCAATGGGAGTGGGTAATTGGGATCTAACCCCTAAGACTGCTACCTGATGCTGACCATCTTCAGAAATGGGTTATTTGTATTGTCTTATCTAAAGCCCAGTGTCTCTTTTTCGGGTCTGTTTTAGCATCCTGAGAAGCAAGGGAGTGAGTCCCACTAAATCTACAAGCATATAGGGTGACTTATTTTTTGGTTCGACCGTTTATCTTAAAATAAAGGAAAGATGACAAGACCCCAACAGACCAGGGTGTCCCCAGTACCTCTGTTGCTTGTCAGTTTGTGCAGGAGGGCCCTGGGAGCCTACCTCCCCGCAAGCATGGAGAATAACTCCCCCCAAGCACCCAAGTTGTATAGGTTACTTGAAATGTATTTTCTTAGACGAAGATGCTATTTTGTCTTAAACTTTATATTTGTTTATGTTTACAGTGCTTACCAGAATTTTCAGTATGGCATTTTGGTTAAGTTCCTATAGCACTATTAATGGTAACTAACCTGGACTCAAAATAGAAAATGACAGGGATTGTTCTAAGGAAAAATTTATGTCATCCCTGCATTATCAGCTCTTTTGAGATCGAAAACTAATTGCCTAAATTGTGGCCTAAGGTGATAATCTCCTAAATACAGTCTCCTCCCTCAGTGAAAGAGTTGAAATCCTTATTTTGTTTATTGCCTTTGAATCATTTATGGATTTAAAGCCACCCCACTGAGGACCAACTCATCTCTGCCAGGTGCATTGGGCCTCAATGGGTTGGAAGTGAAATGTGGGGTCCCAAGCAGGGAAAGGGATGGAAACCACATTCACAGTTTATTTGCTCACAGATGTTCACATAATAGAAGCTGAAATTTAAGAAGTAGCTTCCTTCTCTTTGTATTTCACAGAAACAAAGAAAAACAGTTGTGTGGAGGTTGGGAAGGCAAGAGGCAATGAAGCCGTGAGAAGCATTGGAAATACCCATGTTCCCCAACCCTGGCAAGACAATAAACTCCTTAACAAGAGTATTGATTTTCATTCCCAGAAACACAGACTGGGCATTTGGCTCTGGATGATTCATCAGCAAGTGACTTTGACATGAGGAAGGAACTAGGGCTGATCCTGGATGAGGACCTGACCATTGATTTCTCCCCTCTTCCAGTGCCCTGAAGAGCTTCGAGGGAATCATCACACAGCATCAGGGTCATGACAATGCCTGATGCTTTGTGATACTGCTAAGATGTCAGCTGCAGATTTCCCCTCTGCCTGTGTCAGCTCAGTCAGCTTTGGTCTGTGTTTACCACAGTGACTTGTCACCTTGTGGTATTGAGTTCTCTGTTTTCTCATGCAAGAAAAGGTGGGAGAGTGTGAGTGAAAGGGAGACATCTGTGACTTTCTAGGCTTGGACTTTCTAGGCTAGAGGTTTAGAAGCTGTTCTGTCTCCTCCAGTGTGTGGTGGTCCTGTAATCATGGTCAATGATCAAGTGAATAATTGCTTCTGAATTATGATTTTTATGGTCTGAACAGCTAGATTTCTTTCAGGTTTGGTTAAGTGAATCAATGTTTAAGATGCTTTTCCAGTATATTATGATTCTTCTAAAAATTGTATTTATCACATCATATGTTAATTTAATGTCACCCTGGGGTCTCAGATTTGGGTTTCTTTCCTCTCCCTTGCCCTAGCAACCAGTGCTTATCTCTATTGAAGCAGCAATGCAGAGGGGACCATGCTTGATTTTCCAGTCCAGTAGACATTATTCTGTTGATATCTCCAAGTAACTTATTTTTATCAGTATGAAACTTAAAACAAACTTATACATGTAATTTAACTCATATCCCTTGCTTTCTCTAAGACTTTCACTTTATGAATTGTAGTAGTAATACTCACTAGTAAGGGCAGGCTTACTGCTGTATGAAAAAAAACCCCACACTTCAATAGCTTAATACAATAAAATGTGTGTTTCTTATTCAGATGGGAGGGGTGAGGAGATGTTCTATTCAGCCATTCAGAAACTCAGGGTCCTTCCATCTTGTGGCTCTTCTAGAGCCTCAGTGACTTGTCCATTCAGCCGGTGATGACAAGAGGGTTAGTATTATGCACTGGAGCTGTTGGTGGGTCAGACCTGGAGGAGTCCACAATACATTCACTTAATTTTGTTGACTAGAATTTGATCACACAACCACACCCTAGTATGAAGGAGGTTCAAAACATAGCCTAATATAAGGCACTACATAAACTTTTTAAAAGATGGCTTTAAACTGCTATCAATGCTGTAAATTTGGTAATAGCTACACATGCCACTGGAACAACATTAACTACAAGATCAGATTGTGCAGAGTAAGTATTTGTCGAATGAAAATGCTTGTCGAATGCACACTCATCGGCATTATCTCCAGCAGCATCTCCATCCAGAGGTGACTCAGGGGCACCTGGAGTTGAAGCAGTAGCAGATACAGATGTTGTAGGAGAACGTTGGATGCCTTCTTTATGATGTTTTGATGTATGCTTCTGATGGAGATCAGTTTAGCTCATAGATATTTTGTTGACTGGCTCACAACATTGAATAAACATTATAAACAGTAGTTGAGGATAGGCTATTGTACTTAGGAATTTCTTCTTTTGTATTTCTCGAGAGATTTTTGAGTTAATAGTAGATTCACTTGGCCAGTTAAGGAAATCCATCCTAACAATCACCTTGTGACTACCAAGATCATGGGAGGTAAAGATGTTCTGTATTACTCTACCTTTGACAAGAGTTGAACCATCGGGGTATCTGGGTTACTAAATACTGGATTATCAGACATCTGCTATATAGTAAAATGATCTATGTTACGTGTTTTTGGCCCATTGACTCCTTGAGCCCTGGGACTTGTTTTATTCATATTGTGCCCTTAGCTCCTGGTTCGTTGTATCTGATGCTATAGGCCTTCAGTAAATGCTCTGCAGTGGTTCTCGAAGTTTGGCCCTGAACCAGGAACATTAGCATTTCATTGAAACCTGTTAAAAATGCAAATTCTCAGGCCGACCGTAGACCTACTGGGGTAGAGCTCCGCAATTTATGTTCTAACTAGCCCTCCAGGGTGCTGATACATGCTAAAGTCTGACAACCACTCCTTTACTAAACTGAAATGGGAAGATCCTAACAATCATATATATATTGTATGTGTGTGTGTGTGTGTGTGTGTGTATATATATATATATATATATATATATATAGTGGGTACTTCATTATTGTTCACTGTTCTCAATCATGTTTAATCTGTCCTTGGTTTTACTTCAAGTTTAAGAAAAATACATTGAGAACCTTTTCTAGAATTGGACATTTCTTTGATTTATCCATAATAATGGCATTCTTCAATTTCACCAGATGTCCCATAAAATCCCAGTTGATACCTTGATTTCAGTCTGGTGATGCCGATTTTGGACTTCTGGCCTCCAGAACTATGAGAATAAATTTCTGTTGTTTATGTCACCAAGCTTGTGGTAATTTGTTAGAAAGCCACAGAAAACTAATACAAGCAGAATTCTCCAAATTTTTTGTTTTTGTATCAGCAAAATGTTTTGAGCATATCATACAAAATATGTTTACTCATAAATATTTACACATAACACTATGCCAATATATACATTATATGATACACAAAATAAGAAACAAAAATTAACTGTTAAGAAGGGAAATAGGGCTTCACTGGTGGCGCAGTGGTTGAGAGTCCGCCTGCCGATGCAGAGGACGCGGTCCGGGAAGATCCCACATGCTGCGGAGCATCTGGGCCCGTGAGCCATGGCCGCTGAGCCTGCGCGTCCGGAGCCCGTGCTCCGCAACGGGAGAGGCCACAGCAGTGAGAGGCCCGCGTACC
>NC_041220.1:71736591-71764669 GCF_002837175.3 Physeter macrocephalus | reverse complement strand
AAAAAAAAAAAAAAAAAAAAAAAAAAAAAAAAAAAAAAAAAAAATCTTATAAGTAATTTATATTACTAATGATATAAAAATATTTTATTCCTACTAAGAATTATTCTATTTTAGTGAAAACAATGTGATTGAATATGCTTCATTAGTTTAAAATTTTTGCTTTAACACTTTGTTAAAGATCTTTGTTAACACTTTGTTAAAGATCTGGTTCAAAGTTGAGTTTATTTAGATATTTTATTCTAATGGCTATTATAGCTGAAAAAAATACCTCACAAGGATATGCAGATCCAAAAGAAAGAAGTGCATCCTTGACTATGCTTACAGAATTAGGACATTCTTTTATTTTCCAATCCCATTTACTAATTTTGCAGATGAGTTTATAATCTCATTCAGATAATCCATTTCCACCTTAACCTCGTCAATCAGTTGCTCTTCTAAACTAACCAGATGATGTCAAGTTCCTAAACTTTCAACAAATAGGTTCATCTCACACTCACCTAGCAAATAGGTTCAAACCCTACTGAATGTCTTTATTTGGAAGATTTGAAAATAGATGCAAATCTTTAAAAAGAGCAGATAAGAGAATATTTTAAGTGAGACATAGTGTTTTCAGACAACAAGACCACGTAATCATGGAAATATTTCTAGACATCTGTTTTCAAAATGTTCTCTTTTTTAAAAAGCAATTTTTAAATTCGTTGCTGAAATACTCCTCTATCATGGAGGGGGAGATTGAAAAGAATAAAGAGAATTAAATCTTTAGAAAGTTAATTGGTGGATTTATTGTTTTGAAAAAATATCTTCTAGATACCTACCAGGGTTAGAAATATCTTGTATTACAGAAAACAGAAAATTTGGACATGTATTCTTGAAAAGAGGACTATGAAATTCATCATAAAGTGTGACAGCTCTTCAATACTGCCATGAAATAGCCAATGAACCTCTGTGGAGTATGGGAGTTCCATGGGTACTGCTGGTTCCACTGCAAAATACTCAAAGTAGTTTATGAATAGTAATTGAATGTATGTGGGTGTGGAGGAGGGTTTACTCCGAGCATTTTAAATAAAATACTTAGAATTTGGGACAAGAAAGATATATGCAAGAAGAGAAGAGGAGAATCCTTCCTTCTCTACAGAAAACCAAGAGATCTTTAAAAAAATCTCATTTTGGGATTGACATATATACACTACTATATGTAAAATAGATCTAATAAGGACCTACTGTACAGCACAGGGAACTCCACTTAATACTCTGTAATGACCTATATGGGAAAAGAATCTGAAAAACAGTGGATATAAGTATATGTATAACTGATTCACTTTGCTGTACACCTGAAACTAACACAACATTGTAAATCAACTATACTCCAATAAAAATTAATTTAAAAATAAATAAATAAAAGCCATTTTTTCTTCCACAATCTTTAGGTCCTTTCAAACTCCTAGGCATTTCTAAACCAAGGCCTGAATCTTCTCTCTGCTGCTGGTGGTCAGTCATAAAAGGGCAGGTGGCCCCTTGTTTATCGTAGCCCAGGGGTGGGAATATCAATTACCTATTAAGAAGAAGGGACTCGAGGCCCAGAGGAGACACTCAACCCACCAAAGGTCACATGAGTCAATGACAGCTTAGGACCTAGAACATTAACTGGAGCTTTATTCACATGAACACCCAATTTTCCAGGACAGAAAGCAAGCTGGTTTCTCCTCAAAGATGGATACTTTTTCTGTGGTGTCTGACACTCCATTTTTCTTAATTACCTAGTTGTGGTGCTCGAGAAGATCGGAGTGTGTCTTTGTGGGACTAAAAGAGAAAAGTCAGACTGTTCAAATATGAAACATTGTGTGAACTGAAAGGGACATATTATCATCAACAAAGTGTCAGAAGAAATAATCATGAAAAATTTCCTTCAAAGAAAACTGATTTCTTTATCTAGAGGAATCAGAGTTTCCAAATACTGTGTGATGCTATATATGCACTAGAGTGGGCTTTAACCCATACCTTCCCCTGGGGCATAAACAGCATCCCATGAGTTGTATAGCTCAGAAGTCCCGGGGCCCCATGAGGGCAGTGCCAGGCACATAGTAGGTACTGTACTCAACCAATATTTGCTGGATGGATAAATGCGTTGGCTGCTCTCTTCAACTTCCAGAATCATTTTCCTGCTAGACTGTAACAAACCCTCCTCTAGTCTTCCTGGTTAGGATGTTAAAACACAGGTGGGGTTGTGTGACCTATTGTTTACAAGGTAGGTACCATTATTATCTTCCTTCCATAGATACGTGTGTGAAAGGCTAGTGTACTGAGGATTTAGGAACCAGAATGCCTCTGGTTTCACCTTTGTCCTAGAGCCCTGACTTGCTCTAATGTCAAATAATAGTGAGTTAGCCTGGACCTACACAATAGCGGTCATCCAACTAGCCATTCGACAAGCACTTTTTTTTTTTTTTTTTTTTTTTTTGTGGTACGCGGGCCTCACACTGTTGTGGCCTCTCCCATTGCGGAGCACAGGCTCCGGACGCGCAGGCTCAGCGGCCATGGCTCACGGGCCCAGCCGCTCCGCGGCATGTGGGATCCTCCCAAACCGGGGCTCGAACCCGGTTCCCCTGCATCGGCAGGCGGACGCGCAACCACTGCGCCACCAGGGAAGCCCTCGACAAGCACTTTTTGAAGACCTACTATGGCCCGGCATTAAACTATACTGGGGCGGGGTACAAAGATAAATAATACAGACTCTGCTCTCAATTAGTTCATTATTTAGTACCTGGAAGCCCCCAGAAGATTAGGGGGTTGTAGGAAGGGGGTAAGTCTACCAGTACAGGGGCTGTCCGAGGTATGTGCACTTGAGAGAAGGCTGTGCTGTTGGCATATTTTGTAGGCCCCTTGGGACATAGTTTAAGATGGAGCTGTCAAAATTGAATTTTAATGATATTCAGGAAAAAAAATGAGAAAGATGAAGCTTCTGTGGCTCACTCTTAGCCTTACCCTCTGTTCCCCAAGCGTGAACCTGGGCAATGGTCAGTTTCCCTACCCAAGGATGGGCCCACAAGGATCCCTGTGGCAGCAGTGTGAGAACGGCAGGAGAGTGAAGTTGAAGTCTGAAGAAAACAGGACTGGTTTGGGGGCTGTGGAGGAGTGGTAGTGACATTACAGAGAAAAGGCTGGGTATGAAAGATGTGCTATGTGTAACGAGGTAATCAAGATTGATAAATAACTAATGTTTATTGAGTGCTCACCATTTGTCAGGCACTGTTCTCAACACTCTACATTTGTTATTTCCTTGAATCTCTACAACAGCCCTATGTGGTTGATATTATTATGATGATGGTGTTTTTCAGAGGAAGAAACTGAGGCATGGAGTTGCTAAGTTACTCTCTCAGGAATCCACAGCTAGGAAGTGGTAGAGGCAGGTTTTGAACTCTTAACCTCCACTTTATGCTTCACTATACTTGACTGATTGGATGCAAGAAGTGCATTGAAGAGAGGGCCCAAGGTTGACACAAGGTTTCTGGCTTAGAAACCACTCCCCATGATGTCCTCACTGCGGTGGGGAACACGCAGGAAGAGCAGATTTGGGAGGCCAGGAAAGAGTGTGGTCTGGGACAGTCTGAGAGTGAGGCACCTTTGGGGCCTGCAGATGGAGATGTTCGATTAGCGGATGGCATACTGTTCTGGAATTCAGGAGAGAAATCTGAGCCTCAAATAACTTGAGCTAGATCTGAACAAACAAAAACAAACAAACAAAAAACACACATAGCAGGAAACCAAACATTTTTAATAATACTTGAAAAAAAATTTTTTAATAATTCTTGACCTTGTATTTTGACCTGCTGATATCCAGAGTCACCAGATATCCCAATCCCTGGCATTTATACAAAACTGGCTATATGCACAGCCGGCATCATTGGTAGAGTTTGTGTCCACGGAACTAATCAACACATAGAGGCATCAGATGCAGGGCATCGGGCCCCCTGGCACCACATACCCACCAGAGGGGCTGACTGGACAACAGTGCCAAGAGAAGGGATGCTGTTGACATTTTTACTAGCCTGTAACAATCATGTTTCAAGGCTAATCTAGTCAATAAATCTACTTCCAAAACGGATGGAACATTCTATATTGTGGGGAAGAACTGCCCATGCAGTTCTTTGTTCCCCGTTCAACAAAAGGGGCTGCCCACATGCAGCTGTTGCCCACAGGAAACTGTATTTCAGTCTTTAATCAAGGATGTCCTTCAAGGACTGCAAGTGCACCGTCTCCAACCCCAGATCAGAATAGGTCCCCGTTTTCTGACCTTTGTTGAATGCCTATCAGGGAATCAGTTTCATGGGGATCTTAGGTGATGAGTGGTTTAAAACCACAGGTCTTGGCATTAGGTCAGTGATGGCACCCTGTGGCAGGAAGTCATTCCCGTAAACTCACAAAACTTCTCTCCGTCTTTCCGAGGGGCAGGGTGGTAGACGGTGCTGCTCTACACCAGAACTCAGAACCCCGGGGACATTACTAGTCAGAAAATGGACAGAAAATTACCAGGAGAACGACACCAGTATGTTAAGCAACCAATACATTAAGCAGTGGAAATTCACTCTGAAGAAAAGCTGTGCCTGCAGATTTCTGAATAAGCAGGATGACAGGTGCCCCAGGACATGCCTCTCTTTCTCTCTAATGCGAATTGCCTAAAGGGCTACTCTTTCTCATCTCTATGTAGCCAGGATAGCTGTTGCTAAGGGATTTACCTCTGGGAGAAACCCATGTTCTTTCTGAAAGGGATTTAGCATTATTCTCCCTCTCTCTTTAAGCTACAAGTCTTTAAATTTTTTTTAACATCTTTATTGGAGTATAATTGCTTTACAATGGTGTGTTAGTTTCTGCTGTATAACAAAGTGAATCAGCTACACATATACGTATATCCCCATATCTCTTCCTGTCCTCCCCTACCTACAGAAAAAATACTTGAGTAAAGATTCTCAATAAATGTATGTATTCTTAAATTGTGTGTATTTGTGTGTGTGTGTGTGTGTGTGTGTTATGAACATTATACAATTCTACCCCTTGCTCACTTAAGTTAACCATATTGGAATGCCTATAAGTGAAACTGGCATTATCATTTCAGTTATTCATTATCAGTAATTGTTGGTGAAAAAGAAAAATTTGTTGTAATGCGGTCTCTCCATATATGTCTCGATATCCCAAACTGAGAAAGCTTGGATTGGACACAGAAAAGGCTGGGAGAGACTTCTGCTGGGGTCCCCAGAGAAGCGGTGGTAGAAGTCAGCACATGCGTCTGGTTAACGGGTATGCAGTGCACACCTACTTTGTGCCTTGGAGCAAAGCAAGTCCCATCTAAATGACCTCTGCTCTGAGCTGAGGGGGCCCAGCTGCCCTGTTACACGGCTCAAGTGGGTGCCATTTACAGAAGCTACATGGAGGCCCTGGGAGGGGGTGGTGTTGGTGAGGGAAGTGAGCGAGTCTGCTGGGTCAGGCAGAATAAGCTCTTGAGGGAGGTGCAGGAGAGCAGGACGGACTGCTCTTTCTGATGAGGGCAGTTTTCGGAGAAGGTGGAGCTGAGGTTTGACCTGACTGCAAGGAGGCAGCTGGTCCTGCGGTCTCCGAGGAAGAGCATTCTGGGTATTCATTTTGGGTCCCTTCCTTGCACCCCTGGCTGCAGATGACCACAGCCCAGTGAGCCTGAGGGCCTGAGAACGACCTCCTGAGGGGCTTGCCGGCTCTGGGCGAACAGGAGGCCGGTCCTCAGCAGCTGTGAGCTGCCGCATAAATAAGGCACCAGAGCTTTGTTACTCTCAGTCTGCTCCCTGTCAGCCCGACAAGGCAGCCCCCTTTGTGCTCGCTAATGATGGATTTGCTTTCTGACGCGCCATCCGCTTCTGAAGCATTAACAGTGAACTGGTTAAGCCCAGCTAAGCCCAGCTCCTCTCTCCCCACTTCTCCCGCTACAAGGCCAGGTCCTCGGAAGTTTTAAAGACTTTGATGAGCGTGGATTGCCATTGCCTTGTATAAAATGAATGTCCAAGACGTGCAAGCAGTTTGATCCCCAGCTGGCTAACTCTCAGCCTGTAGTTACCCAGTGTTTTAGACAAATGGGCCTATAGGATACTGCTTGTAAGAAGAAGCCGAGGTGAGAAGTATGAACTTTTGCTGTCAGGGCAAATTGGGAGCCTTCGGACTCTCTTTCCCCATATGTTTCTACTGAACTTTTTTGTTTGTTTGTTTTGTTTTGTTCTTGTTTTTGTTTTTGCAGTACGCAGGCCTCTCACTGTTGTGGCCTCTCCCGTTGCAGAGCACAGGCTCCGGACGCGCAGGCTCAGCGGCCATGGCTCACGGGCCCAGCCGCTCCGCGGCATGTGGGATCTTCCCGGACCGGGGCACGAACCCGTGTCCCCTGCATTGGCAGACGGACTCTCAACCACTGTGCCACTAGGGAAGCCCTGAACTTTTTTTTTTAATTATAGAAATAACATATTTCTTCTAAGTCAGAGAATACAATGGTATTTTAAAAATTAACAATTTCCAACCCTATCCTTCTGTAATAACTTGTATCATAGAATAGTGCAGAGTCAAGCGTATAGGCTCTCACCCAGACAGCCTGGTGTAAAGCCTGCCTGCCACTTGCTAGCTGTGTGACCAGCACGAGTTAATCTGTTTTGGCCTCAGTTTCCTTATCGGTAAAATGGGGGAGATAACAATCCTACCTTATGAGATTGTTGTGAGTATTAAATGAGGAGCACGTGATGCACTTAAAATAAAACCTGGTAAAAAAGTAAGCACTCTATTCATATTATGAGATGTCACTTCACTTTTTTTCCTTTGTTTTCTCTTAAATAGAATCATCGTATAGAACTTAGCAACCCCTTTTTTTTTTTTTTTTTTTTTTTTTTTTTTGGGGCGCTGGCCTCTCACTGTTGTGGCCTCTCCCGTTGCGGAGCACAGGCTCCGGACGCGCAGGCTCAGCGGCCATGGCTCACGGGCCCAGCCGCTCCGCGGCATGTGGGATCTTCGCGGACCGGGGCACGAACCAGTGTCCCCTGCATCGGCAGGCGGACTCTCAACCGCTGCGCCACCAGGGAAGCCCAGCAACCCTTTTTTATCACTTAATCTCTCACAAGCATCTTTCTAGATCCAAATCCAAACATATATAGATATTATTATTAATTTTTAACAGCTGTGTACTACTACTTAATATGAATTGCCAATTATTTGTTTGAACATTACATTTTTAATAGGCATTTGTTGTTTCTAAGTCTTTACTCTTACAAACAAGGCAGTAATAAAGACCTTTGTACGTCTATCCTTTTGTACTTTGCTTTTGTTTCTAAGAGATTCTTAAAAGTGAGAATTCTGGACTGAAAGTCATGAGATTTTAAAATGGTAAAAAATGTCCCAAAATATCATAGCAATTTGCACTCCCACCAGAAATATGAGTGCTCATTTCCCCATGTGCTTACCAGCAGTGGATATTATCAATCTTTAATTTTTTCCAGTCCACCAGGCAAAAAATAAAATCTCATTGTCCTTTCCATTGACATTTCTCTGACTACCATTGAGATTGGGTGCATTGAAAGCTTCTAAGCTGCGGCATCAAATAGGAAGATTTCTACTTTGGAAGCTCACCAGGGCTACAATATGGAGACCAGATTAGGATGGGAGTGGGGAAGGCTGATCTGGAACAGGGGAGAATGGTCAGGAGGCTGTTCTGTTCTCCTACCTTTACCCATTATTTTGACAATAACCTCTACTCCCAAATGTCAACCTCTAACCTTTATTCTTTGTCCTGGGTTCCAGATGCACATTTCTTTTCCTGAATTAGACATTACTCCGTGGGTGTCAGTTGTAGAGGCAGCTCAAACTCCAGATGTTCAGAATAAGTTCCTGTCCTCTGTTTCCCCTCTCTGCCAAACCAGTCCTCTCTCCTATTTTCTTGACTTAGGTCATGGCCTCACTATCCCCCTAACTCACTCTAAGGTTAGGTTTAGTTAGTCTTGCCTAAACTACAGAACTTGGAGTCACTTTCCAGTCCTTACCCTTTACCTCCCATGGCTAATCCATCCCTAAATCCTATGATTTTACCTCTGGCTGGTCATTCAAGTCCTGCCTGCCTGCCATTCTCTCTGGAGCTGCCATTTGCTTACAGCTGCATCATCCTTTTCCTGATTATTGTGTACCTTCATGAGTTCCCAGCCTGATCATGTTTCTTCATTTTATTCTCTCTGCTTGGAATTTTCTTCCATCACTTACCCCCAGATAGGGAAGTGAAACTTTCTTCCAGGCTCAGCTGAATGTTCCTTTTCCTGTGAAGCCCGCTGTGAAGCCCACACTCCTAATCCAGGCAGAACTTATAACTCTTGCATGCCTGCTGTGCTCTCCACATTCTTCGGTTGCAAGACTTACCCCCTGTGACCATCACTTGAATCCAGAGCATTCTCTTTCTCCTTCAGATACCTGTGACCTCCTCGAGATCATGGGCCATGACTTCCTCAGCTTTTTACCCAACACACTGCCTGGCAAAGGTAGCAGTTAACAGTTTGTTGAAACAAGGAAGGTACCCCGGGTTAAACTTTTGCCACTAAGAATGAAATTATTAGTAAAATATCTTACCTTTAGAATTCTTTAAAATTTTAAATTGTAAAACACCATTTACTTCTTGTAGAAAATTTAGGGAAAGTAGAAACAAAAAGTGGTAGCAAGTCGTCCATGCTCCCATTTGTAATTTTATCTTGCCTTTCCCCCTCTTAGTTTAATGATTACATAACAATCTATAGTGGGATAAGTTGCCCCTCCACTTCCATGTCCCCATTCCTAGAGTCTGGTACTCTTAGACTAAACTAAAACGGAGGGAGCCTGCTGTAATGTCAATGAATACTGGGAAGAGAAGGGCAATCCCTTAATATAATAAAAGTAAAGAATGTTAGCAGAAGGTTAACCTTCACAGTTTTTTGATAAGATGTAATATTTTTCAGTGTGGTGCCACAGGGTCTAGAGTTAAGTTCTTGTAGGAAATGAACTGGAGATGAAATGAATAGATTATGAGTGCTCATCTTGACTCCCTACCACTCAGTGTATGCTTTATCACTCATCATGTGTTGTTTTCTTTAACAATAGTGTTTCTCTGGTGAGATTCTTCTTATCTGACTTTTTCATTTTCAATGACCAACTAAAACAATTGAAACAGAAGGGAAGGGAACAGGGTACAACCTTTAAAAGAATGACATAGGGGCTTCCCTGGTGGCGCAGTGGTTGCGCGTCCGCCTGCCGATGCAGGGGAACCGGGTTCGCGCCCCGGTCTGGGAGGATCCCACATGCCGCGGAGCGGCTGGGCCCGTGAGCCATGGCCGCTGAGCCTGCGCATCCGGAGCCTGTGCTCCACAACGGGAGAGGCCACAACAGAGGGAGGCCCGCATACCACAAAAAAAAAAAAAATGACATAGCCATAGGACATGAAAAAGACTGCTTAGAAAAAACTAGGTCCAAGATGATGGAAGATTTGACTTCCAGTAGACCTTGAGCCTCATTATACGCTCATGGGAATCCATTAGCTAAATGACACACCCACCAGCACCATGACAGTTCTAAGGCTAACCATAAAAGGCCAAAAAGTGGGCGGTGGCCCAATTCCTGGAAATCCCCACCCCTTCCCCCAATTAATTGGAATAATCCTCCCACTCATTAGCCTATGAAATTACCCAGCCCATAAAAACTAATCACGCCAGGTTTAGGAGCTCTCTCACCTTCTGAGATGGCCCACGCTCTGTCTGTTGAGTACTTTTCTCTCTAATTAAAAACCCACTTTTTACCTAACACTTCATCTCCAAATTCTTTTGTGACAAAGCAAGAACCTTAAATTCACCGGGACCACAATGAGAAAATTTGTATTTGTTGTCTAACTTATAATAGGCTTGAGGAAAGACAAGAGAAATGGGACGAATCTCATCCTACCAGATCTTTGTATCATTAGACCCAGAAACAAACAAACAAAGCTGTTGAATTTCCTTTGGGATTTCTGGTGGATGCTTCATCAGCTATGGCAGTATATTTATTTATTTATTTATTTATTTTTTTGTGGTACGTGGGCCTCTGACTGTTGTGGCCTCTCCCGTTGCGGAGCCGAGGCTCCGGACACACAGGCTCAGCGGCCATGGCTCACGGGCCCAGCCGCTCCGCGGCATGCGGGATCTTCCCGGACCGGGGCACGAACCCGTGTCCCCTGCATCGGCAGGCGGACTCTCAACCACTGCGCCACCAGGGAAGCCCAGTATATTTATTTTGTAACTCACTTTTCTCCTTCTCTCTTCCATGATGAGGGATGTGACTGCAATTTCCATTTGTTTGATGTAATATCTTAATTTGTGTACACAATGCCATGATGTTGGACATTTAAGTTTTTCCCTTTTTTACAATTATAATAACTATAATTAATAAATATTTGAGGGATTAGACATTTTTCAGTATTTCAGCTTTATATCCTTTAGCCTGTTCTAGAATTACTGAATCAAAGGATAAGAACAGTTTGAGGTTCTTGGTACATTTTGCTCACTTTTTTTCCAAAAGAGTTTTTCAAATTTATACTCTCTCCTGTAATGTACGAAAGTGGCCATTTTTGTCACATCATTTCCAAGAGTGAGTGTTGACAATTAAAAAATAAATCCCTGCTAATTTTCTAGGTGATAGGCTGTTACAGAATTTTTATACAGTGTCCTTACCTCTTCAGAAAATCTCTAAACTGACCAAGGGTGTTCGTCTCTCTGTAAAGGTTTTAACTGGGCTAGAAGTCTATTATAGATGACTTTAAATGTTCTGATAGTCCTATATTTCTTGGCTACCTTGAGCGTTATTCCCATTTACAAGGTGCACAGTTGTGCTTCAAAAATTGGTAGTTATAAGTAATGTGGGCTGTGTCATCTTTGTGTAGGAGGAATAACTGTGTAAGAGAGATGGCAGCTGGAGGCCCCAGGGAGAAAAGAAAGGAAAGAAGATGTTTGATTAGGGGTAAGTTGGGTAATCTGGGGAAAGATTAACTCACTGAAATTTGCTAACCATAAATCATAGTTTTATAACCAAAGTACTGTTAGAGAGTGTAACTAAGGGCCTGCTTTCTTTGGCAGCTTAAAAAAAAAAAATCACATGTATAATCCTCTAGGTAAAGGCAGGGGATTGGAAAGGAGGGAAAGACACAGCAAAAACCTTGAGAATCTGGACTGCCTTTATTTTTTTACTTATTAATAAATTTATTTATTTATTTATTTGGCTGCATTGGGTCTTCATTGCTGCTCGCGGGCTTTCTGTAGTTTCAGCAAGCGGGGGCTACTCTTCGTTGCGGTGCACGGGCTTCTCATTGTGGTGGCTTCTCCTGTTGCGGAGCGTGGGCTCTAGGTGCTCAGGCTTCAGTAGTTGTGGCACGCGGGCTCAGTAGTTGTGGCTCACGGGCTCTAGAGCGCAGGCTCAGTAGTTGTGGCGCAGGGGCTTAGTTGCTCCACAGCATGTGGGATCTTTCTGGACCAGGGCTCGAACCCATGTCCCCTGCATTGGCAGGCAGATTCTTAACCACTGCACCACCAGGGAAACCCCTGGACTGCCTTTAAATTAGAACACTCTGAACACTCACTGGGACTCATTGAGTGTCCCTGTCTTTCATGACATTTGGTTGCTTCTCTAGCTGTCTGCCTTTCCTGAGTGTATACAATGCAAAATGCAGAGTTTGGATTTCAAATCACCATTTGGAAAATCATTTTGAAGCCCCCAGAGTAGGAAGTTGCTATTTGTGGCAGATGCTTCTCAAACAATTTCTAGCACTTCACAGATATTTTCTCACCAATCACCATGTATTTTTGTTGCTGTTCTTTAATAGGAAAGTTGGTCTGGTGAGATGAGATTCTGCTGTTCTCCCTTATTAATTTTCAATTCTAACTAAAGCAATCGACGAATGTGTACTGTTGTCTGCTTTGTGCTGGATCTTGAAAAGGACCAAGAAGGCTGGCTAATGAATCTCATCCCACCAGATAATGGAAGTGTTCAGGAAGAAAACTCAAGATAATTAGTAACTAAATGAAGTGCTGCTTTCAAACAGATTATGGTCAGGTTTGGTAGAGAAACGTGTTGTACCAATAATGGAATTGTTTCAGTGTGTGATGATTAGGTACCAAATGTTGGGGTACAAGTGTGAATGCAGTTCAAGGTTAATAAATAACAACTTTTCTAGAGCCTAACAATTTAGAAAGAACTTGTAAATAAATTATTCTTATTTGAGCTTCACCAAAACCCTGTCTGGTATTATAGTCCCCACCTTCAGCTAAAGAAACTGAGGCTCAGAGATTTTAAATAAATATCTTGTCAAGCAGAACCCCATGAGTAAGGATGTAGACAGGAATAAACTCACAAGTTCATGACTCAGTGAGGAGATTCGCCTACCTGGATTAGAGGATTCTACAAAGTGATTTGCAGAGAATATGATTTCAGAAGTAGGGTAGAGCCTTTGGAACTAAATTAGATGTCTTTGATTTTTTTTGAAAAGTTTTAGGCAGGAATATGAGTATTAAAAATGATGCCTGGTATAGGTATACAGGTTGAATTGGAATGGGGAGAAGTTGATTTGTAGAGGTTGGCTACATAATGTTGTGATAGCCCATGTATGATACCCTGGACTTAAATGTGGCTGGAAGGATGATGTAGGATAGAGAGAAGAACCAAATGAAGGAAATATCAAAAGAAAAACACGGAGGTCTTAGTAAGGAAACGGACATGGTTGCTGACAAAGATGGGGAGAATAAAAGGTGATTTGGTTTTGAGACTGGAGACAAGAAGAATGGCAATTCAGCTGACACAGAACTGTCTCCTTGAATTCTCAGGCAATGAAGCAATTCCTGAAAGCATTTCTGGTGCTAGAGGAACACAGGGGTGGAGAGTAGTCACATAGCAAGAGTTTTCTGGCTGTTTATAGTCACTAAGTTGATTCGATGAGAGAAGCTATCAAATAAGAGATAGGGAGGAGTAACTATTATTATTATTATTTTATTAAAATGGTATTTCCACTGTTAATGAGGAACAATAACAATAACAATAACTGTTGTAAGAACAATAACACTAAACTACTTTATCCAAGTTTTCTGCCTTGTTTGGAGATGGTATTTCCTCAAGCCGCAACCTGAGACAGATAGAGACTAGAATTATTTTATAACAAGGTTTTTATTCGTGAAGATCTGTAAAGTTTTCAGTCTCCTTGAAGAAAAGTAGATATAACTATTATGACAATTTGTATTTCTCTGGCTTCTGCTGAGTAGCACAGCTTCTGAATGCACCTTTAAAACACATTACTGCTATTTTAGTAATGTGGGCGTTTGAACAAGTCATTCATAACAGAGGCCTTTGAATACAAGGGTGTCCTGAGCAGATTTCAGTATAGTTAGTAGCTCATAGGATAATTATATTCTCAGGTTCCTCATTTCAATAATGAGAAACGTTATATAAGGGGAATATTCTATAACCACATTTCACAGCTTTTGGTGAATAATGGTGAGGAGACTACATTAGGCATCTTCCATGGACACAGAAGATCAGGATTTTTAAATGGCTTTTTAATTTACCTGAGTCTCTTGAGTGAGGCAACAAAGCAAAAAGTTAATAGGAGTTTTTAAGTCCTTTTGTTCCAAATCTTTTTTGAGTGCCTGAGACCTTGAGCCAATACAGACTGTCCCCGACTTAAAGATGGTTTGACTTAGATTTTTCGACTATACGACAGTGTGAAAGTGCTATGCATTCAGTAGCAACCATACCTCGAACTTTTTGGATCTTTTCCCAGGCTGAGGATGCTCGGTACGATATGCTGTCATTATGCTGGACAGCAGCAGTGAGCTGCATCTCCCAGTCAGCCATGCCATCCTGAGGGTAAATGACCAATACACCTTTATAAAATAGGATTTTTGTTAGATGATTTTTGCCCAACTGTAGGCTAATGTAAGTGTTCTGAGCGTGTTTAAGGTTGGCTTGGCTAAGCTATGATGTTTGGTAGTTTAGGTATATTAAACGCATTTTCAACGTAGAGAAATGTTTAACTTACACGATGCTTTTATGGGGATGTAATCCCATTGTAAGTCGAGGAAGATCTGTAGCTGTTATCAGTGGCTTCCAGATGCAGACTCTTTGATCTGAAATGAAAAACTTTTAAAAATGGAATGTGAGCAATGACCTTCCAGTGTCTGGGGCAGAAGAGAAGCTGAGATCTCTTTCTTCCTCTTCCTTCTCCACATCCTTCTCCTCCATCCAATGGCTGGCTCCTGCATTCTCCTAACTTTGATAGGCTGTCCATATGGACTTCCTACTCTGGAAACTATTACATATTGTGTCCTAAAAGTGTATTCCAGGTTCTTTACAGCAAGGTGATGAGAATTTCCTGAAAACCTCCTGTATGCCCTGTGCTAATTCCTGTGCAAAAAATCTCCTCAATGTTGATAGAGTCTGGATCTTTGTCTCTATGGAAACCTTGATAGAAAGCTAAGTAACACTCCCAGTAGGATGCCGTTCCGTTTGGGATTTGGACAATGCTGGGACAAGAGTTCCTTAGTGAATTAGTATCATATGCTACTGAGACTTCTCAATACTAGATTCCTTTCAGCAAGTATGAGCCGTCCCTGATATATATATATATATATATATATATGTATGTATATCATACCATAGATATCTCATGCATATAAATATATATGCTAGAGGCTACTATTAAAGAAACAGAGACAGGATGTAGTGAAGCAGTGAAAAGAGACCTTGAACAAAGGATTTCCAGATTGGAATTTCCCTAACCTGCTGGGAGGCTTTGTCCTGGTTGTCTGACTCTGGGCAAATCCTTTGGTTTCTCTGTACCTCAGTTTCCCCATCTGTAAAGTGAGTGGTTGGTCTAGAGGTTGCTTGTAATTTCTGCCCTTTCCCCTCGCTATAGCATTCTGTTATAAAATATTATACAATTTTTGTTAGGAAAAAGTGGTACCTTCTAAACCCTCACACTGCAGTAAACTGATGTAAACTGTATTAAAGTGAATAGTATTAGTAAAAGATGCTTCAAAAACACACTTTTTTCCATTACTGGAAATAAATCTACTTGAATGGATTATTTGTGTGATGTTACTCTCATGTCTCTTTTAACTTGGGTGTTTTATGTATAGAAAATTAGTGTAACTTTTTTCAAAAGAGATAAAGCCTCAGCATTTAATCAGACCATTTTACTGCATCTGCTATCTGGGGGCAGTATATTTTCGGTTTTTTTCAGTAGGCTAATATGGGCACATCATATTTCCATGTTGGGAATGGGGAATGAGGTTGGTCTGTAGGGTTGAAAAAATACAGAGGAGAGAGAACTAGGTAGGAACACAATGGACCCTATTAAGTCTGTGTTTCCTTTCGAAAGGAAAAAAGACACAGCTGCTCCTGTGAATCTAAAATAAATAAATAAGGATTTGTTGTTTAATTATTCAGTTACATAATCCATGTTAGTCATGCGAGTGAAGGGAACTGAATAGTCTATTTAAATTAAACTGTCACAGGACATTCTTCTGGGCCTTAGCTGCTTCTCTGACTCACCCTGAGAAGTTTGCTTTCGTCTTTGGCATCAGCCCAACGATGATGGTCATGTGGCCCTTGACAGCGGAAAAACTTAAGTGGTGGGGAGGGGGTGGGGCGTGGGGCAGGAGGGGGACTTGGGACACTTGCACTTATCTTCCCAGACTCAATCAGGGAAACTCACGCCCTGTGAGAATGCAAACCCCTGCCTGGCCCTGTGATACAGCGTACCCTGTAATTCTAGGGCAAAATCATCATTCTTTTGGTTACTTTTGAGACCTGTTCCTTTGAATCAAAGTTGGACTCTTCCACAAGATTTCCTACCCAGAGTTTAAAGCTCTCTCTGATCTTTCCCCAATTCACTGCAAGCTTTTATTCTATTGGCAGGGTTCTATATCCGTCAGTTACAAGACCCAGGTGGGATTTTGTTAGCAGCTAAATCTGGTCCCTTGATAACTACCAAAGGCAATGGCTTCCAACAGAGGCTGCCGTGGCCTTGGGCTTGTTGTGTGGTCAGACTACCAATTGCTGCCTCTGACATTTGTCACAGATGCTTAGGAGTGAAGATATTTTAGTCTAAGATTCTTTTTTCTACCCCGCCTGTGAATTCGAAGTTGCACATAGATGGTTCTAAAGGGGAGCAAGTAGGTTGCCTGAGGTCACAGTTCCTCTCTGGGTCTCACATTCCTCATCTATAAAGGAGAGGGTTGTCTGAGGTCATTGCAGCTCTAACATACCAAGATATCACAATATCCACATCTTTATCACTGTTTTCCTACCAAGTTCCTGCTCAAACCCCATCCACGCTCTGAGGTCTCTTTGGCCCCTGTCTCCACCAAAATTAATGTCTGTCTTTGCAATATCATCTCACCGTGTTCTATTATAACCCTCATCACAGCCTGCTTTTTGTTTCAGACCTTGGATCTGTGTCTGTCTCCCTGACCAGACTGTTAACTCCTGGGTATCAGGACGGCTCATGTCTTATTTATCTTTCCATTTCTCCCAGGGCCCTCTGCATTGCAGGCAGGCACTGGAGAAATGTCTGAGTTGAACAAAAGTTTTCACTTGCAGGAAACAATCTGTAAGCAGGTCCTTAGGAATAAAACAGGTAAAATCTCAATTCCTATTAACCTCTTTAGAAGATTAGCCATTGAGGAAGCCGTTAGCTCCTTGCTCCCAGACTGAAGTTAATTAAAAGGACAGTTGGCTCCAAGAATTCTAGTTCCCTAATGCGTTTTTAAAGTTCTGTTGCAGATAAGGTTATTTCAATTCCTACCAGATTAATGACCCCACAGAGAAGCTGCCTCTACAGATAATCCAGAGATAGCAAGTCTTGGAATCCATTGAAAACAGAGACCGGTCAGAGCTCTTTTTTATCCTGTTGTGGCAGAAAATCTAAAACGGTATCATTTCAGTGTATTCTTCAAAGATTTATTGAGCCCATGGTATGTTCAAGGTATGGCAGGACATACAAAGATGAGGAAAACACAGCCTCTGCTCTTAGGAGCTAGTGGCTTTATAGAAGTTTATAAGAAATTGCTTATATGACTCCAATGCAAGGCTGAGTTTAATAATTTCAATTAGCAAGTGAGAAAATAACAGTTATGGGATTCAGAGGAGAGAAAGCTCATATTTGGCTAGACTAATTCAAAAAAGCTTTTATTTTAGTTTTTAGTTTTAGGCAATTTTTAAAGGTTACTTTCCATTTACAGTTATTATAAAATGTTGGCTACATTCCCCACGTTGTAATACAATACACCCTTATAGCCTATCTTACACCCAATAGTTCGTGCTTCTCACTCCTCTACTCTTATATTACCCCTCTCCCTCCCTCCCACTGGTACCGCTAGTTCCTTCTCTATATCTGTGATTCTGATTCTTTTTTGTTATATTCATTAGTTGTATTTTTTGGATTCCACATATAGGTGATACCATACAGCATTTGTCTCTCTCTGTCTGACTTATTTCACTTAGCATAATGCCCTCCAAATCCATCCATGCTGCTGCAAATGGCAGAATTTCATTCTTTTTAATGGCTGAGTGGTATTCCATTGTATGCATATTCCACATCTTCTTTATCCATTCACCTGTTGATGGACACTTAGGTTGCTTCCATATATTGACTATTGTAAATAATGCTACTATGAACATTGGGGTGCATGTATCTTTTGGAATTAGTGTTTCGTTTCAAAAAAGCTTTTAGAACATAGAATTTGAGAATGGCATTGAAGGATAAATGCAATTTTAGTAGATAGAGGAACTGTATGAGCAAGATGAGGAAGTGGGAAATGTGGAGAAATAATAGTCTAGCTTTTTCAGAATGGAGATTATGTATTTCAGAGTAATGGGAGATAAGTCATGGGAGGTAGCGGGGGTTCATGCTGTAGAGGAGATAGAATCCCAAATGGATAGTTTGCTCTGGAACTGGTAGGATAGGGTGTAAGAAAAAAATTTTGACAGGGGAGTGAATATTTTAAACGAGAGATCAGAAAACTTCTGCCAGTGGGCCAGATCCAGTCTGCTATTGTATTTTATTGGAACACAACCATGCCTGTTTATGTATTGTCTACGGTTGCCTTTCAGCTACGTGGTAGAGTTGAATAGTTGTGACAGAGATGCTGTATGGCCCACAGAGCCTTAGCTATTTACTCTGTGACCTTTTATAGAAAAGTTTGCTGACCCTTGACATAAACATCATTCATTCATTCAGCCATCCATTTATTTACTCATTTATTGATTGATTCAGCAAACATTCAGTATTTAATAAGTGCTAGGGATACACTCTGGTATTTTTTCCCCATTATTTAATTTCAGGTTGGGTCCTTATTCAAATTGCCCTTTAGAATTGTTCAGAGAGATTTCAATTCTTGCGTACTTCTTGGATAATCCATTATTAGACATGCAGTTTCTTCAAATGTCATGAAAATGTTCCTTCTACAAACATTCTTGGCTAATCTTATCAGGGCTAAAGTTCAAGCTATGTTTATATCAATGATTCAGGTAGAAAGCGATAATGTAAGATTATAAATTAAATAATGCAGCAGAGAAGGTTAACTACAGTGTAAGTTAAAGACAAGGAGGCCAACTGTACTATGTAAGTAAAAATTAGTTTGGCCTCTTCATCGATAGCCGGTTGTCTTAACTTTTCTTCTAAGGAAAGATGGCAGCAGAAGGGAAGAGTGTGGCCCCATCTCCCCACAGCCTCGCTGCCTCTACAGCTGCTGTTACCACCACTGCGTGTGCCACTTCTACCATTACCTCTTATGGCGTTCAGCTATGGCACATGAAAGTAACCCTATGATAGCTGTGTTAGTTTGCTAGATCTGCTATAACAAATATCAGAGACCAGGTGGCTTAAATAACAGAAACTAATTTCCTCACAGTTCTGGAGTCCGAATGCCCAAGACGAAGCTGTCAGCGGGGCTGGTTTCATTCTGAGGCCTCTCTCTTTGGCTTGTAGATGGCCGTCTTCTGCCTCTGTCTTCACATGGCTTTTCTCTATGTGCCCACCTGTCTGTGTCTAAATCTCCCCTCTTCTTCTAAGGACACCAATCATATTAGATTAGGGCCCATCCTAATGACCTCATTTTACTTTTATCACCTCTTTAAAGACTATCTCCAAATATAGTCACATTCTGGATTACTGAGGGTTAGAACTTCAATATATGAATGGGGGGGGGGTCAATTCAGCCCATAACAATGACTGATTTGTAAGATATGTGCTTTAATTTAATTCAAATGGTAACTATTTATGAGAACCTATTACGTTTTAGGAAGTACACTAACCTCAGTTCCATTTATGAGCAAAAATTGTGACACTGTGGCCATGGAACAGAGAGAAATCAGCCTACAGGTGTATTAATCCATGGCTTCCATCTCTTTGGCACCATCCTTTGCCCAGGTGACCTCCAGCAGAGAGAGCCTCTAGTCTCCCTCACACCAATGCTGTTGGATTCATTTTTCTAAAGGGCAACTCTGATTATGTCTCTCCCACCACAGTGAGCATTTTAAGGGAAGGAATTTTGTCTGATTTATCTATGAACCTTAGGAATCTCGCTCATTTCCTGGTGAATAGTAGATACTCAGTGAATGTCTATGGAAATGAAAGTGAGATGCTACACCTGTAAAATAGGTGCTGTTCTAGCTACTAATGTTGCACAATAAGTGACTCCAAAATGTAGTCACTGAAGACAGCAACCATTTTGTTATTCACGGATTCTGTGGCTCAGAAATTTGAACAAAGCACAGCAGAGATGGCTCGTGTTTGCCCCACATGTGCAGAACCTCGGCTGAAGAGATTTGAAGGCTTGGAATGACTTGACGGTTGGGACTTCTTGACTCGGATACCTTGTGCCTGGGCAGAGCTGACTTGACAATGCCACCTAGAGCACCTGTTTATGGGTTTTCTTTGTGGTTTGAGCCTCACAGCTACAGGGTAATCAGGCTTCTTACCTGCTGGCTCAGGGCTCCAAGCACAAGAGTTCTAATGAATAGAGCAGAAGCTGCATCTCCTTTTATTGCTCAGACTCAGACATCACACAGCATCATATCCACCATACTCTATTGGTGGATACCAATGTGTCGCAGGCCTACCTAAATTCAAGGAGAGTACTACTTGAGTGGTACTCTCACATGGTATAAAAAACGTGGGATGGGCGGCTTCCCTGGTGACTCAGTGGTTGAGAGTCCGCCTGCCGATGCAGGGGACGCGGGTTCGTGCCCTGGTCCGGGAAGATCCCACATGCCGCGGAGCGGCTGGGCCCGTGAGCCATGGCTGCTGAGCCTGCACGTCCGGAGCCTGTGCTCCGCAACGGGAGAGGCCACAACTGTGAGAGACCCACATATCGCAAAAAACAACAACAACAAAACGTGGGATGGGAGTTATTGTTGTGGTCATCTTTGGAAAATAAAATCTGCCATTTAAAAAAAAAATCAAACCTACCCAATCAACAAATACTATACAGAATTCTTTTTAGTTACCAAATGTTAAAGAGGCTTGGGTATGAATACTAAATTACTCATTTAACGTCAACAATAGAGAAATGGCTGGATAAACCCTCTCATTGGTCTTATCCACCTATCAAAAAAGATGTTTATTTTCAAAGATATGTCATAACATGGAAATTTAGCTACATTACTGGTTAAGCTAACATGGAGGAAGCAACTCAACTTATGGCCACAATCAAGCTTTCTATCAATTCCCTGCCTGAATTAAACTCTTTCACCCAGAATTATAAGCCATGTTGCCTCAGGATAAGAGGAACCAGGATATATGCTTATGCAATCATACAGATCCTGGAGGTAGACAACTTGCGTGTTGAGGTTTTTACCCCATTAACTCCACCCAAATGGAGTTTTTTGTGGACCAGTGGCACAAAGGACATCAGATTCACCAGCTCACGAATCAGATCCATCACTCCTGCACATAGACAGTGAGACTGCACGTGTTTCTCCTACATTTTCCCCCTAAGGGAGCAGCACTTTCCTCTTCAAGTGAAATATGAATAGCACACTTGTGTTCTGCAGCTAACATTCATGTAATAAGTGAAAAAAGCCCATAGCAAAAATATGTGATTGTAATTGTATATATAACATCTGTGTATTATATATAGTGCCCTCTCTCTTTTTCTGTCTCCCTATATGCATATATATAATTAAATATACAGTTATATCATCAAATATGATATATATATCACTATGTAACACACACACATGCACATATGCACACACACACATATATTTAAACCCTATGTATAAAGAAAAGGAGACTGGAAGAAAATAAACCAAAATAATACTACTAGTTATCTTTTGGTTGTAGGATTAGGGATACCTTTTCTTTTCTTCATGTTTTAATATTTATCAAATTGTCTGTAATTAATATGAATTACTCTTTAATGAAAAAGTATACTTACTAAAATTTATAAAGTAAATTATTAAACTATTCATTCCTCGACAAGTTATTCATGACAAAACTGTTGACACGTCCCACTATCTCTTTAGGAATAAGCTCTGCTATAGAATTGCTGCAAGAATCAATGAAGCACCTTGAGAAAGAATATTCTAAGAACATACTTCTCTTTCTGGAAACTGAAAAAAGAAAGTCAAAATCTAAAACTTGGCTAATCTATGAAGAAGTGAAAAACTAATAAGAAAAAAATTAGAATACAGAACACGTAAAAATACAAAGCTCTAAACATAAATATATTTTAAACATTGTTTCCAGAAGGATTATGCTAATATGGCAACACTGATTATCTCTGGGTCTTAGGCTTAAGTGCCTCTTGCTCTCTTAATTAATACTTTGCTGGGTTTCTGTCATGATGATGCAGTACTTTAATAATCAGGAAAAAAGAGAGGCAGAGTATTCAAGAGCTAGCTTGTCAGCAAGACCAACAGATAGGTCAAATTAGGGTACTGACCTGGACTCGGGTTTGGTTAGTGTAATTTTTGCTAGCAAGATAAGGAAATTTCTTCCATAAGAAAGGTAGTGGAATTGAACACTTTTCCCCCAAATTGAGCGTGGTCCTGGCCTGGGTTTGGGCTCAACAATCTGGGGCTTTTTGAAAGTGGAGAACAGTCATTGTCCCCACAAAGGCACAGAACAAGGTTCCCCTGCAGGTGCCTGTGGTATGCAGACAGTGGGCCTAAGCCATGAGTGCAACCCACTTGTGTTTTGTTTGGCCTGAGCAGTGTCTTAAGAAAATTGGGAAATTTAGAAAAAAAATCTAGAATTCTATCTTCTAAAAAACCTGAAAATATTCGGTACTCATTCCAGCAAGCCCCAGCTACTGGTGTAAGGCAAGGGGGCATGTTGCTGCCTCTGGCCCCTGTTATTTCCCAATGCTGTCATGGAGTTGTGGTTACAATTCATCATCACACTTGTACTGCTCCTTTGAATAGAAAGCCAGGCCGCGAGCACTTCGTGTGTCAAGAAAAGAGTTTTCCTGAGGGAAAAGTGAGGCGTTAAAAAACCTTTGATATGAATGCATCGGCCTTTTACTCATTTAGGTCACCTGCCTGCCCCTGTAGTGATTTGAAGGGGTGACCCTCCTGTGGACATTGGGGAAGTGATGCTGAGAGTCTCCCAAGGGATAACAGAACCCAAAGAAAACAGGTATCACAACACAGGCCCAGGCTGAATGAGACTGAGGGGAGGGTGAAATTGTAGGAGTACTACATGCATCCCTCTGTAGTCCCCCCACAAGTTCTGAGGAGGGCTTTACCCTGGTGAAAAGCTGAGTCAGCCAGAGAGGCTTGGTGATGCTATGGAAACAAATGGCCCTCAAATCTCAGTGTCTTAAGGCAGTGGGTTTAATTTCTTCCTTGCACCACACATGTCCATTGTGTGGGAACTGCAGGCTCTGCTTTGTGCCAACATCGCTTCAGCATCTCAACTGACAAAGCAGGCACCACCAGGAACAGTGCCAACAGCTGGAGTAGAGGGAAAGAGAACTACGGCAAGTTGCTCCCTGGCTCTTCAAACTCCCCCTTGGAAATAACACATGTTATTTCTGCTCACCTTTCATTGGCCAAATGTCATGTGGCCAGGTCTAACTACTACAAAGATTATGCTTCATACAATACTACCATGCCCAGAAGTCAGAGAGTTGGAAACGTTTGGTGGATAGCTCTAAGGACTAGGACATTAACTTCTAGAGAATCTCTTTCAAATTATTGATACTGCAGAAGGAGTTTGAATCAGTCCACCTTAAATTGAACTTTAGAAAGAAATGACTGATAAAAATTCACGTGACCAGTCATGTTGACAGCCAGGGAATCAAAGACCACATGCTTGGACATGAACTTTGAGGAAGTGGGCCCTGTTTGTCTAGTAGGAGCTGCCCTTTGGCCAACTGAGCCTAGTGAGCTTTTAAAGGATTTCTAACCCAAAGCATAAAAGCATTCCCATTGTGACAACACAGCAGAAGGACTGGAGCTTTTGTTTTCTTCCAGAAAGAAAAAATATATAAAACCATTACTTTGGCCCTTCATTGCTCTCTTTCTCATCTCACCCTCAATATGACTTTCAGCATATGTGCTTTTTAGACATGGCGTGATTTGAATGGTGTTGACAATTTAGTGTATTCCTTCAAAATTCCATAAAATGTACACAGACATTCCCCAAGTATGTTTGTATAGTGGTAGTAAATAGCTTGTTGAGCATTTAAAATTGGATCATCAAATAACCACGTATGATTTCAGAAAACTCTCAGGACTTCTAATCACTAAGTCAGTGCACTTGACTGGTTTATATTTTCCTAAGGGAATTCATCAGTATTGTTCCCTCAAAGGTGATGGTGGTGTAGAGGTTTTCAAACAGACATTTTCATCTTTCAGGGGAATTTTAGCTGCTGAAAAGTCACAGCTACTGTCATCAAGATTTATACGGCTTTTTATTTTTAAAGTTCCTCTGTATGATTTATCTTAGTAGAGAGAAGGTTAATTATTGAATGTTCATACAGAAATAAAAGTATATTGCCCAAAAATGTGAGCAGCAGCTGGGAGTAATGTGTGGTCTGACCAGACATTTATGTTCTTTACGGAAAAGTGAGGCGTTAAAAAACCTTTGATATGAATGCATCGGCCTTTTACTCATTTAGGTCACCTGCCTGCCCCTGTAGTGATTTGAAGGGGTGACCCTCCTGTGGACATTGGGGAAGTGATGCTGAGAGTCTCCCAAGGGATAACAGAACCCAAAGAAAACAGGTATCACAACACAGGCCCAGGCTGAATGAGACTGAGGGGAGGGTGAAATTGTAGGAGTACTACATGCATCCCTCTGTAGTCCCCCCACAAGTTCTGAGGAGGGCTTTACCCTGGTGAAAAGCTGAGTCAGCCAGAGAGGCTTGGTGATGCTATGGAAACAAATGGCCCTCAAATCTCAGTGTCTTAAGGCAGTGGGTTTAATTTCTTCCTTGCACCACACATGTCCATTGTGTGGGAACTGCAGGCTCTGCTTTGTGCCAACATCGCTTCAGCATCTCAACTGACAAAGCAGGCACCACCAGGAACAGTGCCAACAGCTGGAGTAGAGGGAAAGAGAACTACGGCAAGTTGCTCCCTGGCTCTTCAAACTCCCCCTTGGAAATAACACATGTTATTTCTGCTCACCTTTCATTGGCCAAATGTCATGTGGCCAGGTCTAACTACTACAAAGATTATGCTTCATACAATACTACCATGCCCAGAAGTCAGAGAGTTGGAAACGTTTGGTGGATAGCTCTAAGGACTAGGACATTAACTTCTAGAGAATCTCTTTCAAATTATTGATACTGCAGAAGGAGTTTGAATCAGTCCACCTTAAATTGAACTTTAGAAAGAAATGACTGATAAAAATTCACGTGACCAGTCATGTTGACAGCCAGGGAATCAAAGACCACATGCTTGGACATGAACTTTGAGGAAGTGGGCCCTGTTTGTCTAGTAGGAGCTGCCCTTTGGCCAACTGAGCCTAGTGAGCTTTTAAAGGATTTCTAACCCAAAGCATAAAAGCATTCCCATTGTGACAACACAGCAGAAGGACTGGAGCTTTTGTTTTCTTCCAGAAAGAAAAAATATATAAAACCATTACTTTGGCCCTTCATTGCTCTCTTTCTCATCTCACCCTCAATATGACTTTCAGCATATGTGCTTTTTGGACATGGCGTGATTTGAATGGTGTTGACAATTTAGTGTATTCCTTTAAAATTCCATAAAATGTACACAGACATTCCCCAAGTATGTTTGTATAGTGGTAGTAAATAGCTTGTTGAGCATTTAAAATTGGATCATCAAATAACCACGTATGATTTCAGAAAACTCTCAGGACTTCTAATCACTAAGTCAGTGCACTTGACTGGTTTATATTTTCCTAAGGGAATTCATCAGTATTGTTCCCTCAAAGATGATGGTGGTGTAGAGGTTTTCAAACAGACATCTTCATCTTTCAGGGGAATTTTAGCTGCTGAAAAGTCACAGCTACTGTCATCAAGATTTATATGGCTTTTTATTTTTAAAGTTCCTCTGTATGATTTATCTTAGTAGAGAGATGGTTAATTATTGAATGTTCATACAGAAATAAAAGTATATTGCCCAAAAATGTGACCAGCAGCTGGGAGTAATGTGTGGTCTGACCAGACATTTATGTTCTTTACTCAAGGAGGGGTGATAAGGAATATTTCTATATATTAGTTAAATAGAAGACATAGAAGACACAGATAACTGAAGTTCCACATGTTGGGGGAAATAAATGCCAGAAAACTCTATTTTGTTTATGCATAATTTGAAGTTCTTTTCTTTTCATCAAGGAATCAAAAACCTTTTTGTGAGTCTCTTTATGTATTACTTAGCCTGTTAACAAGGAGAAATGAAAAATATAGTTAGAATTTCTTTTTCTATACATCTTTTTTTCTAAAACACTTAATCCATAATGACATAATTATTTGATCTCCTCAAGTCAAGATCCATGAAAGACCCAGAAAGCAAGATCACACAGCTCAGTTTGATTGGTCATCTCATATTACTTGAAAGGTCCTAGTTTGAGTCATACCTATCAATGGATTTCTAATGACTGGCTTTGTGTAAGTATAAACCCTTTGATTAAGAGAAGGGATGAAGATGTCCTCAACAAAAGAGACAGTAGAATCAACTGTCCATTTGAGAGAATGGAATGTAACCACCCTGAAGGCCAAAAAACAAATTCCCCAAATTCTCATCTGGCATCCTGGCTTCCTGCAGACTGGTTGTTTTCAGACTCCTTCTGGGGGGCCAGTCCCTAGGTGGCCTTTATGAAAGACATCTGGTACTCTGGTTTCCCCCAGAGAAAGGCAATTCTATTCATCCCAGGAGCAGGAGGTTGCATTTCTTCTTTCCATAGCAATATGTTCCTTCTTTTCATCTAAGGATCGTTGGAGGACTTTGCAAAGAGTAAAGAAATACTTGCAGATCATGGAAAGCATGTTATTCCATTTTACAGACAGAGAAGCTGAGCCAGAAAGACTTTAAAAAAATTTAAAAAGCTATCTTGCCAAGTACAGCAGAAACCAGAAGGCATAAATCATGACTGATTCTAATGGAGTGATCTGATTAAACCGCAATTCATAGCACTTTTGTTTTGTGTCTTCAAAATCAGCCCTGCAATTAAAACATAATTATGCTTTGCTCTTTCATGATACCTTTCACCCAGGGAACAGAAAGTGCTTTACCAACATTAATTAAGCAGCAAAACACCCCTGTGAGGAAGGTAAGAATTATCCTGCTCTTAGATGTTGGTGACATGGAAACTGAAGAATTTAGTAATTTATCCATGATTACAATGGGAATTGTCGCTCAAGGTTCCATATGGTTGAAGTCTCTCTGTGGTCTTATCCTTTAGTTAGACAGTCTTTGAAATGTATTAATAATCTTTTGTGAAGAGTATTTTCAACTGTTTATTGTTATTAGTATTCAGTGTTTTTTAAAAAATCTATGCTTTTGTGAATCCTTTTCATTATATATATTATACATTTTAAGTATGAGCTTATTGATAGGGAATTTTTAGTATTTTTATTGATTAGAGTACTCTAAATATCTAGGGTCTCACCTGAACCTGAAAGTCATGAAAATATCTTTTAGTAAACTTTTTATGGAACTATACTGAAGTAATACCTAGATACAGAAACAGTGCAAAAATCAGAAATATAAGGCTTGATGAATTTTCACAAAGTGAATACATCTGTGTACCAGCACAGAGTGTTAACAGCACCCAGGCCCCCTCGCCCTGGGTGCCCCCTCCCAGTCACTGCCTTCCCAAAGGTAACCAATAGCCTGTGTGCTAACAGCATAAATTGCTTGTGCCTGTTTTTGTACTTTAGATGCATGAAATCACACTGTAGGCAGTTGTTTGTCTCTGCCTTCTTTCATTAAGCATCATGTCTGCGAGATTCATCCATGTTGTTACCGACAGTTATATTAAGTTCATTCTCATTGCTATAGAGTATGAAACTGTTTAAAACACCAGAATTGTCTCCATCCTCCTCCTGGAGAACAGACTTTAAAACCTTGAGAGAGGCAGAAGAACTAGGAAGAAGTAAAAGAGAGAAAAGTAAACGAAAGTCCTCAGAAGAAAGAAATGGACAGGAACTAAGTGATCAAAGCAGGCGGTGGTGGCTGTGGCCAGTCTCTGACCCACATCCAGGTGTGAGTAAGAACCGTGACCTTCTGTTGCTTTGGACACTGTCCAATCCTCAGAGGACAGGAAACAGAGTTGGCAAGCTGCCCCCTCCTTCTACCTTGATTAATGAGTTTCAGGAGAGACCTTCAAGATGGTGGAGGAGTAAGACATGGAGATCATCCTCCTCCCCCAAAATACATCAGAAATACATCTACATGTGGAACAACTCCTACAGAACACCTACTGAATGCTGGCAGAAGATCTCAGACTTCCCAAAAGATATATATTTTTTTTTCGTTTTTCTCTTTTTGTGAGTGTGTATGTGTGTGCTTCTTTGTGTGATTTTGTCTGTATAGCTTTGCTTTTACCATTTGTCCTAGGGTTCTATCTGTC
>NC_041220.1:71734729-71735473 GCF_002837175.3 Physeter macrocephalus | reverse complement strand
AGCTGAGGCAGAAGAATGGATAAGTGACCTGGAAGATAAAATAGTGGAAATAACTACCTCAGAGCAGAATAAAGAAAAAAGAATGGGGCTTCCCTGGTGGCACAGTGGTTGAGAATCCGCCTGTCGATGCAGGGTACACAGGTTGGTACCCCGATCCGGGAAGATCCCACATGCCGCGGAGCGGCTAGGCCCGTGAGCCATGGCCGCTGAGCCTGCGCGTCTGGAGCCTGTACTCCACAACTGGAGAGGCCACAACAGTGAGAGGCCTGCGTAACACACACACAAAAAAAGACAAAAGAATGAAAAGAATTGAGGACAGTCTCAAGACCTCTGTATGTGTGTGCTTCTTTGTGTGATTTTGTCTGTATAGCTTTGCTTTTACCATTTGTCCTAGGGTTCTATCTGTCCTTTTTTTTTTTTTTTTTTTTGTATACTTTTTACTGCTTGTTATTATTGGTGGATTTGTTTTTTGGTTTAGTTGCTCTCTCTTTCTTTCTTTTTTTTAAATTAATTTTTAATTTTTAATAATAGTTTTTAGTTTAATAACTTTTTCATATTATTTTTTCTTTCTTTCTTTCTTTTTTCTTTCTTTTTTCTTTCTTTCTTTCTATTTTTCTCCCTTTTCTTCTGAGCTATGTGGCTGACAAAGTTTTCATGCTCCGGCTGGGTGTCAGGCCTCTGCCTCTGAGCTGGGAGAGCCGAGTTCAGGACATTGGTCCACCAGAGACCTCCCGGCTCCATGTA
>NC_041220.1:71733087-71733517 GCF_002837175.3 Physeter macrocephalus | reverse complement strand
ACCAACATTCGAATTATAGGGGTCCCAGAAGGAGAAGAGAAAAAGAAAGGGACTGAGAAAATATTTGAAGAGATTATAGTTGAAAACTTCCTTAATATGGGAAAAGAAATAATCAAGTCCAGGAAGTGCAGAGAGTCCCATACAGGATAAATCCAAGGAGAAACATGCCAAGACACATAATAATCAAATTATCAAAAATTAAATAAAAGAAAAATATTAAAAGCAGCAAAGGGAAAACAACAAATAACATACAAGGGAATCCCCATAAATTTAACAGCTGATCTTTCAGCAGAAACTCTGAAAGCCAGAAGGAAGGGGCAGGACATATTTAAAGTGATGAAAGGGAACAAAACTACAACAAAGGTTACTCTACCCAGCAAGGATCTCATTCAGATTTGACAGAGAAACTAAAACCTTTACAGACAAGGAA
>NC_041220.1:71732249-71732751 GCF_002837175.3 Physeter macrocephalus | reverse complement strand
CATCAGCAGAGAGGCTGCCTAAAATCATAATAAGGTCACAGACACCCCAAAACACACCAGCGGACGTGGTCCTGCCCACCAGAAAGACAAGATCCAGTCTCATCCACCAGAACACAGACACCAGTCCTCTCCATCAGGAAGCCTATACAATCCAATGAACCAACCTTAGCCAATGGGTAGCAGATACCAAAAACAATGGGAACTATGAATCCTCAGCCTGTGAAAAGGAGACCCCAAACACAGTAAGTTAAGCAAAATGAGAAGACAGAGAAACACAGAGCAGATGAAGGAGCAAGGTAAAAACCCACCAGATGAAAAAAAATCAAGAGGAAATAGGCAGTCTACCTGAAAAAGAATTCAGAGTAGTGATAGTAAAGGTGATCCAAAATCTTGGAAATAGAATGGAGAAAATAAAAGAAACGTTTAACAAGGACCTAGAAAAACTAAAGAGCAAACAAACAATGATGAACGACACAATAAATGAAATTAAAAATTCTCTAGA
>NC_041220.1:71730269-71731567 GCF_002837175.3 Physeter macrocephalus | reverse complement strand
GGACAAATTCTTAGAAATGCACAACATTCTGAGACTGAACCAGGAAGAAATAGAAAATATGAACAGACCAATCACAAGCACTGAAATTGGAACTGTGATTTAAAATCTTCCAATAAACAAAAGCCCAGGACCAGGTGGCTTCACAGGCAAATTCTATCGAACATTTAGAGAAGAGTTAACACCTGTCCTTCTCAAACTCTTCCAAAACATAGCAGAGGGAGGAACACTACCAAACTCATTCTACGAGGCCACTATAACCTTGATACGAAAACCAGACAAAGATGTCGTATAAATGGATTAAATGCTCCCACCAAAAGACATAGACTGTCTGAATGCATAAAAAAGCAAGACCTGTATATATGCTGTCTACAAGAGACCCACTTCTGACCTAGGGACAGATACAGACTGAAAGTGAGGGGATGGAAAAAGATATTCCACACAAATGGAAATCCAAAGAGAGCTGGAGTAGCAATTCTCATATCAGACAAAACAGACTTTAAAATAAAGACTATTACAAGAGACAAAGAAGGACACTAAATAATGATCAAGGGATCAATCCAAGAAGAAGATAAAAAAATTTTAAATATATATGCACCCAACATAGGAGCAACTCAATACATAAGGCAACTGCTAACAGCTATAAAAGAAGAAATCGACAGTAACACAATAGTAGTGGGGGACTTTAACAGTTCACTTACACCAATGGACAGATCATCCAAAATGAAAATAAATAAGGAAACAGATGCTTTAAATGACACAATGGACCAGATAGATTTAGTTGATATTTATAGGACATTCCATCAAAAAACAGCAGATTACACTTTCTTCTCAAGTGCACATGGAACATTCTCCAGGATAGATCACATGTTGGGTCAGAAATCAAGCCTCAGTAAATTTAAGAAAATTGAAATCATATCAAGCATCTTTTCTGACCACAACGCTATGAGATTAGAAATGAATAACAGGGGGAAAAAAACGTAAAAAACACAAACACATGGAGGCTAAACAATATGTTACTAAATAACCAAGAGATCACTGAAGTAATCAAAGAAGAAATAAAAAAATACCTAGAGACAAATGACAATGAAAACAGGATGATCCAAAACCTATGGGATGCAGCAAAAGCAGTTCTAAGAGGGAAGTTTATAGCTATACAAGCCTACCTCAAGAAACAAGAAAAATCTCAAGTAAACAATCTAGCCCTACACCTAAAAGAACTAGAGAAAGAAGAACAAACAAAACCCAAAGTTAGCAGAAGGAAAGACATCATAAAGATCAGAGCAGAAATAAATGAAATA
>NC_041220.1:71724533-71729621 GCF_002837175.3 Physeter macrocephalus | reverse complement strand
CCTCTTCAATAAGTGGTGCTGGGAAAACTGGACAGGTACATGTAAACGTAAGAAATTAGAACACTCCCTAACACCATACACAAAAATAAACTCAAAATGGGTTAAAGACCTAAATATAAGGGCAGACACTATCAAACTCTTAGAGGAAAACATAGGCAGAACTCCCTATGACATAAATCACAGCAAGATCCTTTTCGACCCACTCATAGAGAAATAGGAAATAAAAACAAGATATACAGATTTCCAACAAACACATGAAAGGATGCTCAACATCACTATCCTTAGAGAAATGCAAATCAAAACTACAGTGAGGTGTCACCTCACACCAGTCAGAATGGCCATCATCAGAAAATCTACAAACAAGAAATGCTGGAGAGGGTGTGGAGTAAAGGGTGCACTGTTGGTGGGAATGTAAATTATACAGACACTATGGAGAACAGTATGGAGGGTCCTTAAAAAAACTAAAAATAGAACTACCATGCGACCCAGCAATCCCACTACTGGGCATATACCCTGAGAAAACCATAATTCAAAAAGAATCAGGTACCACAATGTTCATTGCAGCTCTATTCACAATAGTCAGGACATGGAAGCAACCTAAGTGTCCATCAACAGGTGAATGGTTAAAGAAGATGTGGCACATATATCCAATGGAATATTACCCAGCCATAAAAAGAAACAAAACTGAGTTATTTCTAGTGAGGTGGATGGACCTAGAGTCTGTCATACAGAGTGAAGTAAGTCAGAAAGAGAAAAGCAAATACTGTATGCTAACACATATATATGGAATCTGAAATAAAAAACAGTTCTGAAGAACCTAGGGGCAGGACAGGAATAAAGACTCAGACGTAGAGAATGGACTTCAGGACACGGGGAGGGGGATGGGTAAGCTGGGACGAAGTAAGAGAGTGGCATGGACATATATACACTACCAAATGTAAAATAGATAGCTAGTGGGAAGCAGCCACATAGCACAGGGAGATCAACTCGGTGTTTTGTGACCAACTAAAGGGATGGGATAGGGAGGGTGGGAGGAAGACGCAAGAGGGAGGAGATATGGGGACATATGTATATGTAGAGCTGATTCACTTTGTTATAAAGCAGAAACTAACACACCATTGTAAAGCAGTTATACTCCAATAAAATTGTTAAAAAAAAAAACCACAACTTCTTTATCCTACTGTTGATGAACAATTGGTGGTTTCTAGTTTGGGGCAATTTAAGTATTCTTTTAAAGGTATGCTTCTGTACAGGCTCTTCTTCAGTTAGGTTGAGATAAATCAAAAGTATCTTTTTCACATGATTTACCATGAAGGCACTGAGATAAATGAATGATGTGTACTAAGGAGTTGCCAGATGTTATTCACATGAAGAGGAATGAGAGTCTTAAGAACCTGTTTCCCAATTGCAGGGTGGGGATAATTAAACTTTTTCTCTAAACCTGAAAATATCACCCGCCTTTATTCGTTTGTTGAGGTCCCAAGAGGCATCTTGGAGAAGTTCAAAGAGCTCAGATACCAGGTAGACCTGGGTGTGAACTCGATCACCACCACTTACTCACCATGTGACCTTGGTCAGCTCAGCCTCGCTCAACTCCACTTTCCTTAACCATCAAATGGTCTCTAGGCTTGTTGAAAGATATGAAGTTAAAATATTAATACATATCATGAAGTAGGAACTCAGTGAATTGCGTATATTATTAGATATTTTCTGACCCAATATGACTAAGTCCTACCAAATGGTAGTCTGACTGACCTGGATTATAGTTTTGGATTACTAAGAATGATTATTTGAGAAATTCAATAAATAACTATACAGTGAATGTAGAAACATCTATATTCAAAGAGACCTCCAAGCTAAAGGGACCTCCAACATTAAGGATTTCTATATTTCTTTCTGAGATATATTCATGTTGAATATACAGTGGTCAATTGATTCAATCTTGGACTCCTTGAAAGAGTTTATCATCGATATAATAAAAGAGCAGGCCAAGTATCATTACAGACATACTCTGTAAACAGCTTGATTTTAATGCATGGTTTAGGTTGGAAGATTGTTGGCTCTAAGCTCAGGATTCTGTGGAAGTGGAAATTTGGGCAGAGAATTGTTATGCAGCTTTGCATGTGTTGGCCCCTAGATCGAGGAGTCTCATGTTAAATGATATTTTAGAAATGATAGTAGTTGGAGTGAACTGAATGAGAGAGGTGGATATTTTTCTTTGCCTGATACTCATGTGACTGGCTGCCAATTAAATTAAATTCATTTCATATATTCTTGAATTTCCACTGGAGAGTCATTTATCTGAATCACTACCTTGTCCTGTTCTACCTTTTCCCATCTGAAGAAATGGTACCCAGTTGCTGAAGCTAGAGCCTGAGTGTTCTTGACTTCTCATTCTACCCAGACCCAACCAATCCAACAATTCTTGCCAATTCTACTTCCTAAATATCTTGTGAATCCACCCACTTCTCCCTGTCCCATTGCCATGACCACAGTCCAGTCTGCCAGTATCTCCCACCTGGAACACTTCAGGAGCCTTATACCTAATCTCCAGCATCCATTTTTGCCCTTTCACAATTCTATCCCTGTGTTACTGCTAGAAGTGATCTTTTAAAACAACATAGAGATCAGTCCTGTTTTCTGCTTCAAACCCTTAAATAGTTTCACACTGAATTTAGGGTAAAGTTCATAATCCTTAACTTAGCCTAAAGAATGACCCTTCTCTGCTGCCCAGCCCCAGAGATTTATGTTACAACCACACAGGCCTTCTTTCTGGTCCCTGAATGTTGTGTGTTCTTCCTTCACATGCTTTTCTCTGTACCCTCTCTTTTCCTAGCAAACTCCTACTAATTCATCAGGTCTCAGATTTAACACATTTCTTTGGGAAATCATCCCATAATTCCATGCATTAAACTATTAGGTCCTTCCTTTGTATACTTTCATAGCACTTTCTACTTATATTTATGATAATGTTCATACTTAGAATTTTGCATTTAGTGTTACTTTCCCTATTAGTCTATAAGTTTTATGAGAGCAGGGATTCTGTCTACTTTGTTGAATTATGTGTCTTCATTGCTAATTGCTCAATAAGTATTATTGATTGATGAGTCATGTATTTCTATAGGATAAGATTAGGTTGTTTATATCTCCAGAGGAAAGAGTGGACACATTTTTATATCTTCATAAATGTTGAAATAATATTTTAAAACAGGGATGGAAATTGTCAGTGTTGTTTGTGAAAGTAAATATAGAAAACGCTTCAAAAGGAATTATAATGGTTTTATGCTGCTACTTGTTCTGACCACTTTTCCTGATCTATTTTGTTAGCAATAGGTAGGAATTCACAATATAATTTAAACAACAACAAAATACATGTATATGGTCTCTGATATCTCAGGGATAACATGCAACAGCAAAATATACCTTGAAGGAACAACTTTTCCTACCTTTTCTATCTTCTTAACTACTTCTCTTCTCCATATACTGAGCACCTACATCAAGGCCATCTGCAAGCTCAGAGACGTTGCCTCTTTCCTTTGCTACATCAGCAGGTGCAGTATTAGTTCCTCAGAGCGGAGCACACAAAGGATTTCATTCAGAATCACCTGGGGTTTTAACTACAAGTACAGATTCCTGCTCCCATCAGAAACTCTGGAATTAAAATCTCTGGTGGATGAGGCCTAGGGAACTACGTCTTTAACGAGAATGCAACGTTTGAAAACTATCAGCCTAGTTCCTAGACATTACGGGTTTAGGAACTGACACGGCATACATAAGGCTAACCTCGGGGAGCACAGATTACAATTCATGCATGCCTTCGTCAGCAAGGCCACTCTGTTGGCTTTAACCTTGAAATAAGGAGTCATACAAACACAAAGATAAAAGGACCTTAAAAGACCATTTGATTAAGCTTTATGCTTCAGGCATGTTTATACCCAAACCACACAGGGCTGCCAATGGTCTGTTTTCTTGCTGGAGATGTTTAAGGACAGAGAACCCATTAATATATCTGGGGTTTATCACTGAGACAATCGGATACTCTAAGGTGGTCTTTCAACTCGAAAACCTTTCGGCTTTACTTAGGGTCCATTTCTTCTTGTTGGTACTTTGTAAACATGGAGAACAAACTAACATTCTCATCATCTTAAAATAATACATGTAGACATCTCATCATCCATCAGGACTCAGTCCCGAGAGCAACCTTCCCCACTGCACACAGACTCATTGAGTTAGAGCAATCTTGGGCACCACTTAAGTTGACCTCTTCATTTTACAGGTGTGTAAACAAATGCAGGGATTAGATGTCATTCAGTTACAAATCTGACAGACTTATGAGTGTATTTCAACATCTCAGATTCATTTTTATCCTGGGTTATATTTTCCCATGGTGCAGTTTGAAAGCATCTGGTCCATCTAAATTTAGATCTGGTTCAGATCCTTCTCTATCACTAACTACCTGTATGATTTCAGCACATTATTTGACAAACCTGAGCTTCATTTTCGTCATATGGTATATGAAGATAAAAATCTGTGTTGTACAACTGTATGGAGGATTAAGTAAGAAACAGCATAGTGCCTAGCACATAGTAGGTACTCAGTTAGAAAACTGCTGTGTTTGGTGTTGGTACAATATTTGGAAGGCAGTTTGGCAACATGTGTCAAAATGTAAGTTATGCTTTCCTATGACTTGGGATTTCTAGTCATCATAGAGAAATCAGGCACCACATACAACATTCAGAAAAGCAGCTCACTATTACAAGGCTTTTGTTACACAGTGGGTCAGAGCTTATTTTCTTAACCAAGAACCCAGAGTAAACCTTGATACAAGCCAAATATACTAGAACAGAGGTGCTGTCTTCTGACAACCTTCTGGAACAATTTAACTGCAGCTACTTTAGTCATAAGAAGAAAACAATTGTGATAAATGAGTTAATAGTTTATTTAATGTGTATTATGTGCCAACTCTAAGGTTATTCACTTAATCTTTGCCATAACCTTTTGACACAGATACAATATTATCCATTTTTTTAACATCTTTCTTGGAATATAATTGCTTTACAATGGTGTGTTAGTTTCTGCTTTATAACA
>NC_041220.1:71693289-71724480 GCF_002837175.3 Physeter macrocephalus | reverse complement strand
CTCCCTCCCACCCTCCCTATCCCACCCCTCTAGGTGGTCACAAAGCACCGAGCTGATCTCCCTGTGCTATGTGGCTGCTTCCCACTAGCTACCTATTTTACATTTGGTAGTGTAAAGAGATTAAATAACGTGTGCATCTTTGGGGGAGTAGTAGCGTGTCAGGGGTTGTCACATAGTTTGTTAGCAATTGAATCAGGATTTGAACAGAAGTTGTTTTGATTCCGGAGCCAAGTGCTCAACTCTGTAACTCTTATATGTGGAGATGAAAACAAAACAAACATTAATGTCAGGGCCCATCCCAGATTTTCTGAACCACAAAGATGCAAGACAGGCAGAGTTGAGAACAACTGTTATAACCACTATGCTTTTCTGTCTCTATGTGCCTTGTACGTGGTCTGCTTACTAGAAAGAGAATATACTACTGTATATGACATGAGATTACCTTAATCACTTATTGTGGCCCTATTTTCACCCATCAAACTCTCCAGACAGCATCTTTGAATTGCCTCAGGGTATGGGGTCCCCATTTGAAAGATCTTGATGAAAAACCCTAATTAGGTACAAATGCACTTGAATGTTTGTTTTACTTACTAATGGTTGGGTGTAGGTTTCCTTCTTTTCCCTTGTCAAGGAAGCTGAGGTTCTGAGGCAGCCACAGACTACAACATAAATATGGGGAGGAAGGGAAGAAAAATCTTGGAAAACTCAATAGCCTGCTATTTCCCAGACAAGATCCAATCTGCTTTTGACATCACTCCAAAAGGAGTGGTTTCCATAGCAGAATGTAACTTAATGCGATCCTCCTGGAGCCATTCCGCATTAGACGCCTAAGACGTTCGCTTTTTCTTCCTTGCAGCCGGGGACTCTATTCTTCAGTTCTACTTGCTGGCTGCTAAGAGAGGATAGGGTACTTGGGCTGTGCAGGCCAACAGCTGTCTTCATGGCAGCCTTTTTGTCATTGCTGCTTCCTTCTCCATCAACATCACTAGGTCCAGTGGGAATGCTTTGTGGCCCCAGGTTATACGTGTAGTTGACAAGTGTTCACTAATTATAATCCCTCCTCTTACTTCTAACGAACCCTGCCCGGTAAGCAACCTGAGAGCTAAAACAGTTTCTCTTTACATTTGGCAGCAGAAAAGACTGAGAAAGGTTTGGGAGGTGAAAGAGTCTGCCCACGGCAGCATGGGGCTGGAAGCTGAGCCAGACGGAACTCAACTCTTAGCACTTCCAATCGATTAGGCGAGATTACCTCCCAGTTTGCCATATGGGCTGTCTCATTCTCCTTGTATCTTCTGACCCTAGTTTTCCTTCTGAGACCCACAGCAAGGTTGGAGGAAGGGTCAGACGTCGGGGTGACTTGGCAATAGCTTCCATTATGACTGCTTCTTTCTCTAGAATGATGAAATTCAATCTCACAGTTTCAATGCTTGTCCCAAAATATTTCAAAATGTGAAATGCATGCGAGCCAAATGACAAAAATGTTTTTTAAAAAAACAAAAACATGGGCTTCTTGTCATACACCACACTGGCTGTTTCAGTGTCTGTTCAGTCAGTAAATTATTCTTTCTGATCTTCATTTCTGATGATATCCAGATGGTCTAAAAGTCAATCTTTTTCTGCAAGAGAGAAATCCTCTGTGAAGTTAAAAGTGAGTAGCCCTCATGTTCAGATAGTATGACTAGGAATTAAGTGGAATGACATAGGATTGTCTGTACCCAATTAAATAATATTTAAATAATTACAGCACCTATAGATTCAGCTTGAGGTTGGGCTTAATTATTGATGTTCTTAACTCTTAAAGGGAGGCTGTATCTTTCTCCCTAAATTATAGGACACTTTGTAAAAACCAGAATTGCCAATGTTAACTTTCCTTCCTTTCTATTTCCTCCAGATCTTCTAGAATTAAAATACTATTTTGGTGGGTTCAAAGATGTTCTCTAGTCAACCTACCACAGGTCGATTCTGAGGGCTTGAAATGGATCATGGCGTGGATGATGATGTTTAAGATGTATTCTGTTTCTTTTTAAATATAGCCTTGAAATGACTAATTCATAATAATAACAAAATGTTAATATAATTTTTAAGTCACCATTATTTATCAGACTTTGAAAAAAAGATAATATTCTTTTTCAGAATGAGAAGAGCAGTATTAGCTTCTATTTACTGAGTCTACCACGAACTAAGCATTATAATAGATGCTTTCATTTGTTATCTCATTTATTTCCTTTTAGAACCCAAAAGATGGACGTAATTATCCATATCTTATAGATGAAGAAACAGAAGCTTGAAGAACATCAGTAATTTTCCCAAGTTGCAAAGGTATTAAGGATAGGAATTCAGGAATGTTAGGCTCAAAATCCATGCACTTTCCACTTTTCTAGGAGTTCACCAAATTAGAATCATCCACAGACTATGTTCATATACAGTGAAAGCAAGGTAAGCTTTGTTACAGTTACTGATTTTCTTATTGGTTGGAGTTCGAGGGAGAGGGCCCTACATACTTGTACATTATATGGCAGATACTTAGATACAGAACTTCAGAAATGCATTCAGTTGTGAAAATCAAATAATAAAATGTAAGGATTTGCAAAGTACTCTGGGGGGAAGAAAACTGCAAAATGGATGTTGCTAAACGCAGATTGAATATTCGGAGAATGTCAAAGACCTAAAATCTCCCACTTTTCCTCCCCTTTTCTTTTCCTCCTTCCCTCCCTCCCTCTCTCCCTCTCCCTCCCTCTTTCTCCATCTCTCTCTTGCTTTTGTTTTTATTCTCACTCCCATGCTTTCTGATTATAAACAATTTTCTTCTCTCACTCACCAGAAGGAGTGTTTTCTTCTCACACTCCACCAGTGTGAGAACTCACGGTCACCATAAATGGAGGTGGCTTGCACACCGATGTGGAGTTTGAAGTAACTCCTGAGATCCTTGCTACTCAGAGTGTGGTTTGTGAACCAGCAGCATTTGGCATTACCTGGGAGTCTGTTAGAAATGCAGAATCTCAGGCTCTATCCCAGACCTAAAGAATGAGAATCTATCTTTTCACAAGATCCTCAGGGATTTTATATGCATAGTAAGTTTGAGAAGCACTGTCCTAGAAGAGTCTAATAGATCTTTCCCTCTAGAGCAGGATCACTACTCTAAAGGGAAAAGGGGTCATCAGAGAATAGCCGTCCCAGGCTCCTTCTGTAGTCTGCTGTAGTCAGAACCGGGGCTGTTCCGTGGGTGGGGAGAAAAGTGTTACTGCAGGTAACAGAATAGGACAACCCTGCTCAGATAGCAAAGTGTCTCGTGGGAATTGTGGTTACCATTCTGTTACCACCATTGACAAGGTTGCCACAGTGCAGGTCCTTTAGGGCCTGGGCTCTTGTGGCAGCCACTTCCTCAAGTCCCTATCAACGGGCGCACACACACGTCACAGATACCCATGTGTGCACCTAAAGGAAAGGGAAGAGAGAAACCCAAATGTCTTACATCTTCTGTGTGCCAGACATTGCAGCAGGGGCTTTCATTTTAAAGACTAGACAGAACATAGAAGATCAGATTATGGTGAGCACACGTTTAATTACTAGCCAAACTTCATTAACCAGAACCTCTGTACGTTAAGTAGAACCTCCAGATCTGTAACTGCTGTTTTTAATGTCCTCATTAAATGATTAAGTTAAATGATGAGATAGATCCTAAACATCTAAATCATAAAAGAGTAATTAAATTATATTAATTAGAGTTCTCATGTTTATAACATCATCTTAAAAGACAGTTTCGGGGCTTCCCTGGTGGCGCAGTGGTTGCGCGTCCGCCTGCCGATGCAGGGGAACCGGTTCGCGCCCCGGTCTGGGAGGATCCCACATGCCGCAGAGCGGCAGGGCCCGTGAGCCGTGGCCGCTGAGCCTGCGCGTCCGGAGCCTGTGCTCCGCAACGGGAGAGGCCGCAGCAGAGGGAGGCCCGCATACCACAAAAAAAAAAAAAAAAAAAAAAGACAGTTTCCAAGTGACTTCAAATGCAAAAAAAATATTCTAGTCTAAATATTATACACTTAACCTCAGATGTTAGTGGCTTGAAAGGGACCCTCTTTTCTAAGACTAGCTTTCTGGAGTTGGAGACTATACTGTGAGTACTATAATTTAAACAGTTATTTCCTTCCCAGTCTCTGGGAAGCCTGTCTTTTACAATATTCCTTCAATATTCCTTTCTCTTATAGGACCTAAAAGTTCCCCAGTGCTTACCCTCTGCAAGGACCAGGGTTCCCAGCATGGAATTGTGCACAGAATCCTTGAATGGATTCTAGTCCTGTAACTGCTCTGATTGGCTGGGAGGTTTGGGGCTGTCACTGAATCCCTTTGGGTCCCAGGTTTGTCCTCTCTGAAAAGTAGTGAGCTTGACTGGACTCTAAGATCCTTTCCATCCTACGTGAATATTCTGGAGTCTATAGACAGAATATTTTAAAACAGAATATGTCAGCAGGGATTCAGACAGATTCAGTTGGGTCTCATCACATGCTTCTGGTGTTTCCAGGCCTCCCAAAGTCTGCATCTCTCACACCAGCTCTTCCTACAGTCTTGGCTTGTGTCAGATGGCAACTCAGCTACTGGACAAGAGGCAAGACAGCAGGTGTTGAGGTACTGATTGGTGATCACTAAACAGAGAATGTTGGTGTCCTGACTACACCATGGCTTTTCAGAAAAGGATTTGGGTATCTGTAATCAGTTCACAGGTTGCATGTTTAATATTTTCTTTTGTTTTTGAAATTTTCACCAAAAATTCAGGACAACGCAAAATGTATCTGTTCTCATTATTTGAAAATTATAAACCCAGTGATAGTATAGGGGGTAACTCTCTACAGAAGCAAATTTTTGATTGACAGCCCATGCAAGAGAAAGAATATAAACTTTGAAGTTGGAAGGACCTGTATTTGTATAGTACCTCTTACTAGCTGGGTGACTCTGGGCATGACTTACATTGTCTGAAACTCAAATTCCTAATCTCTTAAATGGGGGTAATGATATATACTTCATAGAGTTACTATAAGGAATCGAGATAATGTCTACAAAGCTCCTGGCATATAATAGATGCTCTATAAATGTAAGCTATGATTTGCAATTAGAAAAATGGTTACCAAATGCCAGTTTGTGAATCAGCATGATCTTTGACACCATTTTACCATTCTGTGATAAACAGTGTAAAATAATTACAGTGTAGCTAGTTTTTCACAAATTTAAATGTATATGGTGCTTCTTTTTTATGAAATGATATTGACAGTGGATGCTAACGATTGTTTTTAAGTTATTTAGCAAAATTTTAAAAACTGGTAATTCTAAGACATCTGCCCATATTTTCCTTGTCTAATTTGCCTGATCTACAAATCCAAAATAATAGGACTCACTGAATTAAGACATCCTAATCATACTGAATATTAGGGTCAATTGAATCAAATGTCTTTCACTTTCAAATCATTTTAATGGAGGCAAGGGGATTCTGAGCATTCCTTAGCCACTTTGTACTGCAACCAGTTATTATTTCCTGAATTCCTGCAATACCTATCATCGGGATAACTCGGTTCACACTGTGTGTGTGTGTGTGTGTGTTTGCGTGTGTGTGCGTGTGTGTGTGCGCGTGTGTGTGTGTGTGTGTGTGTGTGTTCTTAGCACCAGTACTCAATTCGGTCTCAGTGTGTCTTGTATCTGTGTCTGATTTTGGAAACACAACAATGCAATGAGGCCATATACTGTTGTAATAGAGTCTGGGCTCTGCAATCAAACTGCCTAGGTTCAAGTCCTAGATTCACCACTGGGTAGCTGTATAATCTCAAACAACTAACTTAGCTTTCCTGTGCCTCAGTTTCATCACCTATCAAGTTTTGAAACTAACATTACCTACCTAATAGGGTTGTTCTGAAGATTTACTCCAATAATCCATGAAAGCATTTAGTATAATGCCTGATACATAATAAGCACTCAATAAACAATAGGAAAAACAACAGACAAATAACAAGTAAACAGAAAACTCTAGGGAGTCAGACAGGCTTGAGATCTGACACACCCGCCTCCATCACCAACCCCTCCTCCTCGATTGCACTGCATGGCTTTAGGCAAGTTACTTAGCGTCTCTGCATCTTATTTGCCTTGTCTATATAATGCCTACCTCACACATTTGTTGTCAGCATCAAATAAGTTATTATATGTAAATTATTTAATATTATGCTTGACTCACTGTAGTTGCACAATAAATGTTTTATCAGTTCCTTCCACTTTTACAAATCTGTATTCCACACAGCTCTTCCTCTGTACTTTGCACATAATAGTAATTAATAAATATTTGTTGCAGCCTTGTACCCATCTCTCTGTCTTACTGCCTGTCACCTGCTTTGTCAGTTATTCTACAAGTAAGAAGAGAGACTAAACACAGAACAGGAAACTTACTGGTTGGGACTCGGATCACTTAGACCTGTTGGCCATTCCTCTGCTTTGGCCAAGGTCAATCCTGATACACTTCTCTGATGACAAGACAGCTAATCACAAAGGACACTGCATTGGGACATTTTGTGATATCTTGCCACAGATGAGAGAGTTATGCCAACACGTTGTTTTAAAGACAAACTCTTTTTTAAGAAGTTTTGTGGTTTGGTGTCTCTCTCTTTCCTGAGAGCTCCACCTCAGCCTCTTCCTTTATGTGTTTCTCACATTGTCGGCTCATGAGGAAAAGGTGGGCTGCCTTGTTGGACTTGACCACCAAGCCTGGCATGCATGGGGAAAACTTGTAGGGCATATTTTCAGGCTTATCCCGATAAGTTCCTCAAGTTAAATAAATTCCATTGCTCTTTTAAAAAAAGGCATCACCCTTTTAAAAGCCATTTTGGAGCAAGATAATGTTTATTTTCACTGCTGGAATGAAGGTGAGTGATTGCAGAATAAATCACTAAAATAGTTTTTAAATATTAAAAAAAAAAATCCTGCCTTGACATTAACGTTCTGATGTATGAGGATGCAGTGCATTAAACTCTGGTCCTGTTTCTTTTCCTTTTCTCAACCTCTTCTTTGATGGAATATGTTTCTTTTCAACATTTTTTTTCAATCAGTTTAGCATTTTAGGAGAGACTCCTTCTAAAAGTGAGAATTTAGAAGGGGTGGTTAAAACGCTGACTCTGTGATTCCAAGATGTATTCTGACAGTTACGGGGTTATAAAGCAGAGGGTACATTCTTCAATGTGGGCTGCAGATCGTGCGGCAGAGGGCACCTTGCCAAGAACAGGAACCAAGGATGTTCACTTTGGGCACATTTATTACCGTGTGTTGATCCTCAGCTGTCTACCATTTCCATTGCTCAGGATAGAATGTTCCTTTACTACAATTCAAGCACCTACACCATCTCCAAAAACACTACTGTTTCCAGCTGTTGGGAAAGAGGTTTTGTAAAATTTCATTAAATATTGACACTCTTGCTCTGCTGTCAGAAGAATGAATTTAGACTTGCTTGGGTGCCCTTTCTAGGGCACCCTTCTTAACGTTCCTTTTTGCTACTTTGTGACACTTTTTTTTTTACATTTTCATTATTTTTATTTCTTTTTTTTTTTTTTTTTTTTTTGTTAGCTTATATTAGGTTGCATTGTAGTGTCATTAATTGGTAGTGTTTTTGGGGGGTTGCTTTGCTTTCATTTAATTGTGCTCCCGTTGCGGAGCACAGGCTCCGGACGCGCAGGCCCAGCGGCCATGGCTCACGGGCCCAGCCGCTCCGCGGCATGTGGGATCCTCCCAGACCGGGGCGCGAACCCGGTTCCCCTGCATCGGCAGGCGGACGCGCAACCACTGCGCCACCAGGGAAGCCCCTATTTTTATTTCTTGTATAATTGTTTCCCTTTTTTCTATTGGCATAAAAAGCTAAATAAATTTCTATTTTTTATTTTTAAAAAATTTTTATTGGAGTATAGTTGCTTTACAATACTGTGTTAGTTTCTACTGTACAGCAAAGTGAATCAGCTCTACGTGTACATGTATCCCCTCTTTTTTGGATTTCCTTCCCATTTAGGTCACCACAGAGCACTGAGTAGAGTTCCCTGTGCTATACAGTAGGTTCTCATGAGTTATCTATTTTATACGTGGTGTGACACTGTGTCTTGAGTAAAATAAGGTTAGGATCTCAAAGAACATCACCCCCTATCAGGGAGACAAAGAGGAACAAGAAAACAAACCTTTGTTAACATGAACCAGACTAGATCAGCTTTTCCCAAACTTAAGGTATTCAAAGACTGTCATGATTTTTCCCTTATCTGTATCACTTCTCTTATAACTTCATAGGTTTTTTTTTTTTACTTTAAATTGATGCACTTTTAAAAACTATAGCTCTGTCCTAAGGAATATGTAAGAAATTCTAGGTTTTACGTTCTAATTTCCTAACACATATAAAAAGAAACCCATGACAGCTAAAATTAAATTTTTAAATGTGTGTGTCACTTAAAATCATCCCGTGTAATACTAGTGGTAGCACTAAACTTTGGGAAACTTTGAATTGGGTTGTCTACTGTTGAAGCTGATATCAAGAATCAAGACCACATTCCCATTCCTTACATGGGATTAAGAATGTAGGAGTTCATTTGCAAAGCCAAGGTTGGTAGAAATACCTGTAGGTGTGCCAGGTATTTAAGGCCTCCTTCCCTCTCTGTCTGCTTTCAACCACTCTATTTTAATCCTGTGTGTCTTAACCTTAGGACTCTCCCTCCTCTTCTTTTGTGTTCTTGACCTCCATTCTTAATCACTGCCTTTGCTTCACCACTGACTGTGCTCTGTGGGTTGCCAGCCTCAGACTGAAGACTTGATGCCCACATATAGACAGCCCTTTGGATTGGTTTACTTTTGGCCTTTTTGACAGTGGGCTTTCTGTCAATTTCTATTATTATGGAGGTAGTAACAGCAAATTAGTACGAAACAGCAAATTAGTGCTGAAACTGCTCTGGGAATAACCTGATCTGGAAGGACTTTGTGTGACTAGGAATGAGGCCATTATCAATTGAAACATAAAATCTCATGAGAAGAGAATTTGTGAGAAGCTTAAAATAAAAATAGAGTGTCTGCCTATATCTCTCATAAACATTTTATATCTTAACTGTGAAAAATGTGGGCCACCCTCACTGTTCCTCTCATTATCTCCTGAGCCAAAATGATGTTCCCTGCTTCAAGGGTCACTTCCAAATATTCTTAAACATGAGATCACCATTCTTCACATGCATCTCCAGGGACCACGAACAGTTTTAGGGCTGGAGGAATAGGAGTTCTAAGACACTGAGGAAATGTACTAGTCTAAACCTCAATCTTCTACATCCTGATTTAGGACTCTCTTCACTCATCTGTGTGTCTTCATTTTTCTTAGCTCAAAATAATTTGTATAGTTTGGCATCAAATAAAAAACACCTAAGACTTTTCTTTTAACAAGATACTCTCTGAACAAGATGTGGATTTTTTTAAGGGACAAAGTCTGTAAATAGCCCTGCTAAGTAGTATTAGAACTGTAGTTGGTTTGTTCGATTCACAAGAATGCCTCTGATAAAAATACCAACTGAATGCTATACTTCTGATAAATGGGATCACATTCTGGGGCCGTGAGATTCCACTATCTGCACTTACAGTCTTCACACGGAGTCTTATTTATGTTGATGCAGTTGTGCAAGTCACCTTTTAGGCAAAAAAGAGTCACGTGATCAACATGAAAATGGAGGTATAGCCAGAGAACCCAACACTTTTGGATTCTTCTTCCTCTTAAATGTCTGAATTTTAACTGGGCTTTGGAAATATGAAATTCCTGAGTCATACTAACTAGCATAAGCGAATTTCAAACCGAAGTGGCATATCCGTGAAACGTTTCCTGCCAAGGGCTGAGGTAGAAAAATGTCAGTGTCTTTGAGGCCAGGGCAGGATATTATTCATGTATGTGAGCAGCTGTTGCGTTTGGAATCCTCTGAGAGATAGCAGAACGTGCTGTGCCTGTGATACTGACGCCTTTTCTCTATCCCAACTGCGCAGTTGCGTGCAAGCCCTTTTCGACGGCATCTACAAATTCTTGCTCTTGGTTTTGCTGCAAACAGTCATCAACAGCCAAAACGACTAAAAAGCATGGTTAGGAGAAGCAGAAATGGAAACCTCTCGCCAAGTGTTTCCAACAATTGATAACGCTGAAAATCTTTACTCACACAGCAGGATCAAAACTGGCATTATAGATTAAGAATATCAGAATAACAGAGACTTGGTCTTGACTGATGACACCCACCCAGAAAGGAACAGAGAGACTACCTCCAAGGAAATCTAGGTCAAATTTCCCTTTTTACTAATCTGTGTTTCTCTCTCACCTCCACATTCCCCATAGAGCTACCTTGTGTCTCCACAGTTTGTAAGGCAAGGATGAAGTCCTTTAAGATGAAAATGATTTGTTTATTTGCAGTTCAGTTCATAACTCTGCTTAAGTAAATGAACTAGTAAATAATTGCAGAGTTCCTTAATCCTAGTGCTCTTTCTTTGGCCAGTTAGCTTTCTTTACTTGACTTTAATACCATAAACACTGATAATTCACGTATGGAAAGGAAAGGACTACTGTTTGTTGCTGAGCAGCAACCCATAACAGCTCCATCTACCAAATGTCTGCAGATGCCTTTCAGAAAGAGTCTGCCCTGATGGTACCCATCAACAGGATTCGTACACTTATGGGTGAGAATTCAGATTGCATCAGCTCAAAACCCTCTGTGGTCTAAGTAAGGCAGTACATCACGGCAGAAAGAGCGCTAGAAACGTGCTTTCAAATTCTGGTTTTGCCACTAACTAGTTTTGTGACTTTAAGCAAGTTATTTAACCTTCCTGGACCTCACTTTTAATGAAACACAAATGTTAGATCAGATCTGGGCTTGTCTCAAGTGCTAATTCAAATTCATTGGTAGTAGTATGCCGGAGAATGTTGAGAACAGTTGTTAGTCTGTGTCCAGGCACAGTGGGAATGAGTATCCTTATTGACTGACTCAGACTCAGGCTTATCCTACTAGATAAGCTATGTCTGTCCTGTACAGGTAACAGCAGGAGTGCCTCGTGTGTGTTAACCACAACCAGAAATGCACTCTAAGGTGCATTTTATCTCTATTTATTTGAGAGAAGGTGGAAACATTTCAGAGGCAGCAAGATTATTTTATAATTTTCAGAATCAGAAGTAGAAAATTCTCTTGAACAAGACAAGTTTTCAGAGGCAATTCTTCCTAATTCCTTGGTCCAGCATTTCATATTTTCCTTCTGACTATTAATAACAAGTTGGAACAAATGGCCAGATGATGCACCCTGCCTGGGGAATAAATGGAAGCACCCAGAAATTCCTTCCTCACTCACGCTGATTAGGCAGGACTTGGAAGCTTTACTTTGCTTACCAGTCAATGAACTCATCATATGTTAGTATGAAGTATTCGGAGTTAGTTGTAAACTAGAATTTATATAATTTTCATTTGATGGGATCAACTGTGAGAGGTCTTTAAATCAGGCAGAAATCATAAAATTATTTAATTCTACACAATCTTTAGGAGGAAGTTCGCCATATAAGGGTAATGTTGACTTCTACACTTTGGAATTCATGATAAGTGCCCTGAGTAGCTTCAAATACACAAGTCTGTCTTTTGTTAGTTTGTTTGTTTAATTTTACTACTTCCTAAAAATCTCAGAAATTTGAAGGAGATTTGGACCACTGTTTATTTATCCATTAGACTAATTTGCTTGAATTAAAGCTGAGGCTTTGGAATCACCATTCATTACCACTTGACTGTGTACTTTATATTTGACTAAGAGTCAGGGTTTGGGGCTTCTGGTCCTTTTTTTTTTAACTGGATCTATTCCTAAATTTAGGAAAATGGTTGAAGCACAGTGTGTCTGCTTCCCTCTCCAAACAATTGGATATTTGCTTTTGCCCCTTGACTGTGCCTCAAAGATATTCGAGGAATCAAAGAAGTTCCAGGAGGTCCATTGAGGCTCTCTGGTGAGAGTCACTCATGCCATTACCATTGTTGTTACCTAATCTGTGCCTTCATCTTCAACAGCCCTGCGTATTCCCCTGAGCACGGTGATGCCATTTACATCACCCAGAAACTATAGAGGCTCAGAAGAAATCATTTTGATTGTGAAATACTAGTACAATTTTTATCTTAATCCACAAAACAAGTTCATCTACTTTGTGATTTCTCAAATGTCTGGGAGAACTTCTGCAACAAAAGCTGCTACCAGGGCATAAGGGTGTGTTGGCAGCTGTCCTAAGCAGGTTTTATACCCTCCAGACTCCTGTAGTCTCTTCTGTTATGTTCGTTTTTTCTGTTAAAGGCAAAAAGGAACAGGAGTAATGTGTCATGGCTTCATTTTCCTTAAAAAACTGTTAACACCGAGAGGATAGATGCATACATCTTCAGAGAATATGATTTTATTTCACTGGTCCTCTCCTAGACTATAATTTTAGTGGATTTTCTACATATTATTACACTGATTGACTGTTTTTCTGCCAATATCCGTTTTTTTCTCCTCCCCAACCACTCTCCCCATTCTTTATTCCATATGAGCAGTGGTGCATGAGTCAAGGCTTAAAAACTGGATCTCTGAAGGAAAAAAAAAAAGAATCATGATTTGTAGCACTTGCCAATTTTGTGGTGTGAATACTCCCGGCATGGCCATTTTTGAGTTACCAGTATGGCATCACTGAACACAGAACTGGGAAGAGATTCACGGTAGATACCATTGTATAGTATTACCACCACCCAAAAACAACAGGTGTAAATGAACCTGAGAGCATAGATAATAGTAAAATGTAGTAAAATAATTAGCAAGTGCTGTTTTTAGTATATATTACCCTGTTTTAAACATAATTTATTTGTTAGTGCATATAATTTAATTTTTAATAACAGCCGTGTTTAACAACCGGCTCACAAATTTCCCGAAAATGTAAGTTGGTTCTTTTGAGCTGGTGTGGACTGTTTCCAGCACACCATTACAGATGAGTTACTTAGAGATTAAAGTTTATTAATTCCCTGGGAATGCTTGAAAAACTGGGCAGGGAAATGTAAGTGATTCTAAACTCCTAACCTAAGCAAAGTAAATTAAAGAGCAGGGATGTATCCACTTAACATGCTTTATTTGGTGCCAGTACAAAGCCCTGGCATTTGTGCATTTAATGTATAGATCATATCAATAGCAAAGAGTGGGGAGACCAGGCTTGCCAGATAGGCCACTCCTAAAAACATCAAAAAGACTCTTTAAAATTTTGAAAGGAATATAAACATAACTGAACATGAAACCAGAAGAACTTGGAGAGATAGATTTTTAGAAGTTAGTTTAATCTAGACAATATAAACACAGAGATAGTATTAAATCTGTCTGGGAAGGCAGCACTGTAGATATCATTGTTCGTTGTGCATGAAGTGAAGGAAGTAAAGAAGACAGGCTGAAAGGAAACAGAGCCTTAGAGTCTGATGTATGTAGGTAGATTAAGAAAATATAATTTGTATCTGCTTTGGCTGCAAGTGAATGGATCTGAGTCCACCGTAAGTCAGTCTTCAAAGCTTGGCCGCTTGGTTAGAATAGCTCAGGGTTCCAGGAGGGAACATGAACTCTACTGTGTCTAGCAATAGTGGGAGAAGAAAGTGAAAATGGTCTTATAGTCTACATATCTTTCTTCTCTTCCTCCAGAAACTGCCTCCAAGCCACACACTCCCCAAGTCCTGTTGATTCTGCCTTCTCTCCTCTTGCCAAGCGTTTACTTGGAAGTCTCTTTCTTGCCTTGTCTCCCTCACTGTCTCCTCCCAACTTCTGCTGTTCTTGGAATTGCAGCTTGAGTATCGGTTCCAGGAAGCATTCCTTGACCCCCAAGTCCTGGCTGGAAGACGCAATGCGTTGGCATTCTGTGTTTATTGGTATGTTTCTCCCAATAGACTTAAAACTGCTTACAGATGGAAATGTATCTCATTCTATTGTATCCTACGTGCTGAGAGCAAATCCTGATCGTGTAATGGGTGTTCGACAAAGACTTTCTCTGCAAGAGTAAAATAAATGAATCAAGGCCCATAAAGGAGATAGAACCCAAAGGAACCTGGGAGGCTTCCCATTGCTTACAACACATAGTAACACCTATATTGCTGGATGATAATCCTGCTGGTACCACCCTCTCTGAATAAATGAGTAGAACAAAGTCAATTATGAATTTTCCTTCAATGAACATACCTTCTGTTGCCTTTCCTCATGCCAGTCCCTGTTATTCTCCCATCGGCTGTGTTAACATCCTTTTCCCTCTTTCCCCTGATTGCCTTCTGGAACTCCTTGCTTACTGTACCAAGTATAAGAGATGGTCTGTAATTACCTGGGGTGAAATGAACAGTAGGTTCCAATGGGAGGGACTCGCCACCTTTGAGCGCCTGTGTCACTTCTCTCTTTACCTCTACCTGAATAATTAAATTCATGCTCCTTTGTATTGCTCTTCAGCACTCTGGCAAACACTGCTCTCTACATATTCAGGGAGACAAAATAAAATGGAGTAAGGAAAAAATTATAGGTTAAACAAGTGTCTGGTGATAGCCTAAGTTATTATCTTTTCAGAAAGCTAAAAGTTGACATAGGCCTTTTACACACCTCCAAAGACATGAAATTCAGGTTCTAAATTAGAAGTAGAATTACATTATGTAGCTTGATATTTTATTCTCAGGTGTGTGGGAGATGTCTGGAAGTAAAACAGCTTTAGCCCCTGTTAGACTCGTGCTGTTTAAGTTGGGAGGTACGTCACAGGCATTATTTTTAATAGGCAGAGATGCCCTGAACTTTGACTTTTCAGAGATTTACTTCCTGCAGCCCACTAGGGTAAACATGGATTTTCTCAAAGCCATTTAGGCACAACGGATGACCATCTGTCAACACTGAGAAGAACTTTTACTTTCTTTGTGACCGTAGCATGTGGAATGTCCTGTTGGCATGGGTGAGATTATCAGTACTTACGTACACTTTTTCTGCTTGACCTTATTACCTCTACCAGGTACGAGAGTCTCAGGCACCCTCATTACTCCTTCAGAGGCTTCCAGAGCAAAGTGAACAAGGCTTCGGCACTGTGGTTATCTCCTTTGCCATTGGAAATGGCCATTTTTTCAGCTCTGGGTATTTTTTAATGGTCTCCTTTCTCTTTGTTGAATTAAGTAGCAACTTTTGTAACTGGCAGTGATTTAAAACCTGGAGGTTCCAAAAGAGATTTATATTCAACTTTTTTAAAGGATCAAAAAGAGTCCGAATGTGCTTAATGTAGAACTTTGTCCCCATCAGCCCTTTAGGACACTACCCAAAAGTTCAGAAGAGTTTATATCCGATTACATCTCAGGAGTATTGGTTCAAAATATTTTATCTGTATGAATGTCATTAAGAAAATATAGAGTAATTATTTTCAATGCAGTCTTTAAAGCATTGTTTCTCAAAATGTGGACCAGTCTTCCTGCATCTTACTTGGAGAGCTTGTTTAAAATGCAGATCCCAAGGCCTGATACTAGATACTGTGATGCAGAATATCCGAGGATGGGACCTAGGAATCTGCATATTTAGCAAGTTCCCAGGTGACACTGATGTACTTTACAGACTAAAGACCATCAATTTAAAACATTAAGAAACAAAATGCAAGAAATACCCTGTCATTTTTCTTTAAACACGTGGAAATAAGAGCCTTCCTCATTACTGCTGTGAGTTCATAAAAGTACATTTATTGGGCAGCCATGTAGGTGGGTGTGTGTGACAGAATCTGAGCCATGATGGGTGGGAGTTTGGCGTAAGTTCTAAAAATTGGTAGCTCTGTGAATCAATAGCAGAATGGCCTACAATTGAACATTATACACTGTGCATGAAATGGCCTATGTAGAAGAGTCAGATTCAATCATCCAGGTGGAACTGAACAAGTAAGTTTCCTCATGATGTCTGTAGATTAGGTGAGATAAGGACAAAGATTTCGTAGAATTATTCATTCATTCACTCATTCATTCATCCATTTGGCAGATAATTATTGGGTACTTACTTTGTCTCAGGCACTATGCTGGAGTCTGGGAATATAGATGTGAGCAAAACTGATGTGGTCTCTGCCCTCATGGGACTTAGATAAGCATGAGAAGCAAGATTTCAAATAAATAATCCTAGAATCACAAAACTAAGTACATAATTATAATTTGTGGTAAATGCCATGAAGAAAAGTTACACGGTGCTGAGAGTGACAAGAGTATCTAACACAAAGCAGGATGGAACACTTAAACTGGTAATGAAACTGATAACTCTGGCAGAACAACCTGAGTACTTCTCCTCCGTCTCTTTTTTATCTATGTCACAAATATCATCAAAATAATAGCTCACATTATTGAGTGCCAACTATCTCTCTTAGCACCATGGTAGGTTTTTACAAATGTTTTCTCGTTTGACCTTCTCAATGACCCTATGAGTTATGTCTCATTTCACACATAGAAAAGTAGAAGCTCCCAAAGCTGTTAAATGCCTCCACTGGGATACAGGTCTGATCTATCTGATCCCAACGCCTATATTCTACTCCCTGTTCACTTTTCATTAGACAGATGCCATAGATTCATAGAGTGTTCATGGATGGAATAGCAGAAATCACTGAACCCACTACCAGACACTCTAGTTTGCAGATGCAAACACAGGGATTAAGCACCTATCGAAACTCTTGTCGACACTTGATAGCAGAGCTGAATCTAGAACCCATGTCTTGAGTCTCAGTCCAAAGCTCTTCTCGCTCTATCATGTTGCCTCTGTTTCTCATAATTACTTGTGCCTTAATAGGAATTTGGCATTTAACTGATTCCCTGTGCTAGATTTTTTAAAAACTGGTTGGTTTAGGTGGCAGAAATAATTCCCAGTTATCAAAAATTACGCTTTATTGTTCTTATGTATCAGCAGCCTCGTAGCCCTCTTCTAAGCATTCGAAATCCACCTTGTGATCGTTAGTAGTAACCTGCCGCTTTTTAGGTGCAAATGATACGCTATTGGCACACTCTCTGGAAGGAAGGGACCTCTCCGTTGTATTTTCAGTAGTGGAAATGGATTTATTTTTTCTACTTTTTACCCTGGGTTACAGTAATTCCAAGGGCAATGGCCAGGTGCCTGGGATCCATAGACCTGCAAGATAAATATGGTACATCTTCCTAGAGCATTAATTTAGCCAACAGCAAGTTTTTTAAACCCCTTTCTTTAACACTACAGCAAGTATGAATACATTATGGAATAGAATGCAACATTAGAGTGAATTTTTTAGGTAAATAAAAGACTTCAAAGAAATTCTGTGCATGCAGCCGAATGCTTCAGACTAACATCCTCAAAAGCACACTGTATCTCCTTCCCTCCAACATGTGCTCACACCCACTTATCCGCATACCTTCACTCTTCGCTGCCATTAGGGATGATTTGTTGAAAAAAAATTAGATGAAGTGTGCGTTAGATTCATTACAGTCTCAGGCCTTTGTCTATTCCTGAAGGCATGATGTAGAGGAAAACTTTTGTTCTTTGGAATCAGTGAGCCTTGAGTCTGAATCTTGAAATCACAACTCCCCAGCTATGTGACTTCTGTACTCCGAGCCTCAGGTTGTTCAGCTGTATATTGGAGATGTACTCTGTATACCACAGGCCTATTTTGATGATTAGATGAGATACATGTCATGGTGCCAGTGTCTGGGACATAGAAGGCACTGAAGAAATGGCAGGTGATCATGAGCTCATGTCTCATGGAGGGGGCATGAAGGGTGTCCAGGGAAATGAGAAAGCTACTGGTCCCAGAAGGGTTTCCGCCATGTCTTGGCTTCTGGAGCATTGAAACAAGATGCAAGAGGAGAGTACACACACACACACACACACACACACACACACACACACACACACACGAACGTACTCATATACCTGTACTCATGGGAAGAGAGGAGAAGCAAATGGCTGGGAAAGATTGAACCATGGGAATGAGGCTTGTGAAGCTGGGGGCATTTGAGATATGAGGCGTATGACTCAAACTTTCATAAGAAGACCAAGAGTTACTCTTCCATGTTGCTGCTTCTCAAACGCCGATTTACAAAAGGTTAAGGAAACGATTGGGATAAGATTTTGTTTTCTCCCACAGACATTTTGTTTTAAATCTAGTCTTTATTTTCTTCACAGCTGTTGTGGGACTGATATTACCTGTGATGTCAGGATCAGAAAATACATTGTGCCAGAACTCATGCCACTCAGATTTTGCCTTAACTCAGAATGTTTTGATTTTCTGGTTTATTTTCCCACTTCCCGTTTCCAAAGCCAAGAGCTTTAAAAAGATCAGAAAATAATTATCACAGAATATTAGGCCCAGAGGAAAAAAAAATGTTTTTAGGAGTCAAGTGCTAATTCGTCAGAACTGTATAGCTTAAAATATCTTCAGAGGCTATATATAAGTTTATAGGCAAAAAAACCCCTTGGATTTGATTCATCCAAGCTATGAAAACTCTGTCAGTTGACAAAACCAGCTGACAAATTCCTATACTCCCTATGCATTGTGTTTGTGTGTGCCTCCCTCCCTGGCACCACGCACGGTGTGTGAAGGCCCAGACAACAGTTCTGTATAGATCTGCCTTCGGTCTGGTTCTTCCAGGGAAGAAGTGAAGAGAAGGCAATTGCTCTGAAGATCAGAAGAGTGTTGAGCTTGGCTGTTGGCCTGGGGGAGGCAGATAGAATGAATTCTACACTCTCCTCCAGAGAAGATACTCTACCCACCTCTGTTCTATGTCAACTGTGTGTCAGTCTCACCACAGTCTTTGGTATAAGACTATAAGACTATCATCTCCCCTAGCTCTAAGAAAAGACAAATTCATGGTCTCTATCTTCAAACCAGTAACATCTCCATGGGTTTCTTGATTAAACATATAAGGAGTTTTAACATCTTTGTATTTCTTATAAAAGTTTTAATGTTACTTCTAAAAATAGAAACATCTAAGAGAAATAAGAACCTCCCTAAACCACATTCCCCAATGGCTCTGTCATACCTGTTGCTCAAATGTACTTCTCAGGGCCTCTTTTCATTACATCTTTTGAGGCTATTCAGAGATACCTGTCCCTCTGAGGAATCAGAAATAGGTGGAGGTGACAAAGCTCTCAGAAATGCTTACCTTTTTTTCTTCCCTGCTAAACATCTCTGAACCATTGCATCACACCCAGATCTAACAGGGAAAATTCTTGCCTAGCTGGAAGGTGTCATTAGCTGGCCTGCTTTGGAGAGAAGATCCACTGATCATCTCAATAGCGTATGACTAAAGTATAGAGGAAAGAAAATGCTGACAGTTTTGATCAAAGACAGAGATGGTCTAAACCGGATGCAGGCAATTGTCGGGACTAAGAGATTAGGCCCGATGAATCATACTTGCTTCACAGAGATGGCATGAGGCATAGGGACTTAGGAACTTGCTTTGTCTTGTGGCACTGGGACAAGGTGAAAAGAGAAGGTATTGCAGGTATCCTAACAAGTACTTTTTGAGCATCAGCTTCCAAAGAAATGCCTGTGTCTTTGATTTTCACACAGTAAAGAGTTTAGACAGATTTCCTTCTCCACTCAATTGACTGTCATTTTATAGATACACGTAATTAGGAATGTTTATTTTTGTAATACATACTTTCAGATGACAACTCTCAGGGCAGAGGGTCAATAATGTGAATTAACTGAGGTCAAGAGCCCTTGGCATATAGAATGAATTATTGTTGCCTCCCTCCCTTTCAGCAGGAGAGGAAAGTTTAGAGTTTGAGGCTAAGTACAGGCTTTCCTAAGACTCTTCTTAGACATGGGTGGTTACCTACTAAATGTGATACGTGGAACATTTCTTCATTCCACAATTATTTATTGAGCCAGGCACGATACTAGATGCTGGGAGAAAACAGAAGAGGAAAGTCCCTGTCCTTGCAGAGCCTGTAGACCCACAGGAGAGAGGCAAATCAAATACTCACACAGGTGGCTGGAGGCCCAGACCTCCCAAGGGCCGCCACCAGCTTCACTAAGTGCTTTGATTTCTCAACTCTGTCAAGAGTGTCCACAAAGTCTGGCCCACCGATCTGCTATATTTTTGTCTCCAGGAGCTTGTTTGCAGTATATATTTCTGGGATTCACCCCGGTCCTACAGAAGAAAAATCTCTGACCTTTTAACAAGTGTTCCCCCAAATACTTCTGATACCATAAATTGTCTCATTGCACACTTTAACCATGATAAGGCTTTATTTTACAATGTTTCTGCAAGAGGGAACACATGAGCAAGCATGTTGGTTTGTGATGGAGTGAGCACTGAATCTGTGGCTTTTAGGCGTGGCTTTGAATGTTGTTTCCTCCAGTTATAGCTCTGCTTTCGAGTCTCAGTTTCTTTATCGCCCAGCCCACTGAAGGATTGTATGTGACAGTGCCAAGTCCACAACCTGTGATCACTCCTTTTGGCTTCTTTATCGAATAATTTACTCATAAACAACGTTAAAACATAAGCCAAGGACAGGGAGAAGATACTTGCAATATTTATATATAATACACAAATTACTATTGTTCTGAATGTGTAAAAAAAAAAGAATTCCTACAAATCAGTAGCCCAAAGACAAGTAATAGAAAAATGGGCAATGGATGTAAACAGACAAGTCACAGAGAAGGAAAATGAATCAGAAAAAAAACCACCTCAATCCCTTACAAGGAAATGTGAATCAAAACAAGCATGAGGCAGACACCTTTCATTGCAGACTGACATTAGCAAAAGCTAACAAGTCTGACAATTTCAACAGTTGTCAGCATGTGGGAGAAATAGTATCCTCCCTCATTAGTCTTGGGAATACAGCATGATACACCCACTTTCAAGCTATACTGACAGCATCTAGTAAAATTGAAGATATAATACCTAAGTCTCAATAATTCCACTTCTGTGTATATATCCAACAGAAACTCTGGTGCATGTGCACATGGTCATGTAATAGGGTGGGCATTGCAGCATTGCTTGTAAGAGTAAACAAAGTTGGAAACAATTCACAGTCCACTATAGAGGAATACATGGGCAAATATAATGAACAGGTAAAAATGATCATCTAAATCAACTGGTTAGAGCTCAAGAACTTTATGTGGAGTGAAAACAAGGAGAAGGACAAAATACTCAATATGAATCACTTATATAAACAAAAAACAAAAATAATATTATATTATTAACGAATATATGGATAATAATAAATAACATATTCTTAATAAAAACAAAAATATAATAATATTACGGGTTGTCTTATAATCCATGTTTATATATGCAAATTTTTAACGAAATAAAAGGAATCAAAACTCATGATATTTGTTGCCTGAAAGGGTAATGAAAAAAGGATAGGGCTAAAGCTCTTGGGCTATATGTCATGTAATTCCATAAAAACAAAATATTAAAACCTGGAAGAGATACAACCAAATGTAACAGTTGCTAAATCTGAATAGTAGGACTATGAGGGTTTGTTGTTACGTTATTCTTTGTAGTTTTATACAACGCTAATTTTTTGAAACTTAATAAATGACACTGATTTGTCTTCATTGTCTCATGGCTGAAGAACCTATCTGGACAGACAAGAGGCGGTCACTGACCTGGAATGCAGTGACGGGTCCTGGTCTACCAACCGGAGGGTCCAGGGTTGGCTGGAGAGTGTTGCATGTCCCCAGAAGACTCCCATGGAGGGAGGCTCCAAGAATATGAACCGTGTTTGCAGTATGATTGTAATTGTTTTCAATGCTCTCAGCTACTGTATACGTAGACAGTGAAATTACCACTCAGAGACTCAGAGGATAAAGAGCTCTCTTTCTTCTCTTCCACGTCCCCCCTTCTCACCCCCTCTTGCCTGTGGTTTGGCAGCTACACTCGACTGCTTTACAGTTGGCTGCTCTTCTCCATTTCGGTTTTATCTTCCTGTCTGGTAGGTGGCTGCTGTGGGAGTATGAAGGAGACAAGGAAAGGAGAAAACAAAGAGGGAGAGTGTAATCAACTCTGGATAAAGGAAGGACATCTCTTGGTTTATCATGCAAAGGGTCAAGTTTCATGCCCTGACCCACACGTGATTTTAAGGATGAGGACACCAGGGATTTTCACTTCCAGGCCCCTGGGCGGTTTTGTAGCGACCCTTAATTTTCTTGCAGCCTGTCCTCCGGAAATGCGGCACACAGAGACAAGAGGCACACACACATACACTCAATCCACACTCCCACCTCCCATGCTTGAGTAAGACCTCCAGCTTGTTTGGGCAGCATCTATACCCATGAATAAAAAAACCAGTGTTCAAGAGAGTGGAATATAAGGCACCACATGCTTTTTATATTTTCACGTGCTTCCCCACATATGCGTTTAACTTGCAAGCTCCAGGTGATATAAGTCAAAGAAAAAGAGGGCCTTTGCAATTAATGTGTTATCATTTGGCTTTGATATGCCTTCTAGGTTTTTCTCTTCTTGGAAACAGGATAGATGATTGTTGATTCTGTCCTGCTAGAAAAGAGCTGCCTTGGTATAGTATAAAGCAGTGGTTTCCAAAGTGTGTTCCCAGTACTAGCAGCATCAGTATCGCTGGGACCTTGTTAGAAATGCAAATTCTTGGCCCTACCCCAGACCTGCTACCGGGTGAAGGTCCAGCAATCAGTAGTTTAACAAGCCCTCCAGGTGATTCTGATGCATGTTAAAGTTTGAGAACCTCAAGTATAAAGAAACAGCATGGAACCAGAAATCTGGAGATACAAGTTCAGATCTCGACTCCTTTACTTACCAACTGTGCCACTTTGGGCAAATAACCCACTAGGGTAGAGTATTTTTATAAAATGTAAACAGCAGCTAGTTACTGAATGAGTCATGTCTATGAAAGTTCTCTGAAAACTGCAAAAGGTCATGTAATGTACATTGTTACTATTGGTGTTTTCCTGGGAGTGGTTTTGTTTGCTAAATCAGATGCCCTGATTTAAGCATCTCTTCTGCTACTCTTAGAAGCTGTTTACTACTATCTACAAAGAGCTGCCAGATACAGCAAATAAAAATACAGGACACCCAGTTAAATTTGAATTTCTAATAAACCGCAAGTATTTTTATATAAATATGTCCCAAAATTGAATGGACATACTTATACTGAAAAACTGTGCATTGTTTTTAATAAGTCCTATATTTAATCTGGTGTCCTGTATCTACTCTGGTGACCCTTTTTTTAAGGTGTCTTTTTTAAGGTTAGGGACCAGTTTTTATTAATTTCAAAATGTTCCTGTATAAAAAGAAATGCTTTAAGCTTGAAGTAACAGAAACTCTCAGTGTTTCTAACAAACAGAGTTTATTTTTCTAACACAACAGGTAGTCTTGGAGGGAGGTGATTGTGGAAAAGGTTCAGTAGCTCAAAGACATCAGGGATCTGGTTCTGGGTGCCTGTGATTCTCTTGGTCTTTCCCTCATTATCACAGAATGGCTGCAGTAGCTCTAAGCATCTATCCCCACAAGCTTTCTTGTCAGATGCCTTTAGAGTGTCAGCAAGAGAAATATCTTTCCCAAAACCTTCCTGAAAAACTGGTTAAGTTACCTAGTTTTTCCAGTCTCCAGAATGGAGGTAACCAAGGAGGGATGGGCTAGGAAAGCATTTGCGGAAGCTCGGTGAAAGTGTCTGCCAGTGTTGAGCAAACATTTCTTGAGTGCCTACTGTATGCCAATCTGTGTGCCTAGTGTTAGAGACACAGAATGTATAAGACAAAGTTTCTTCCCTCCAGGAGCTTATACTCTATTCAGGAAGGCAGATGTGAGTCGGGTGAATTGATATGATTAGCTATGTGCTTTTTTAGAGTTGTATGCCAGGTGTAATGAGAACTCACAGAAGGGCCACTTCTCTCAGGCCAGGAGATTAGAAAAGACCTCTGGAAGAGATTCTGCTTAGCACGTAATAGATACTTGGAATCGTGTGAAGATTAAACCGGTTTATGTACATACAAATCTTTATTGTGGTTTCTGGCACGTATTAAGGATACAATAGATGTTAGCTGTTATAATGATTATTATCCCACCCAGGGAGCCAGTGATTGGCCTGTCACATGGGTGCCCATCTAAGTTAGGGTGTGCGGCCTGCCTTACCTGACACAGGATTAGGAAGTTGAACAAGGAGTGGTGAGAATGAGTAGAAACTAAGCAGATGGCAGACCAGGGAAATTAAAATTCATAGATCTGAAGAGCTGTCTAATCAGTGGTTCTCAAGATTTTTACAGCCCTTGCTCTTTTTTGTATATGAGTGTGTGATCTTCATATGCTTATTGATGTGAATTGAAATGTATTCAAAACTGTAACTAAAAACAAATCAAAACAACGGGATAACTTGCTGCTTTATTTTCCAGTTGTATCACATCTCCCCTTGCCCCACAAAACCCATTCAGATAACCTTCGTCTGCCTACTGTGTTAGTTTAATATATTATTGCTTTGAAGATCATATGGTTTGGAGGGTTTTTATTCTGTGATTCCTCAGTTCTCTGGAGGGTGCCATAGAGCTACCTCAGGGACTAGTGAAAAAGCCAAATTTTCTGCACTCTGTTGTATTAAGAATCTTACATGCCCCCTTCCCCAATAGCATAAACACAGACACACACACACCAAACAGGACTTCCATTTAGCCTGGGGGTTAAGAACCAAGACTGGAGAGTCAGACTCCCTGCTCTTTACTAGCTGTGTGATCTTGGGCAAGTTTCTTAACTTCTCTGTGCCTCAGTTTCCTCATTCATAAAACAGGAATGATAATTACATCTCCTATTTTATACTGTTAAGAGTGAGAATTTAAATGAGGTCGTTTGACACAGACGTAGAGAACAAACATATGGATACCAAGGTGGGGGGTGGGATGAATTGGGAGATTGGGATTGACATCTATATGCTACTGTGTATAAAATAGATAACTATGTATGTAAAAATAGAGAACCTACTGCATAGCACAGGGAGCTCTACTCAATGCTCTCTGGTGACCTAAATGGGAAGGAAATCCAAAAAAGAGGGGATACATGTATACGTAGAGCTGACTCACTTTGCTGTCCAGCAGAAACTAACACAACATTGTAAAGCAGCTCTACTCCAATTAAATTAATAAATTTTAAAAAATGAGGTCATCTACCTGGAGTGCTTAGTACAAAGCCTGGCAGAGTTTAAGTATGCAATTATTGTGAATTATGAGTAGTAGAGATATTGGGGGTTTGAATATGATTTATATCAAGAAAGAGTTCCACTGCTAAAAAAATGACCACTGGTCTCATCAAACCCCCTTGTTCTGTTGCTGAAGCCATTGAGATCCAGAGAAGTTGTGACTTGTCTGAGTTCATTTGGTTAGTAGTAGATTTAGGTCCAGGCATCAGGTCCCCCAGACTCTCACTGCAGAGCCTGTAGAGACTCACAATTCACAAGGTTTTTACAGCTCAAAAGAATTTTACTCGAATTATTGTAAAACTGGCAACAGATAGCAGGAGTTTGTGGGAATATGCTTCAAGCACGGGTTTCTGTGCTTTGAGGTCTGATGTGAGCAGTGGGTATACCTACTTTAACAGCAGGTATTAGGATCCACTTGGCCCACTGACAGGATTCCCTTCCAAATCTCTTTTCAGTTGCTACCCCAGACCCAGGTCCACTCTCAGCACTTTTAGAAAACAGTCTCTCCTATCCAGCTGACCTCTCACTTAGCCACATACTCAGAGAGATGGGCTAGAAAACTAACAAGTTCTCCCAGAGGAGAAAGTAACCCATACTCCTTATAGGTAGCCCCGTTCTCACAGGCTCCCCGTCTAGAGACTCAGAATTTATTTCTAATTCTTCTTTCTCTTCCCCACATTTCTATTTTACTTTCTCTAAAAACCTTCAGAGGCCTTTTTCCAAAACCTTGGTCTACTTGGTTTCACTAATGTGATCTCTTACATTAGCCAGGTCATTCTCCTCCCTGGACCCAGCAAGTAATAAATCCACTGAAAATGGGCTTAGACAGTAGGAGTCATTGTCTCAGATGACAGGAAAACTAAGGAAGGCAGTTAAAGAGTTGATTGTCAAGGGTGATACAGAATCTCTCTGTAATTTTCTCATGTTCATCTCATGGTTCTAGATGGCCACCACAACTCCAGGGCTTATGGCATTGAAGAACAGTGTCCTGGACAGGACTTTCCCCCCACCTGTCTCTCCTTGTTCAGGATAGAAGAAGACTTTTCCCAGAGTCCTTCAGTAGACTTTCCCTTTTGCGCCAGGATGGGTGCAGTTGTCCATGGTTTAGCACCAAGGGCAGTTGGGAGACCCTATGCCGGAGGTGGGCTCTGCCAGGTAGAAGATGGGAGGGGAGGAGTGGCTGATTAGTTTGCTCAGGCTGCCATCACAAAACACCAAGACTGGCTGGCTTAAACAACACAAACTTATTTTCTCACCGTTGTGGAGGCTGAAAGTTCATGATCGATGTGCTGACAGGATTGGTTTCTTCTGAGGCCCCTCTCCTTGGCTTGTGGTTGGCTATCTCCTTGCTCTGTGCTCACGTGGTCTTTCCTCTCTCTGGTGCCTCCCTGTGTGCACAGATCTCCTCTTTGTATAAGGACACGAGTCAGGTTGAATTAGAGCCCATCCTAATGGCCTCATTTAACTTAATCAGGTCTTTAAGGCCCTATCTTCAAATACAGTCACACTGAGGTACTGGAAGGGTTAGAGCTTCAACGTATGCATTTTGAGGGGGATGGAATTCAGCCTATAACAGAAAACAAGCAGCTGTACCTGTTATATTGCCAGTGACAGATTCCTTTCTACCTCCCCCTGAGCCTTTATTTGTTCCATCCTTATTATCCAGAATTACTTTCTCTTCTCCAGATATCCAAAAGACATTCATTAAAAAAAAAAAAAAAATTCCGAAGCCCGCCACTCCCAGGAATCCTATTCCTGCACCTTTTCTCATCTTCCTGGTCCACTTCAGTGGAACTCTGCCTCAATTCATATGCATGCCTCTTTATCACTGAAGACTTGTGAGCCCGGGGATAACTTGATTAGAGCCAAAGAAATGTTATAGACAAGTCATGACATCATACAGTGTGAGTTATCGTTTAGACAAAACCTGGGTTTGAATGAACTTTGGCTGAAGTAGGGGAAAGTCATCGTGCTGAGATGGGAATGTGATCTGAGATCTCTTCTAAAATCTGCATGTTAGTTCATCAGTGTTGGAGAGAGAACTTGAGAGGAACTTGGAGTTCAATGTGGAGTCTTTCAGGGGGACTTTAGAATAAGAAACTGTAAAACGAGTTTTAGTTACAGAAGCGGGATCGGTTGGGCACTGTTTTATTTACTGTTGAATTCCTGATGCTCTCTACCTATTATCTTGTTATAATGTATTAGTATGGAGATGGGAAAATGACAATTTCAAAATTAAAAAACTCAGCTCATAGACTTTTATAGCAGCAACCCTGCCACAACTGGATTTTGAAACGTGTAATTAACTTCTTAGTCCTCTACAAAACGAGTGTTTCTCCGAGGAGGGATTTGGAGTCCCTTATTGATAAGATCCTCCTGGGTCTGGAATTCTTATTTGTGACAGTTTCTCTTGGTGACTTTTTAACATGGATTATCGCAAGATTATTTGAATCTGAACTTAAAAAAAACCTGTCACTGTGTGGGCCTGCTTAAGGCATCACGCTTTCAAGCTTGCTCCCCCACCTCTCAGTGCAAAGGTCTTTTTATCTCCGATCAGTGCTGGACTTCAAAGAGAGGGACACGTTTTGCACATCTTACCCCCCCACCACTCCCTTTCTTTGCTGCTTCTATTGAAAGGAAGACAGCTCACACCTACATACAGGACATGCGCACAAAATACCAGGTGTCCTGGGCCAGGGCCTTCCAAAGGCCACCCACCACCCCTATCCCAGTAATGTTATGAGCCGTGAAAATGGTCTTTCAAGTCAACAGCACTTTATTGTCAGGCTCATAAGGAAAATACAGCATCAGAAGTTTGGTTTTATGTTGGAACAATCCACTCTTTTGTTACATGCACATTTGCCGTGCTTTCTTATTTAAAATCTGCAGCAGCCTATGAACGATAATACACTGTGATAAGTGCTAATGACTGGTATAAACGAAGTGCAGCAGGAACGGTGTTGTAAAGCACCAATAAATAAGGTACCATTAGCTCTGTCTGACAAGGGAAGACTCCTAGACAAGTGGAGAGGGAAGAAAGCCTTGACAATGAACGGAGAAGAATCTTGCCAGGTTGGAGGGTAAGGAATTCTTGGCAAAGGCAAGAGCGTAAAGGAGTGAAAATGCCAGGTCTATTGAAGGAACGAAGAACAGTAGCACTGAAGTTGGGGCAACAGGACTGGGTGGGTAGATAAAACTTTAGAGGGAGGGAGTAAATGCACAAGTTAGGTCTCCAAGGATGCAGGATACTGAGAGCAGAAAAGGAAACATCCACGGAATAACAAAGCACACACAGAAAGATCTTGGCAGTAATATTTTACACAATTGGAGTGACTATAGACTCATGCTTGTAAAGCAGTTAGAGAGCAAGAAAAGGATTGTATTATCATGTTCTCAACTCAATTACCTGGACCGTAAGTGCACATTTAGATCCAGAGGTCAGTATATTCAAGGAAGTCTTCCTGGAGTGGGTGGAGATGGGCCGAGGTCTGACAGGTGAAGACTTGAATTATCAGAGAAGGGAGGGGAAGGCATTTGCCCTGAGCCAGTGAGTAGGACTGTGGGAGCAAAGGTGGTAGATATGAAAGACAAAAAAGAGATTAGCCTAGCAATTAGGAGACAGGCTTAAGCTGGGAGTCAATTGCTTTGTTTCCGTGCTTCTCAATCTTGACTGCAGATTGGAATCGCCTAGGGAGATTTTTAAAATATTGATGCCTGGATCCCATGCCCAGGAGTTCTGACTTAATTGGTGTGGAATGTGTCCTGTGCAACAGGATTTTGCAAAGCTCCTGAAGATTCCTGTGCATCCAGATTTAGTATGGAGACCCACACGTTCCAAGCTGAGGAATTTGGATTTGGTTCCATAGGCACCGCATGTTCTTACGTGGTGGAGAAATAGAATAAATAAATAGAAGTGGCCTGTTAGAAAGAGGAGGCTGGTGATTGAAAAGTGGATTGGAAAGAGGCCGAAGCTCATGGAAATGAGTCCAACCAGAAATTCATGGAGAAATCCTGGCATGAGTCATCTATCTGAGCATCAGACCAGCATTGTGTCTGTGGGAAAGGAAGGAACAGGGCAGACCCCAGAGACACGTCAAAGAATCATCTCGGGAACTTGATGACAGGGACAGCAAGACTTAGCAGAAAGAATGGTGATTCTGGGAGTGAATGGACCTGGGTTCAAATCGCAGCTCCACCCAATTTCCAGCATTATGACCTGGGCAAGGCCTTTAACTCCTCCTTTGCATGATATCTCTGCTGTAGAGACAGAAATAATAATACTGACCTAGCAGAGGTACGGTGAAGAGCAGTGAGATTATGTATACAAAGTACCTGGCATAGAGCGAGTCTTCAAAAAAAGCAATCTATGGTACCTTTCCTATAGGGAATAAGAAAGCCGGCTGGTTAAGAGCATCCACTTTGGAGACAGACCCGTGACCTAAAGCTAGCTCAGCCCCTGAAGGTTGAGTGACTTTGCATAAGGGACACAATCTCTCTAAACTTAAATTTTCCCATTTGTGAAATCAGTACTTACTTCCTTTCTATGGTTGAGTAATAATATTCCATTGAATGAATATGCTGCATTTCATTTATCCATTTCTCAGCTGATGGACATTTGGGTTGTTTCCGCTTTGGGGCTTTTATGAATAATGCTGCTATGAACAGTTGTGTACAGATTTTTGTGTGGACATGTGTTTTCATTTCCCTTGGGTCTATACCTATGAATGGAATTGATAGATCATGTGGTAACTCTGTTTAACATTTTGTTTTCCACAGCACCCATACTATTTTACATCACTACCATCGCTGTACAAGGGTCCCAATTTCTCCACATCCTTGACAATACTTTTCATTATTTGTGTTTTTTATTATAGCCATCCGAGTGGGTGTGAAGTGGTATCTTGTGGTTCTTTTTTTTTTTTAAGTAAAAACTTTACTTTTAAAAAATAAAAATAGGGCTTCCCTGGTGGCGCAGTGGTTGAGAATCCGCCTGCTGATGCAGGGGACGCGGGTTCGTTCCCCGGTCCGGGAAGATCCCACATGCCGCGGAGCGGCTGGGCCCGTGAGCCATGGCCGCTGAGCCTGCGCATCCGGAGCCTGTGCTCCGCAACGGGAGAGGCCACAGCAGTGAGAGGCCCGCGTACCGGAAAAAAACAAAACAAACAAACAAACAAGAAAAATAAAAATCGATATATTTAAGATGTACAACATGATGTTTTGATATGCACGTACATAGTGAAATTATTACTACAGTCAAGCTAATTAACATATTCATCTCTTCACAAAGTTACCATTTTTATTTATTTATTTATTTAAACATCTTTATTGGAGTATAATTGCTTTATAATGGTGTGTTAGTTTCTGCTTTATAACAAAGTGAATCAGTTATACATATACATATATCCCCGGAGAGGCCACAACAGAGGGAGGCCCGCATACCACAAAACAAAACAAAACAAAACAAAAAAAAAACCTAAATAAAGGAAAGTAAAAATATCTTGGTATTAAATAGATGAATCCAATCAGAAATGCTGAAAATATTTATGCACTCTTTTTCTTACTTAAATTCAATGATTACATCATTCAGTTCCTATGTTGAGATTACAATAATGTATATTTTTTTTAATTGAAAGTAAGTGCAAGAGTATATATGTCCATGCCACTCTCTCACTTTGTCACAGCTTACCCTTCCCCCTCCCCATATCCTCAAGTCCATGCTCTAGTAGGTCTGTGTCTTTATTCCCATCCTACCCCTAGGTTCTTCATGACCTTTTTTTTTTTTCTTAGGTTCCATATGTATGTGTTAGCATATGGTATTTGTTTTTCTCTTTTTGACTTCACTCTGTATGACAGACTCTAGGTCCAACCACCTCACTACAAATAATTCAATTTCGTTTCTTTTTATGGCTGAGTAATATTCCATTGTATATATGTGCCACATCTTCTTTATCCATTCATCTGTTGATGGACACTTAGGTTGCTTCCATGTCCTGGCTATTGTAAATAGAGCTGCAATGAACATTATGGTACATG
>NC_041220.1:71668611-71693193 GCF_002837175.3 Physeter macrocephalus | reverse complement strand
GTCTTGTTTATGGTTTCCTTTGCTGTGCAAAAGCTTTTAGATTTCATTAGGTCCCATTTGTTTATTTTTGTTTTTATTTCCATTTCTCTAGGAGGTGGGTCAAAAAGGATCTTGCTGTGATTTGTGTCATAGAGTGTTCTGCCTATGTTCCATTTTTTTTGTACTGTATATGGCGAAAGCACCTGAAGTCTACTCTCTTAGCAAATTTCTAGTATACAATACAGTATTATTAACTGTAGTCATCATGTTGTACATTAAATCTCTAGACTTATTCATCTTACATAAATGCAACTTCGTACCATTTAACCAACATCTCCCCTGTTTCCCCTACCTTCCCACCCCTGGTAACCATGGTTCTACTCTCTGCTTCTACGTATTCAACTTTTTTTTTTTGACTTATTTTAAACATTTTATCAAGAAGGTACATTTTTGGGCTTCCCTGGTGGCACAGTGGTTGAGAGTCCACCTGCTGATGCAGGGGACACGGGTTCGTGCCCCGGTCCGGGAAGATCCCGCATGCCACAGAGCAGCTGGACCCGTGAGCCATGGCCGCTGAGCCTGCGCGTCCGGAGCCGCAGAGCGGCTGGGCCCGTGAGCCATGGCCACTGAGCCTGCGCGTCCGGAGCCTGTGCTCCACAACAGGAGAGGCCACAACAGTTAGAGGCCCGTGTACCGCAAAAAAAAAGAACAGAAGGCACATTTGACCCGTGAGCCATGGCCGCTGAGCCTGCGCGTCCGGAGCCGCAGAGCGGCTGGGCCCGTGAGCCATGGCCACTGAGCCTGCGCGTCCGGAGCCTGTGCTCCACAACAGGAGAGGCCACAACAGTTAGAGGCCCGTGTACCGCAAAAAAAAAAAACAGAAGGCACATTTTTTTTTTTTTATACAGCCGGTTCTTATTAGTCGTCAATTTTATACACATCAGTGTATACATGTCAATCCCAATAGCCCAATTCATCACAACTTGTTGTGGTTTTGATTTGTATTTTTCTAATAGCTAATAATGGTCAGCATTTTTTCATGTCCTTACTGCCATTTGTAAATCTTCTTTGGAGAACTGCCTATTTAAATCCTATCCCTGTTTTAAAATTGGGTTATTTGTCTTTTTATTGTTGAGTTGTACAAGTTCTTTACATATTATGGATGCAAATCCTTTATCAGATGTGTACTTTGCAAATATCTTCTCCCATTCTGTGGTTCATTTTTTCACTTTCTTGACAGTGTTATTTGAAGCACAGTTGTTTTTTTTTTAACTTTTATGAAGGCTAATTTATCTATTTTTACTTTTGTTCCTTGGGATATTGTATCTGAGAAGATGTTGCTTAACCCAAGGTCGTGAAGATTAACTCCTATGTTTGCTTCTAAGAGTTTTAGTTTTTACATTTAAGTCTGTGATCCATTTAGAGTTAATTTTTATCTACGGTGTAAGGAAGGAGTCCAGCTTCATTTTTTTACAATGGATATGCACCATTTGTTGAAAAGACCATTCTTTCCCTATGCCATTATTTTGGCACCCTTGTCAAGAATTTATGTCTAGTCTTATTCTGCCTTATCTTTTGAATGAGGAAATAATACAAGTTTGGGAAATCTTACAGGACGTGCTGCTACCATTCTCTTCTGTTAGATTTGTTTTATTCCATGGAAACATTTTCAGTGATCTACCATTGCCTTTTAAACATTTGATTGATCTGACTTAGACTTTATTCTATATTTCACATTAAAAATCAGTGGTGAGAAAATTATTACCAGTTTTTTTTGTTTTCACTTTTCCAAGAGAGAAAAGAAAAAAAGCAAACTCTGGAGATTTGGCTTGAGGTCACAGCCGTGGTGCACACACCGCTTACTGTCACACTTTTCCCCAGACATCTCTTTCTTGGCATTCTTTCCTTAATGATAACCCCACTGGACCAACAGTAAGTTTTGTGGCTAGGTAACCATACTTCATTCTTTCTGTATGTTCATCAGTGTGGACTTTCAGTAGACCTCTGGCAGTCTTGTTTACCCCAAATATCTCAAAAATCCTTTTGAGAATGTGCATTGTTTCTCTGCCCTGAAGGTAAAACACAGCAACCTTGTTTAACAGCAAAGCTCACGTGGCTAGTAGTTCAGCAACAGAAGGACTGATTGTCTTCCCTCTCGGCCTCGTCCTCATTTTTTCAGCTAAAGGATGAGGAGCAGAGCTGAAATAGGGCAGCCAGGCTGGCCGGGCAGAGCCGCTCTCCCTTGACGGGAAGACAGCGTATGGGGCTGCCTTTCATGGGCCTGCAGAGTGTGTGAGAGGCAGACGGTGGCCGCAGGCCTTGGGGCAGAGCTTATCCGTATCCCCAAGGGCACAGACCATTTCCCCTTCTTCAAGCTGCCCGGGTTGCGGTATCGGGACCCCAGACTAACAGAGCAGAGCGTGATTTGGACCCAGAATGGACAGTAGAAAGTGATTCTGGAATGGAGCTTGGTATCTACCGATTCCTCCCCTGGCCCAGACTCTCAGTGATTATCTCCTTAGTGACATATGCTATGATATTTTATCTCTCCCTGTAGGGAGGAGCAAGGTGGACACATGGGGAAATGAAGTTTAAAGCATCCAGTAACAGCACTAAAAAGACAGACAAAATCTGATCAGCCTTGTTTCATTTTTGTGAGATGAGGTAAGGAATGAATGCTAGGTTTTGTTTTCTCGGCAGCTAGTGCCTGGATAACTCTTTAAAATAGCCCGGGAAATTAATTTGCTGACAATTCTGAAAGACAACTATAATTATTCCATTCACATAATTTGTGCCAACTTCCGCTTTCTTCTCTGTGGGTGTTCACCAGACCCATGGAATTGGTCTACTCTACATCAGAAAAGAGAACTTACTATCCTTACTTAGGTTATTTCTTCTTTGTAGGTGAATAGAGGATAGAAAGGTACAAGTAACATGAATATCATTTATTTAATTTGGTTTTTCCTTTGAAGAACTGTGTATTTATCCATTTAATTTGTAACATGGATGTCTTCTGAAGCACTTACCTTCAGTCAAGCTTATTACTCTGAAGTTCTAGATCCCTTTTCTAGATATAAACCTTTTCTAGGCTAAGAGTTTCCAGTCTTCCTTGGTTGAGAGATGCTTTCAAATTCAAAATACTCATGAGCAGGTTGTCAATGGTGGACAGTCTAACCTGTGGAGGGTGTTTAGAAAAGTGTTGTCACAGAGACTGAGGGGACTACTGGACTGTAGTGGATGGGTCAAGAGATGCTAAACGTCTTGCTGTGTGAGGGACAGTCCTGCACAACAAAGAATTTTCCCACCCAGAATGTGAACAGAGGCCCCTCTCCCACCCCGCATTGAGAAGCTGATCCATTCACTTGAGGCTGCGTCTTATCCCTGGGCTTTCGAGTGGGCTGATGTGTACTTGTCTGCATATCCTGAACCAACAACCTTAAAGAGCAGTCACAGGAAGGTCGGATGCAGTTACAGCATCACCTGGTCTATGGTGCTTATTCCCCTTCCAGCTTCCCCTGTGATCTAGACTCAGTCGAACCATCTTCCCTCCACAGCCTCAATACTGCCATCTGAAGCAGGATATTAATAATAACTAGCATTTACTGAGTGCTTAACTTGGCATCGGGGCAGATGCTGGATGATTTTTTGTATATTATTTTATTTTGCTACCACAGTAATCCCAAGAGGACATTATAATATCCTTCACAAAAATGTTTTGAGGGGTTAAATAATTTGCTTACAGTCATACAGAGGGAACAGAGAAGATGTGGAGCTGGAATTTGTTCCCACACCTGTACACTTACAAAACCATACCCTCAGATCTGCTGCGCTGCTTCCCCGGCCTTTGTCTCTTGGCGACAGACCCTGCATTGGCTCCCCTGCTGGCTCCCTCCCTCGCCCTACATATTGCTCCCTCTGTTAGGAAACTTCTTCCTTCCTCATCCTCATCCCATCCTTCGTTGCCTGGCTGATTCCTACTTGGTTTCCAGTCTCACTTCCTTGGGGAAGCCTTGGTGACTTTCCCCATTTTGGGTTAGGGGCCTCATCTCTGTGCACCCTCTATTTCCCCAATCGTGGGCAATAATGGCACTGTCATAAACGCAGTTCACATGTCTACATCCCTTACTAGACACTAAGGGGCGATGGCTTGTTCGACACTCTGTCTCTGACGCCTATCTCTGGGCCTGGCACAGACTCGGTGCCACACAGATGTTCGTGGGGTGGGGAGAGGGTGGCCTGGGCTCACCCCTCTAGCTCTTACCATTCCATGAGTATCTCCATGGGTACTACCCCCTAACCCCAGCCCTCTGATCACAACTAGCCTTCTTGACTGGGACTCTCTGCCAGACCAGCTCTGAGCAGAGTTTGGTTGGGGAGACTAGGACTGGTGGATGTAAAGGCAGGGGTTTTCATGAGAGAGGTGTCTGGGAATTTGTGGTCCCACAGCAGGACCTATGGGACAAATAGGACAAGCTGTCATAATGTGGACTCCCTGGGCCACAGAAGGAAGTAGAAATGGCTTCCTGATCCACTAATTTCCTCTAACCGTATTGTGCCATTAAACTAAAACCCAAACTGGATCCAATGCGGTTCCTACCCCCCACAAAACCTCCAGGTGACTTGATAGGGAAAAAAGCTATGGGTTTTATGAGAAAAACAGTAGAGACGAGACATTTCTCGAGTAACGCTGTTGGCATTTAACATGAAAGAAAACCTGTTCATTACTCAGAAGTCAGCAACTCAGGCACATTTTTATAGGATTATATAGATCCTCAACGTAATTATTACCTCGTGATGGTGCCTACTGTGTGCGAGGGACATTAAACATACTGCGTGGGTTCATTCATTTCTTTCTTTTTCTCTCTAATGTTTACCACAATCTTACGACGTGGGTATGATGTCCCCTATTTTACACAAGGTTATATAACTCACTCAAGGTCATGCACCTTGAAAAGTGGCTGAAAAGGAATTTGAACTCAGGTCTGTCTGAACACAAAGTCTGATGAGTTGCTCGTTGACTCATGCAAAAGCATAGCCACTCTCGTTATGTACCAGCCCCTGTGTGCCACAGCCCTTTCACTTCCTCATTCTTACAGTGTCCTCTGTCACCTGGGGTGAGCCATGTGGCCCAAGAGCACATGAGCAAAAGAAGACTCAGGCATGACGGGGTGGATGTGTGAAGAGGAGGAAACCTGGCCTTGCTTTGCCAGAAAAAGGGATAAAACCTCTGCCAAGCTGCAGGCAGAAATGATCTGTGATAGGAATGGGAAGCCTTTCTTTTCCTTTAGGACCACTCTTCATCCAGCAGAAAGGATTGAAAATGCTCCAGATCAAAGAATTTCCCTAACTTTGTTTATTCTTATCCAAATTTTGTTTTTTAAACCCGGAACAATATTCAGTCTGACTCAGCCAGGAAACTTACTCATAAATAGATCCTCCTGAACATAATCAAAATGATATTTCCTCTGGGCTAGACCAGCCCTGGCTGCCTGACTGCAATTATCCATTGATCCGCCAGTCTCCTGTGCCGTTTCATTTTGTCAATCCACACTCATTTCCAGGCTCTGCAAAGAGTTGGCTTTTTTTTTTTTTCCTCCTGCAGCTCAACTCCTCCCAGTCTCCGGAGGCAAACATGACTGCTGTAAGTCAGATCGAATTTGCAATTCCCAGGGGTGCCTTTATCACTGTTGTGCAAACACCATCCTCCTGAAAACCTGTCTGGAGCAGCATTTGATACCTTGGTGTCACCTGACTCCATGAGGTCAGAGTAGAAAGGCTCTCTTTCCTCCGCACACATTCTTGTGACACCAGCGTGGATTGGGCCTCCTTGTTTCATGAAAGGGCTGTTCTTGTCTGAAGTGTCCCCCTCATAGGTGGCTCCATGAACAGCGTGGGTCATCACTTAATACAGGAAATGAGGGGGTGGAAGTTGGGGGTTGTACGTGTCCTCTGGAGGTTAAATATTTTAAGTGTGTACATAAGTGTGCCTGTTTTTGTCAGAGTCCCTTTCTGTCCCGGGTGCCCCCTGTGAACACAGGACAATGTCAGGAGGTGTATGACGTGGATCGTTACACGACGTGCTGCACGGACATATTTAGAGCTCGTCCCCAAGAGGACTGTGGATGCCAGGCAGGTGAGGACTCTGTTTCCACGGTCCAGAGAGAGACACTGATGAGAGGAGGATCGCGGCATTATAGCCTGTGTCTGTCAGCACTGACGTAATCAGCTTTCGATAATTTAGGAACTGTGTTTCTGTTCGGTGAGTGACTTAGGGCCTTTAATTCTGTGATGGCAAGCACTTCTTTCACAAGAAGGGCAGGGTGGGGGAAACGAGCTGAAACCGAAACACGTCCGTTGTTCCAACTCACTGGCAGCTTTGCCCGTAGCTGTGATGCCTTGGAATGGTTTTTGGAGGAAGAATATTTAATGTATCTGCATCACTCTGTTCATTAGAGTTGACACAGATGAGTTTTTTAGAAAACCAGAAAGTTGGAGCTCCTATTTCTGTGCCCCAACTCTAAGGTATAAGAAGAGAGAGTCCAGGTCACTGTGCTTAAAGGTTTCGCCCAGCATTTGGTGACATAGTACACACCCTGCTTCTTGAAACTGTCCCTTCCTCATATTTCCCTTAGCCACACTCTCTTTCTTACTCTACTACCTCTTGACACATCCTTAACCTCCTTTGCTAATTCCTAATTTTTCCACTCGGCTCTGTGATGGGGGAACTGCCTTAGGATCTATAGTCACCTCCCTTCTCTGCTCCATCCTCTTCCCCAGAGCGATTCCATCCACTCCTATGTCCTCACTCAAACTTAGATCCTTTCCTGTCCGAGCTGAGCATCTCACCGCCTGCTGGGTATCAACATGCAGATGCCCAGCAGGCCTCTTAGACTTAACTAGTGAACAATGGAACTAAACTATGGTCCTTTCTTTCCCCTGTACCACCCAGGCCCCCACTCCTCACAAGTGCATATCATCGCCAAGATTCCTTTTATTGCCGGTAGAGCAAAAATTGCTTCGCATTCGTTCAGAAGAAATCTGGAAAACTCAGTTACGGTGAAAAGTACCTATACCTTTTAACCCAGCAATCCCACTTTGGGGTTCTCTTATTGAAATCAAAGCACATCTCTATATAGGAGTATATATGTAAGGATGTTTCTTGTGTGTCATGGTGGGAACTTGGGAACAAACTGAATGCCCATCGGGGAGAATAGATGACCGTGAATTAGAGCCATTATGCAGCTAATTGCCGTGGAAAGCTCTCCATGATGTATTCTGAAGTCAAAAAGCAACTTGCAAAGTAATAGGTATAATATTATCTATTATATTCGATGATAGTATGTAATTATTGTACAAAGTAAATATAGAAAAGTTTGCATGCTTGAATGGACACGAGGAAAGCAGTAGGCGGATATTCAGCAGACTGTTAGTATTGTTTCCCTGGGTGGGGCAGCGGCCAGAAGGACGGAGCATATGTTGCTTTTGTAATATTTGGAAAAATATTTAATTGCTCAATCTCCTGTATTTCTTGCTGGTCACTCAAGTACGAATCTGAGCATCATCTTAGGCACCTCCTTCCTCCTTCCTCTTTCCAGTGAGTCATTGTTTTTATGTTTGCATCCTTCACTAGACTCTAAAGTCATTGTGAGCAAGGGCCTTCTGCACAGCACCCTGCATATATCTCTCAGTATATGGTTATTGATGTGAAATGAAGATTTTAGTGTCATTGTTCCATATTTCTATTATATGTCTATTTCTAAGCTTTTATTTCTAATTCAGAAGAATACCAGTGCTTTCGCCAAAGCCCTCATATACACATCGCCTTCCCCCAGCCCTGCTCTGGAAAATGTGCCCTTGGAATATGAGGTGTTACGTCATGTACTCTTTTGTCCCAGGTTTACTTATTTGGTCTTCTTTTGTGTGCATTTTTACTCAATTCTGCATCCTGCTTTCAGTATCATTTAGAGTTCCTTGGATGGGAGGCAGGTAAACAGGGGATAAACAGCCCCCTGAAGGGCTTTGTGAGTATTGGCACTGAAATAAGCCAAGAACAGCACGTGTCAAACATAATGATGAAGAAATTCACCCAAACATCCAGGTGTCTCCTGATGTCAAAACGTTGGCAATATGAAACCACAACATTCAGACATTTTAGAACCAGTTCTTAAAATAGTCTAATCTCTATAGTAAAGATTATACAGGGAACATTTTGCCACACCCAAGGAAACGTTTCAGCACACCCACGAGCTTCATACACCCACAGCCACACCCACAGCCAAACACACACACACACACACACACACACACACACACACACATTGCATTGAACTTTACCTGAACCTCAACTTGCTGGATTATGATTCCACTGGCTTAGGTCCAGTGGCTTTCCAGGACTGATGGTTCACTTCTAAGTCGCCTGAAAGGGGAGTGGTTGATGTGCAGTCAGACGTGATGGGTGAATTGCTCCACCGATCTTTCCACCAGTTCTGCATGTACTATTTCGGTCTGCATTTCAGAACCTTGAACAGATCCTGATACAAAGATCTGCGATCCTCACAGTGTGTGGGATCGCACAGCACATTGAATGACCAGGCATGAGAAAAAACAAGAAAGCAGACTGAATTAAATCATCGGCATGCTATTTATATCCCCAGCATTTTTCAGACTGAGGGTTCAGCACAATAGCAAATATCAATCACGACGCTCCTTTGTTCCTGGAAGTTGCTGTTTATCACTATTGCCATTTTACTAATAGGGGAATAAGAAATAGCTCATAAGGGATAGAATCTGGCATTCCATTAAAGAACATAAACTCTGCAAATAGTGAGACCCAAGAAGTGAAAAATAATTGACGTGAAACAAATTGTGTGTTGTTTTTTTTTTAAGAATGCTACCCTTTGTGATGAGATCTATACATAGTTATATCAATAAGTTCCAGGCTGAACATAGCCAACGGAGAGAATTTCATGCAGGAGGTATGCTTCTTGAACCCTCTGTGTGTGTGTTCTGCGTTTCTAAGGGTTGATGTCAAACTGGTACCTGTTAGGGGGCTGTATCTCCCTCCACTGGTAGTGAATTCTGAATATGGCCCCTCACTGCAATCAGTTGACTATTCTGATTTGAGTCAGCCCTTTGGAAAGATATTCTTATGTATCTTGGCTCTTTATTGAGCCCTCCTTCTCTACAACCCCCCTCCCCAAATAAACAGGAAATACAACCTGAAGCTTCAAAATGTCCTCGGAGTGAGCATAATCTCCTAGCATCAGAAGTTAGTGGGAGCTTTGCCGAGGGAGAGGAATTAGAAATCAGCCCATAAAAATAGATGAATCTGTTTCCATAGTGACGGAGCTCTTTCTCCTCATAGTTTTTATCCTGTGTCCCCCCACGGATCCCTTAGGCAGAATAACAATAAACTCGAAGAAAACATTTTATTATCTTAATGGAGTCTTAATTTAACGGCAAAAGCCTTTACATTATCTTCCCGAGGATACTGTTGGCCATAACTTTTGGAATTGAATACCCGAACAGAGTTGCAGGAGGAATATCACCTCTTAGAACCCAGCCCAGCGGGGGAGGCGGAGTGGGGAGGACCTTGTGGGTTACACAAGCGTTTTGTATGCAGCTTTCCTGATGGGTAACGCACCTGTCATGTTTAATATTTCATTGGTGGAGGAAGTGTGCATCTGTCTGTGTTCATCTGCCGAGCGAAATTTCGCATCGATGGAGCCTGCATGCGGTGAACACGACAGGGCTCCCTCATTACGCCCCTAAATCGTATTCCGCAGCAACCGGGAGGAATCCAGACTAGCAGCAAAGCCTGAGCCGCTGCACCTTCCCCACCAGCCGGCTCCAGGGAGCCCTTTACCTATGTCCTAGGGTGCAGGTGGGAAACTGGGAACGCCTGGGAAGGCAGAGCTAGTGGAAGTGTCCTGGTGTCAACGTGGCAAACTCATCAGACAGGTGGTCAGTCCCTGCGTGGAATGGTACAAGCCCACATGAGTGGAAATTATTTCAACATCGATGCAAAACGGAAGGAGAAAGGTCTGAGTAAATACCCTCAGTTTTCTGAGAAGTTATCTGAATAGAAAAAAAGTCACGACTTCCCTTCCTTATTTCCTTATGAGGGTGAACATAGGTCCCAGTTTTCTTGGAAGGTTTAAGGTTCATGTCTAGTGTCCCAGGATAACGATTAATGCCACCTCTTTCCATTCTCAAAAGTATCTCAAAGGTTTGAACAGTAAATGCTAAGGTCACCCTACTTAAAACCCACAAATGTAAGTCTAGTCTCCCACCACTGGCATTATCTCTATTTCTTTCCATAAATATTACATGCTGTTTCTAGACAGATTTGTGCCATTTTCCCATAATGTAGCAGCTGCCAGGTGTAGACTCTTTCAGGGTAAAGATAAGTGGAGCCATGAACACATGATTCTCAAGATGAAGCGTGGAGAATGGAGTTGCTTCTTCCTTACACTGTAATACTTAAGTTGTGAAATAAAAGCCCATGAATTACGTCTGTACCCTAGATAAAAATTTCTTGAGGACAAAGAAAGAGTATTACTTATTTTCCTATTGCCAGGGGCATTTATAGGCATTCAGTAGAAGCATGTAGCTGTAATCATAAATGGATGACTACAGCAGTAGTAAAGAGAGAGTCTATTTGGGCCCAACACCAAGCAAACTTTGGAGGAGTGGGGTTGCATAGTAAGTAATACATGACAGTGGAGTAGATAAGGCAGGGGAAAAAAGGAATTTCAGAGACTATCATTTTCTCTCTTTCCATCATTCGTTAACTTTAAAAAAAATATTACATGCTTCTTGTATAAAATTAGAAAGAGAAATAGGCAATAAGAAAAGAAGATGACTTAAAAAGATCACTCACCTCCCAGAATAATCACGATGAACTTTTGGGGGTGTGGGTGTCGTGTGTTTCTCACTCATATTCCTGTATGTGTAAATGCGTGTCTGTATATTCGTGTGGTTTATTGGCATACGGTCTCTCATCAGGATCACTGCTCTGGGAGGGACTGCACTGTTAAGACTTGTCACAAAGTGCAGCCTGCCACTACTTGTTCAGGTGGCAAAGGAGCGCTCAGAGTCATTTGGAGAATTTATATGAGTACTCCAAGTGATGGAAGAGAAACCTGAAGAAAGAGCAGGGATTGGTTTCATTACTTTATTCGGACTCAAGTTTTCCATATCCTTTTCAAGGATATTCTGCCTTTGCCAGAGTCTTCTGTCACTAAGATCAAGTGTATGTTCCCAAGTATGGTTGGGAACACTGGACTTGGAATCAGAAGATTGGTACCTATTCTGAATTAATCACTTATTTGTTGTCCGAACCTGGGCTAGTTCTGTAACCATTCAGTTTTATCACCATGGAGGCATTGATTCTCACCACATAGCATCCATATAAGGGTCAAATGAAATCAGAAACATTCTCGATAGTCTAGAACACAGGCAGTGAGCAGTACATGGCGGCTGATGTAAAGAGCAGTAAATATGTTCTTTATAGTTCAGTGTTTTCATGGAAAACAAAGGACCTGGGACATGGAGTTGGGTTTGAGATTGTGCTTAGCCCACAATGACTCTGTGATTTTAAGGCAATTTGTTTAACTTTTTTTAGCCTTTGTTTTCTCATCAACTACCTGAAATCATTTACATAATAAAATGTTAAATTAACAAATCAAACTTCACATAATAATAATAATAATATGATGATGATGATGATGATGGTGATAATGATGCTAGTTTCCTTATTGGTAGAGTTGAATGGAGAAGGAAGAGAAGAGGAGGAAGAAGGGTTTATCATGCTATTATAAAGTTAGATGAGATGGACTTCCCTGGTGGCACAGTGGTTGAGAATCCGCCTGCTGGTGCAGGGGACACAGGTTTGAGCCCTGGTCCAGGAGGATCCCACATGCCGCCGAGAGGCTGGGTCCATGCGCCAGGGCTGCTGGGCCCTGTGCTCTGGAGTCCGCGAGCTGCAACTACTGAGCCCAGGTGCCACGAATGCTGAGGTCCAGGCGCCTGGAGTCCGTGCTCCGCGGCAGGAGAGGCCACCTCAATGAGAAGCACACGCACCGCAACGAAGACCCAGCACAGCCAAAAAGAAATAATAAATAGATAAATTTATTTTAAAAAAATAAAGATAGATGAGAGAATGATATTTTATCATTATTCCTTAAGTCCTACACTTTCAAACTGACGTCTATTTTATTTCAGCTATTTTCAACCATGGCTGTGCATTAGAATCACTGGGAAAGTTGAGAAAACAAGCAAAAAATAACAAGTGAGACATAGTTAAATGAGAGGCTCAGAGGGGTTATGTTGGCTATCATTATTTGTAAAAGCTCCTTAGATCATTGTCATAAGCCGTCAGGGCTGAGAACTGCTGCTATATATACATGCCTCCGGAAGAAAGCTACTGGTAAGAAGTATGACTAATTTTCACAACTCAGAAGGGCTCGGACAGGAAACTTGTTGGGACCCACTACGCCGTGTTGGCAGGAAGATGGAGAAGCTGGGGAAGGCAGCCAGTCTGTGGAAGGTAGCCTCCTCCCAAGCTGCTGGGTGTTTTACAGAACCAAGTTCATAGGCAGCAGCGGTGAGCTTAGCTCAGCAGGGAAGGCCTCACTGTGATTCTGGGCATTCAGCCCACATCTGCATAACTGCTGCAACCCCCTCACGGTCTCCCCGTCTCTAGTCTTAATCCTTGCAAAGCTGTTTTCCACACAGTCCAGCAGAAGCCTGTGTTTGCTTTCTGCTGCTGCAGAGCAAATCACCATGAACGTGGTGGCGTAAACCCACACCCACTTGTGAGCTCACATTGCTGGAGGGATGGAGTGGAAGGATTTTCTGCTCAGTACCTCACCAGACTGAAATCAAGGCGTTGGTTGGCTGTGTTCTCATCTGGAACTCAAGATCCTGTTCCAAGCCCCTTCAGGTTGCTGATAGAATTCAGTTCCTTTCTGTTGCAGGACTGAGGCTCCCATTTCCCTGCTGCCAGGATCTACTCTCGGCTCCTGTGTACCATTCCCTCTCCTTCTCACATGGCCCCCAAGCAGTGGAGAATCTCCCTCGTGTCACATTTATCTCATGCTTTGAATCTCTTTTGCTCGGATGAGCACAGTCCCTTTTAAGGGCTCACCTGATTAGGTCAGGCTCACCTAGGATAATCTCCTTATCTTAAAATCAACTGACTTGGGACCTTAATCACATCTGCAAAGTTAGTGTGTAATTCAGTAACTGAGAGAAGATAGGTGTACACAGTGGGCTGGAAATTTGAGGGACTACCTTAGAACTACCAAGTCCAAATATATGCTTACTTTTCAGTGGGTACTCATTTTATTTATTAAATAAAGCCCATGCTCCTTAGTATGGCATACAAGGTACAAGGCTCTAATCATTTGGCCTTTCTCTCCAGACTTGCCTCTAGTCACCCTATGCTCTGCACCTTACTCCAGCTCCATTATATGTGTCTGCATCAATTTGTTCATACTCCATGGCTTTGTATACTGTTTTGTTTCTCACTTCTGAGCTCTAGCTAATGCTGTTCCCTGTGCTGAGGATGTCTTTCCCATCTGTATTTATATGAAAATCCCTTATGATTCAGCACAGGCTTCATCTCCTCTAGGAGACTTTCCCTGAATTCATTCACTCAACACATATTTATTGAGCACCTACTATGTGTCATTCACTATCTCAGGCACTGGAAATACAGTACTGAATCTGGTAATGTCTCTCTCCCTCTTGCAGAGCTTACCCACCAGTGGCGGAGACAGGAAAAACACAAAAATAATGATAAAGTCTGTCAGATGGTGATAGTCCTATGAAAAAGGATAAAGCAAAATAGGAGAGAGGGAGTGATGGGCAAGTTGTCGTTTTATATACCATCAACCCATAATGCTTCTGTCACAGGTGACATTTAAGCAGAAACCTGAAAGAAGTAAAGGAGTAAACATCGCAGAAATATGGGGAAGAGCCTCAGGGTCAGTCTTTTCTGTTTCTTTTGTCTCCATGATTTGCTGAATGGATGGATGGATGGATGAAAAAAAAGTGTTCCAGGCAGAAGGAAGAGCAAGTATAAAGCTCTAAGGTAGCACGTCTTTCAATGCTCAGTTAATATTTGCGAGGCTTGATATGAGCAATTAGACTTTTCAGGGTAGAACTCTAGCCATTGGAAGCTGAGAGGGAGGAGAAAGAATAGAAGTCATGGTCCAGTTCCTGGGCAGTGACGCTGGCAAGCAAGACAGGCTATCATCAAGCACCAGCTAAGTAGTCTGGATTCACTGTGGAGTATTAAGTCCCACGGGGTCTCTAGGCCTGAAACAGGGAAACTGAGGCTGGAAGCCTAGCTGTAGGGACAGACTCAACACACTGAGAGTAAGGAACTCAGGGGCAATGGGCTGATCCCTGGCTGTGGCTGCTGATGTGAGTTGTCATCCCGGATCCTCACTTTGCAAATCTCCTTTGCCATTTATCTCATCTCATTGAAAATAATGGTTTACAGGCTTGTTTCCTGGCCTCCTGGAGGTGGGGATCTCGCTTCTGTTCTGATTTCTGGCACAGTTGCCCTCAAACGTCTCCTCTGGCATAGTTGTTGGTTCACACCCCGGGAGCTTCCCAGATGAGATTAGAAACAGGCCCCAGACAGGGAGGACAGGGAGAGACTGAAGATAGAGGTGGACCGCTCCACTTTGGTAGGTGGTGATTTTAATAAGCAAGAGAACTAACATAGAGCTGTGTCTTGGGTGGCCGTAAGATGAGTAGATCTCCACACCCACCCACCAGAATCTTAACGTTTATACAGAGGCTCATCTTAATGGGGTTCAGCCACATACACAGTCCAGATGGTCTCAACAACACACTGCTCTCTCAAGGCTGAGTCCTTGAAGTAGCTTTGGCTGTGAGAACAGTGGGCAGAATATTCCAAGGACAGGGGAGGGGGTGGGGAACCTCCAATTGCTGGGGTTCAGCTCACAGATCAATCAGTGGTCAGGGACTTCCCTGGTGGTGCAGTGCTTAAGAATCCACCTGTCAATGCACGGGACATGGGTTTGATCCCTGGACCAGGAATATCCCACATGGTGTGGAGCAACTAAGCCCATGTGCCACAACTACTGAGCCTGCACGCCACAGCTACTGAAGCCTGCATGCCCTAGAGCCCATGTGCTGCAACTACTGAGTCCACGAGCCACAGCTACTGAAGCCCACGCACTCTAGGGCCCATGTGCTGCAACTATTGAGCCCACATGCTGCAATTACTGAAACCCATGCTCCTAGAGCCCATGCTCCACAACAAGAGAAGCCACCACAATAAGCCTGCTCACCGCAACAAAGACTAGCCCCCGCCCGCCACAACTAGAGAAAGCCCGTGTTCAGCAATGAAGACCCAATGCAGCCAAAAAAAAAAAAAAAAATCAGTGGTCAGGTCCTCTCCATGACCTCTTTCAATAATGGTCAGGTTGCCAAATGGAGTGTGGTGAAGCACAGAAGCTGCCAGGACCAATAGGGTCTGGCCGTTGACTTGTCTTTTCTGATTTACCTTCTCAAGGTGACTTTGGGAGAAGTGTTTGTTGTAGGGATGTATATTGCTTTAGTATTCTCTTTAGAACTAAAACTGGACAGCTCTCATGGTACAATTCTAGGGGGTGATAAAGAACACTCACTCACCTTCTTTCTCTCTCTCCTTCTCTTTTGGGACCCATCTCCGAGTGTCTGCTTGTTTTGCTTTCTTTGCTATGAGGCTTTTTTTGCTTGCTCATAGTTTCTATTGCCTCATAATTTTGGATTGCATGTGCTTTGGCTTGCTATGAACCAAGCTTCATGGCTTTTTTCAGCTTCAATTCATAGCACCAGCTGGTATACTCTGTCTGCATGACTTAATTCAAACTTAGGAGACAGAGAACTTAGTCATCCCAGCTCATCTTTTTTTTAACACCAGCAAACCAAAGGCTTTGCTTTGCTCAGGTTCTCACCATTAGCTTTAGTACCTGAAGGCTGGATGGTAGGAGGAGGAAAATAAAGAAAAGGGATTGTGTGTATACAATGTAGTGGCTTAGATATCAGGGGCTGAGAGTGGGAAAATTTCCCTCCAAAGATGGTGTAGGTGAGCAGACATCAATTGACATCTCTTATTCGGAGAATGAGATGAGTGCTTGAGGGGGGATTAAGAGTTAACTCAAGAGTTTAAATATCATCACTAAGTGCTAAGTGTCAAGAGTAGGCTTGTGAGGGAAAAAATGAAACCAATATTTTGCAAAGTCCAGCAAAGTCCAGTTGGGAACAGAAGGCAGTGAGCTGCCTGAGGAGGAATCTAAAGAGCATCTCTAATGGAGGTGGGTCTATTTCTTTTCCAAGTTAGCAGCTGCCACTCCTATTTTATTGGGCAATGGAAGAAATAGGGCAAGTCCTCAAGGTCATACACATATAGAGAGATGTATCGGGCTGATCCAAGATAAAAGCTGAAGGGAAGCTGAGGGTTCATATAAATGTAGGTAGTATGCTCCAATGGCCCTCATTCATTGAAGACTTAACTCAGTACTCGGTTCCAGGCATTGTCATAAATACTGGGAGTATGGCAACTCTTCCTCACCGTTGACACTCCCTATCCCCCTTCCCTGGTCTATTTTTGCTAATACCACTTTTTAACTTTCTGAAATACTACCTATTTCACTTCTTTATTTTTTATTCCTCCCTGGAACCTGACATCCATGGTGTCTAAGCTCTGTGAGAGCAGGGGTGTTCTCTACTTTTTCAGTGTCACATTTGCAGCTCCAGAAAGTGCCTTGCTCAAAAATAACTTGCTGAATAAATTAATGAATTCCATAATTTATCTGTGTTACTTGTGCAGGATAGAAGAGAGATCATATTCATAAGTCAGAAACTATCTGAGTGTTCCCTGGAAACACTGATGAGACATGTATACATTTCTGTATTAATTAGAGGATTTTCCTCTCTTATTGGGCATAAATACGTCTCAACATATTTACCAGTATATTAATCAGTATAGGCTACAGTATGCTGTGATAACAAATTAGCCCCTAAATCTCAATGTCTTAACTCAACACAACGTATGCAGTGTTGGGTAGCAGGAGGTTCTGCTCCACAGGGTCACTCAGGAACCTAGGCTAACAGTGTCTCCACCATTCTTTGACACTAGCACCTCAGAATGGTACTTTCTTGCTGCTGCAAGAAAAAGGAGAACAAGGATAATTTACAATGCTCTTCATGTTTGCTCATAGCTTGCTCCTTTCTGTAGTAGGACTACATCTTTTTCCAACATGACCTCAAGGGAGGCTGGGAGGGCTTTCCACTTATCCAGGAGGCAGAGGAGAACAGTTACAGTAAGCACACATCTCTAGCACAGCCAGTGACCAATACTGTGGAACTATCACTAATGTTTAACATAAAAAGCCCCTGGAGAACACAGAATTGACTTTTTGGGTAAAGTTGTTTGGTTTAACAAGATTTGAAATACAGGGCTAGAAATAAATAATGATAAATGTTACTGCATATGTATGAACAACACTTGAAGCAATTTTTTCAGTTAATTAAAGGGAAAAAAATCACACAAGGGTGCCAACAAGTGGTCACTGACCCACTCAAGTAATTGGGTCAAGACTCTCTGGCCTGTTGTGAAAATTGGTATCTGAACCAGCTCTCTCAGTACTCATTTCCTTTCCTCTCACTGAGAGGGAATTTGTTTTTATCTGCTATTAATGTGAAATTGCTCCAGCAGAATCCATCTTTCTGAATAGAGATGTCTATTTGAACCTGACCTCCAAGGCCCCATTAAGCAGGAAAGGCAAGTACTTACTATCTTCTAAAGACAACAGATTCTGGCTTTTTATCTTATTGTGAAGGAAATTCCATCATACGAACAGTCGCTGACCTTGAACTCTCAGGCTTGGCAGGAGGAGTTGTGTGTAGTCTCAACAAGCTCAGTTATCATAAGTTCACCCTACACTTCATGGGAAATGTTTGCAGAAACTGGTTGTAGGAGCAGGCAATTGATGAACTTATATTGACACATCATAATCACCCAAAGTCCATAGTTTACCTTAGGGCTCATTCTTGGTGTATAATAACATGATAACATGTACCCAACAACATATAGTATTACACAGTAGCTTCACTGCCCTAGAAATCTTCTGTTGTCTGGCTGTTTATCCTCTCCCCTACCTCTTGGCAACCACTGAACTTTTTATTGCCTCCATCGCTTTGCCTTTTCCAGAATGTCAAAGAGTTGGAATCATATAACATGTAGTCTTTTCAGATTAGTAATATGCATTTAAATTTCCTCATGTCTTTTCATGGTTTCGTAGCTCATTTCTTTTTAGCACTGAATGATATTCCATTGTCTGGATGTACCACAACTTATTTATCCATTCACCTACTGATGAACATTTTGGTTGCTTTCAAGCTTTGGCAATTATGCATAAAGCTGCTATTAGCATCCACGTACAGGTTTTTGTGTGGACATATGTTTTCAGCTCCCTTGGGTAGATACCAAGAAGCATGATTGCTGGATTGTATGGTAAGGGTATGTTTAGTTTTGTAAGAAATTGCCAAACTGTCTTCCAAATGGGTTGTACCATTTTCCATTCCCCTGTTGCTTCACACCCTCGCCAGCATTTGGTGTTGTCAGTGTTCTGGATTTCGGTCGTTCTAATAAGTGTGTGGTGGTATCTCGTTGTTTTAATTTGCATTTCCCTGATGACATATGATGTGAAGCATCTTTTCATATGCTTATTTGCCATCTGTATATCTTCTTCGGTGAGGTATCTGTTAAGATCTTTGGCCAATTTTTTAACCTAGTTGTTTTCTTATTGTTGAGTTTTAAGAGTTCTTTGTATATATATATTTTTAACATCTTTATTGGAGTATAATTGCTTTACAATGTTGTGTTAGTTTCTGCTGTATAACAAAGTGAATCAGCTGTATGTGTACACATATCCCCATATCCCCTCCCTCTTACGTCTCCTTCCCACCCTCCCTATCCCACCCCTCTACGTGGTCACAAAGCACCGAGCTGATCTCCCCGTGCTATGCGGCTGCTCCCCACTAGCTATCTATTTTACATTTGGTAGTGTATATATGTCCATGCCACTCTCTCACTTTGTCCCAGCTCACCCTTCCCCCTCCCCACATCCTCAAGTCCATTCTCTACGTCTGCGTCTTTATTCCTCTCCTGCCCCTAGGTTTGTCAGAACTACATGACTCTTTTTGAATTATGGTTTTCTCAGGGTATATGCCCAGTAGTGGGATCGCTGTGTCATATGGTAGTTCTATTTTTAGTTTTTTAAGGCTCTTTGTATATTTTGGATAACAATCCTTTATCAGGTATATTCTTTGCAGATATAGTCTCCCAGTCTGTGGCTTGTCTTCTCATACCCTTGACATTGTCTTTTGCAGAGCAGAAATTTTAAATTTCATTGAAGTCCAACTTATCAATTATTTCTGTCATGGATTGGTGCCTTTGGTGCTATATGTAAAAAGTTATCAATATATCCAGGGTCTATGTTATCTTCTAGGAATGTTATAGTTTTTGTCTTACATTTGGGTCCATTTTGAGTTAATTTTTGTGAAGGGTGTTAGGTCTGTGTCTAGATTCACTTTGGATGTGAATGTGGATGTCCAGTTGTTATAGCACCATTTAAAAGACTCTCTTTGCTCCATTGTATTTTCCCTTTGCTCCTTTGTCAAAGACCAGCTGAGTATATTTTTGCTGGTCTGTTTCTGGGTTCTCTATTCAGTTCCATTGATTTTTTTCCCCCATTCTTTTGCCAGTTTCACTCTGTCTTGATTGCTGTAGCTTCCTTCTAGTCATTTTCATTTTCATTTGTACACACACATACACACACACACACACACACACACACACACACACACTCTTCAGGAGATTGAAGCAAATGGGCATGGCTGCAGTTTACAGCTGCTTTGAGTGTAGACTATTTTCAAATCAAATTCATTGTCAGAGTGTATGAGAATTCTCAGACCCTCAAAATCAGGACACATGCATTGGACTGACATAAGATTACAGAAAGCAGGTAAACACCTGCAACTGCCCCATGATTTTCACTAAATTAACACAATTCAGAGCTACATTTCGAGTGTGTAGATGGTACCTTCAAAAAGTAACCAGGCAAGTGAATCCTCTCACTCCATGACAAGGTTTAATATTAAGCTGAATTCTTAGTTAATGTTCAGACTGACACTGACCTTAGCTAGATTACAAATTTCAGCCAAAACAAATAGATTTCATGAGACCAGAGTTCAAATTCAAAGAGCAGGGGGAATCTCCTGGATAAAAACTGGTAAAACAACTCTTCATATGAATTCTGTTATGTTTTCCATTACTCTCTCATCTATTTGGTGGTTAGGAACAGAAAGTTCTTTGTTCTTATCATGCCAAGTCAAGGTGAGTCCAGGTGTAGACCAAATGTAATGATAAATTAAAGTAGATCAACTTCTGTTTTTCTTTTCTTTATGCTATTTGTATATACACACTAATATTAAAGGGTAAATCCTGAAGTTAAAAAAAGAAGGTTAAGAAGAATACAGTGGCTGTGTTGCCATGTTTAATTTGTATTTTTAACTTTCTCTAAGACTTTCAGTAAAGAAAAGCCATTAAAATCATACCTTGCAGAATTAGAGGGAGAATTAGAGGGAGGGTGACTCAGAGAAACAAAACATCAGGCTGGCACATGAAACACCTAAATACTAGGTTCCAAACCAGCAGTGGTGCCTCATCCTCTGAGTTTCTTAGATGGATTTTTGTTTAAATTCAGATCCTAAATGTATTGTTTTCCATCAAGAGCTGAATTCTACTTCAATCTGTCTTTATCTCTCAAGTGCACTTTTATGATTCAGAAGTCATTTTATAATATTTATGATTATAAATTAAATGGAGACACTCAGGAAGAATAAACTGTCCAGGATATTGAGGATCAGGAAAGTGTTACTTGAATACTATTAGTGGGGTTTATATTTTCCTGGTGATAAGCCAGTGGGTTTTGCATCTGCTACATGTCTGCCCTTCTCCAGAGGAAGATGCCTTTTTCCCCAACAATTGGAAGGCGTTTGCATGCTCATAAATATGACTGAGGATGAAGTACATGAAGGTGTTCAGACTTACCTGGTGTAAGCTTGAAGGAGCCAGCTGCCCACATTCTGAAGGCTGAAGTGGCCCCACTAGGAGTAGGCAGAAAGAATGCATGTACTCACATCAGCCCAAACTGCAGAAATAGAAAGCACCAACACCAAAAGCTAGCTTTGAATTTGGATGGAGGGCACAGTTTTCACTTCTCTTCAAGGCTGATTAATGACACAACTTGTAGCTAGTAATCACTTGTCAATTATAAGCAGCAGGCAGCAGATGATACTGTTACTGTCTGCTGGATAGTAATTTTTAGAGAGGAGCATTCAGACACAGAATTGGTTTAGGAAACAATGTAATTAAATAAGCAGCCAAGAGAAAAATATTTCAACTGTTCTTATTGCCCTACTCTCCCCCTCTCTATTTGGGTGACAGAAGTCTTTTCTTAGGGGTTGATTGTCACTACCAATTTCTAAGTGGATTCCAATGTTGCCTTTTGATGTGACATGATTTTATAACAGCAGCTACATGATATGCCAAATCTATTCAATTTAAATTGTTTCCTTTAATGTTATCTATGTTTTAGAATAATAGAAACTTAAGAGAATTAAGGGAAATTCCACCCAAGGGGGCTCTTCTTTATTTTAATAAACTGTGCCTGGATCAGTAACACTCTATGGCAATGAAACCTCAAAAAACTACCACCAGCATAACAACAGCAACAAGGCCAACCAACCAACAAACCAAAACACATCAATCTCATAATCGTAAAATTCTTACAGGTTGAATCAGTTCGATATTTTGAACTGAGTCAGATTTAGTGTTTATCTGTAAAAAATGAAACAACAGAAAACAATTATATTCCTTCTCTTCTCTGTGCTCACTCTGAAAAAAATGGCATCTTTGAAAGAAAGACTTTAGATGGTGAAGAAACATATACTCTTTATGACCTAGCAGTGTTCTGACCTATAATGTTTTAGAAAGGGTGTAAAATATTTTATGAATATGAATGACCATTATTACCTATGACTCTATTTAGCAGAGCTGGAATGCAGCATCAGTATCTGCCAGTAACTGAAGAATATTGGCAAACAGTTTGTCACGCTCACCACTCCCTGGAATGTTCATCCTCAAAACATCTACCACCTTGCCTAGGATGCTCTACAACAGACACTGGGAAAAAATAAAGAATCCTGGAAGATGGTTGCTGCTATTTGATGTCATTTAGAGTTAACAGGATCTGCTCTACATGCCCTTCTAAATTAATCAACTCTTTTCTTAGCTTTTAAAAGAGCAGTTTTCAGTGTGATATATTGGTGAACAGCATAGATTTTGGAGGCAGACAGCGTTGGGTTCAAATTCTTGCTTTATCATTATATATAGATGATCCTAAGCAATTTACTTCAGTTTATTAAATGTCAGTTTCCCAATCTGCATAAATATTAATCATACTTACTTCACGGGGTTTTGCCTAACCCAGTGCCTGGTGTATCACTGTCGGTGAGAATGATTAACTAGGGTTATCTCTGGCTATCTTGCTATCGATCTAGGGGTGTGTGTGTGTGTGTGTGTGTGTGTGTGTGTGTGTGTGTGTGTGTGTGTGTGTGTGTGTGTGTGTGTGTGAACACTTAGGCACAGTATCTGCTTAGTAAGTAATCAATATAAGGTAGTTACATAGTAGCCTCAGGGCCTTCCTCCTCCTTACTCTTAACCTGTAACACTCCCCTCCAGGTTTTCCCACATGTCTTGTGAAGTTCTTATTTGCAAGCAGCAGGAACCAGCTCTGGCTAATAGAAACAGAAAAAGAAATGTATTAAAAGACATTTCTAATGAAAGTTATATAATGTTATAGATCAATGTTACCTCAATAATAAATAAATAAATAAAAGACACTGCTAAAGGAAGTCTAAGTTTGGTGAAGTGCATGTTGGTACAACCACTTTGGAAAACTCTTTGGCCTTGTCTACTAAAATTGAGTATATACAGAGTCTGTGATCTAGCAGTTCTTCTACCACATAGAAAAAATATACATATGTGCACCAAAAGGCATGGGTAAGGACGTTCATAGCAGTACTATGTATAATAGCTCCAAACCGGAAATAATACAAATGTCCATTAACAGTGAAACGGATAAATTGTGTTATATTCACAGGATGGTACTACACAGCAATGAAAGTAAATGGACTATAGCCATACACAATGCCATGATGAACCCCCAAAAAATAATGTGAAGGAAAAGAATGGAGATCCAAAAATATATATTCTGGGTAATTTTATTCCTATGGCATTCAAGAAGGCGGAGAGGGGCAGGTGTGGGAAACTATGGTGTTAGAAATCAGGATAGTGGCTTCCTTTGAGGAGTGACCAGGAGGAAGCATGGAGGAGATTCTACCTGGACAGGGCCTTGATTGGCCCTCAGGTTGCTGAGCAGACCATCTTTCCCAGGGGAGGTAGAGAAAACTTCTATCCTCCTTGTCCTAAGCGATCTGGGAGGCCACAGACGGTCTTGATTAGAGGTGTGAGAGGAGAGTCAGACCCACTAAGGGACAAGGGGCAGAGGTGACTCCATGTCCTCAAATATATCTGCTTTAAAATTTTTACCTTTCATAATAAAATTTCAGAATAAAATGTCACTGGCATGCATCCTCTCTACTAAAATACCACTGTACATTCCATTTCTTTGTTTGCTTGAGAGAAACTAACGTTTCTGTGATACTATACATTCTAGTTTTTAAGTCATGCTCTTTGGCTTTGTCTCATGTGGAGTATTGCTTTGGGAATTAAAGACAATGTCAAACATGTCTCTATCGCTGTGCTGACCAGAGTGGCCATTCATAACAAAGCTCTGAGGTGGGCAGGGCAGGTAAGAGAAGAGTTGTAGCAGTGTCTTTACTTTCTTTTTGAGGAATCATAAAGAAAAAAGGCTCAAACCCAGATCTTCTGACACTGATGTCTGTGCCCTTCAACCTGAATGCAATTTGGATAATGGATCACAACTTCTAATAAAGAAAACCAAGCAGCTGATTTAATGATTGAACACATTACACATGATGCTGTGACAAGAACCCCACACCAGGTGCCTCCCTGATCAAGTCCAAGTAGGAGTCACCTCTGCTCTTGTTCTAAAGTCCAGCCCAGAGAGGGCTATCCTGCCATCAGGAAGAACTCATCTATTGATGAGTCAAGAACTACTTCCATTTGTAGTTTTTTAAGGAACCTCCATACTGTTCTCCATAGTGGCTGTATCAATTTACATTCCCACCAGGATAGACCTGGAGTCTGTCATACAGAGTGAAGTAAGTCAGAAGGAGAAAAACAAATACCGTATGCTAACACATGTATATGGAATCTAAGAAAAAAAAATGTCATGAAGAGATTAGTGGTAGGACGGGAATAAAACACAGACCTACTAGAGCATGGACTTGAGGATATGGAGAGGGGGAAGGGTAAGCTGTGACGAAGTGAGAGAGTGGCATGGACATATATACACTACCAAACGT
>NC_041220.1:71665788-71668496 GCF_002837175.3 Physeter macrocephalus | reverse complement strand
ATATGTATATGTATAACTGATTCACTTTGTTATACAGCAGAAACTAACACACCATCGTAAAGCAATTATACTCCAATAAAGGTGTTAGAAAAAAAAAAAGAACTTCTTCCATAAAACACCATTCCTGTTCCTGAGAGCTATAACCATAATAACATTTAAATACCTGAAATAATACAAATTGCATGGTATGGAGTCTACAATGTGGACAATTTTAGGATTTTTTTCCCTATTCAACTGGAGATTAAAATGGAGAAGACTGCTTTTGGCTTGTAAATCAATGTGACATGTAACACATGACAGGGAACCCCAAGATGCAGTGATGGGGCAGATGCGGAATCTGGTACCCCACTGCGTCTCTCTCAGTTGCAGTCATTGGTTACTCCTCCTCGCTCTATTTCTATCAAAACCTGATCTTAAGAGATTATTCTCCCTCAGTCATTTTCCCCTTATTGTGAATTAAAACCAACATGCCATCTCTCCCAGGGAATTTCACACATTAAAGCTTTTGCTAACTGTTAATTACAGAATGAATATCTTTTCCTAGAAAAGACATTTCAGGGGCAGATAATCAAAGGGTGGGCTTCCTTAACCTCTGCACTTGAAATTGTATCACCTATCTGCTCTCTGAGAGAATTATGCGCATGGGTTATGGTTCCATTTATGATCTTCCAACTGACCTCACTTAATTTCTAGTAACACAAGAAATTTTAAGGATGACTAGTTAAGGGCTATACTGTTTGAAAATGTTATTACTGTACACACTTCTTAGAAATGGTAGAGGAACTCTGAGCGATATTGTAGCTTCAAGGAGAGAAGTGTGATTAAGATTTTTTTTTTTTTTTTTTTTTTTTACAGGCTCCGGACGCGCAGGCTCAGCGACCATGGCTCACGGGCCCAGCCGCTCCGCGGCATGTGGGATCTTCCCGGACCGGGACAGGAACCCCGTGTCCCCTGCATCGGCAAGCGGACTCTCAACCACTGCGCCACCAGGGAAGCCCTAAGATATTTTTACTTTACTATGTTTAGAGCTGAAAAATGAATCCAAGAGTCACTATAAGGAAGATTTAAGAGTAGCAGGCAAGATTGCATCTGCTTGGGGAACAGAGAAAAGCCCAAAAATGTGAGAACAAAACTTATTCCCTTTTCTTTAGAAGTTGTATCTGAGTATAAAGGATGCATGGATATTTTCATTTTTAAAATTATTTTAACATTGCATAAAATTTAATTAATGTTAATAGATTTTTATCTTTGAGAACAGAAATTTTGTCTATATAGTCTCAGAATCCAAAGCTTACCTTGAGCCTGTAGTTAGAGCATTCCCAGGTGCTTGGAACAGATGAAGCTCATGTATTTTCAGACAGATCATTTTTAGTGATTTTGGAATCCAATTTGACTATCTTTGTTACTTGTATTTTACCTGAGCTCCTGACTTGGAAAAAGCACTGCAATGTATCAAGTACAGTTTGTCATAGTCCTCTAACATTATATCAAGATAAATTTGCCTAAGAGTGTAATTAGGCCATGCACACTGTGGCAGTTATATATAGATAAACCAGTTTTTTAAATGCCAATAAAAGACAAATATCATATGTGGATATCATATCACTTATATGTGGAATCTAAAAAAAATGATACAATTGAACTTATTTACAAAACAGAAATAGACTCATAGAAAACAAACTTATGGTTACCAAAGGGGATAGTGAGGTTGGGGGCAGCAGACAGATAAATTAGGGGTTTGGGGTTAATATATACACACTACAATATGTAAAATAGGACCTACGGTAGAGCACAGGGAACTATACTCAATATCTTGTAATAACCTATAATGGAAGAGAATCTGAAACACTTTGCTGTATGCTTGAAACTAACATAACATTGTAAATTAACCATACTTCAATAAAAAAATTGGTCAGGGAGGTAGTTTACTATTCCTTTAAAGATAAAGCAGTTGTATATCAATGACTTTTCCTTTCCACCTAAACTGATTAAAGTTGTGTCCATTACAATGTGTTATTAAAAAATAAAGCTTAAATTAATGTCACAATCATTAAAAAAAATACAATTGAATTTTGTTAGCAATTTTTTAAGTGCTTACCAACAGGTTTGGTGATTGTCTTACTGCTGTTTTGGTACCTGGCCATGCTTAGACTTTGAGCAGGCCCCTTGGTTCAAAAAGCAGGAAAAATGCTGTTAAACATACTAAAATATAAAATGTTTTCCTTTCTTCTGCAGTCTCTCTCTCAACTTGTCATGCTGTTCTTTATTTGCTACTTGTTGCCATTCTAAGTAAAGAAATATTAAATCAAATTATTAGTATGAATTTTATCATTTATATCTATATTGTACAATGTCAGCTTTAAATGTCCGTATAAGAGCATTTAACTTGTATGCAGACAATGCATGTTTAGTAGCTTGTGCACGTATGAGTATTTCATTCTTAGCAGAACGGTGAACCCACTGCACACCAGGGTGTGTGCATGGGAGAAAGCAAAAAAATTTGGTGGCAGCGAAAAGTTTGAGTTGAGATAAGAAGGCAAGTTAAGGTCAAAATGTAGTACAAAATTTACATCAGGACTTCCCTGGTGGCACAGTGGTTGGGAGTCCGCCTGCCGATGCAGGGGATGTGGGTTCGTGCCCCGGTCCGGGAAGATCCCACATGCCGCGGAGCGGCTGGGCCCGTGAGCCATGGCCGCTGAGCCTGCGCG
>NC_041220.1:71556306-71665773 GCF_002837175.3 Physeter macrocephalus | reverse complement strand
CCCCGGAGCGGCTGGGCCCGTGAGCCATGGCCGCTGAGCCTGCGCGTCTGCAGCCTGTGCACCGCAACGGGAGAGGCCACAACAGTGAGAGGCCCGCATACCGCAAAAAAAAAAAAAAAAAAAAAAAAAAAAAAAAATTTACATCAAAGAATAATACATTTAAAATCAGGACTCTGAAGTGGTGAGTGCTCTTTGCGCCTTTTGGTGCCCAGGGCATACCCTGATGCAAACGAACTGGCCCTCACCTGCACCCTCATCATGTCCTTCCCTTCTGCTGGAGTCTGTCAAGTCTGTGCTCCTTGTCTCTACTTCCTCACTCTCTAGACGCCTGTCTTTCCTGGTCTGTGATAACAGTAGCCTAAACGTTTACCTAGCTTACAGTCTTTCCTCCTCTCAAATGCATGCTCCCATCTCCTGGCCAGGTAATCCATTCAAACACTATCATAAAAGAATCGTGGGCTTCCTGCCTGCCTTTCCAGGGTCATCTCTCTCCACCTCTGTCTCACTCTTTAAGATCTAACAGCCCCAAATGATCTGTGGTTCACATAAACACTCAACATTTATTTTTATTTCATACCTCTTGCCCTTAAGACGTTTCCTCTTCCTGCAACACCATAAACCTCTTTCCATATCCCCAGGCCCTCCCTCCCCTCCCTGCCCCACTCCACATCTTTAACTACCTAACTTTTGTTCTGTCCTTGTGTCCTCAGCTCCTGTACTGCCTCCGTCTAGAAGCCTTCCGACCACAGTAGCTCCTCTCTTGGCTGAGTTAGATGCCCCTCCCTTGCTGCCACTGCATCTTCCATATGATGGACATCTTCTCCAATGTCCTGAATATGCACCATTCCTTCTGAATGTTATTTGTTTATCTCTCTCCCCTACTAGACTTGGGGGAGTTCCTTGAGAGTAAGACAGCATCTTATTCTCCTGAATATCCCCAGGGCCTGCTCATTGCTGATGTACAGAACTCTGCCTCTAGAAGCAGACTTCTGCCTCTGCTTTGTCACCAGTCACTGCAACATCTCCCCAGTTCATTTGGAAACCTTTCCTACACTGACTGCCTAAAAGCCCCCCAAAGGCATCTCTTCTAAAGGCCCTTCCTCCTGATATTGAATCTTTTTTTTTTTTTTTCTAGGAATCTTTGTGTTAGTTTTCTAAGGTTGCCATAACCAACTACCACAGACTGGGTGGCTTAAACAACAGAAATTTCTTTTCTCAGAGTTCTAGAGACTAGAAATCTGAGATAAAGGTGTCAGCAGAGGTGGTTTCTTCTGAAACTTCTCTCCTTGGCTTATCAATGGTCATCTTCTCCTTGTGTCTTCGCATGATCTTCCTTATGTGTGTATCTGTGTATAAATTTCCTCTTCTTATAAGGACCCAAGTTATTTGAATTGGGGCCCACACTGATGATCTCATTTTAACTTAATCACCTCTTTAAAGACCCTACATCCAAATACAGTCATATTCTGAGGTGCTGGGAGTTAGGACTTCAACATATGATTTTGCAATCAACTTATAACTTGCACTTACCCACTGATACCTTTCCCTAAATTTGGTGCTGGTCTCCAAGCAGCCCCCATCTCCCGAGAGGCAAGTTACAGCATCCCCAGCTCCTTCCCTCCCTCCTGTAAAGCTCCATGTGATTATTTTAGATTTGGACCTCTCAGAGCCCATACTTCGGGATAATTTTGCACATGCAGTTGACCTCCAGTGATACATGGGAACTGTGGAGAACTATTTCTTCTCCTATGTGATGTTTTCTCATGTTTGAATAAATGATGACTTTGCATTTTCATTTTCCTTCCTATTTTTTCTGAACTCCTAGAGAATTTAGGGTTCATATCATACAAGTAAATGGAATGTTGTATGGTGTAACTACCACATCTTGATTTTGAAGCATCAAGAAGATGTACAATTTTTATGTATTGTTGATTTGAATGTTTTCAAATACATTGCCTTATTGGAGCTTCTAAAAAATAGCAAATTATATACTATACTTTTGATTGCTAAAGAAATATGGAACCCCAAAGAGGTCATATATCAAGTGAGTATCAAAGCTGTTCTCAAATCCAAGACTTTGGAATGGGGGGGCCAGGGCGCTTTCTACTTTATCATTATTGTCTTGTTTATAAGGTCCTTCGAGCCAGACATGTACTTTTTTTTTCTTTTTTTAACATCTTTATTGGAGTATAATTGCTTTACAATGGTGTGTTAGTTTCTGCTTTATAACAAAGTGAATCAGCTATACTATACATATATCCCCATATCTCCTCCCTCTTGCGTCTCCCTCCCACCCTCCCTATCCCACCCCTCTAGGTGGTCACAAAGCACTGAACTGATCTACCTGTGCTATGCGGCTGCTTCCCACTAGCTATCTATTTTACATTTGGTAGTGTATATACAGACATATACTTTTAAGATAAGCATTTTAACCTCTGTGGCCCTTAGTGTCTTCATCTAGAAATATGAGGTTAACTGTGGCATCTTCCTCACAAGTTTGCTGTGTAGAAAAATGTGTGTGTGTATATACATGCATACATACATGATACATATACGATATATGGTAGCTGTGTAAACTGGTCCAATCCTTTCGAAAAGCAGTACAGGTAGAAAATAGCAAGAGCCATAAAAATGTCCATATCTTGGGCACAGGAACCCTATTCCTGGAAAAATCATTCTAAAGAAATGATTCAAAAGACCAAAAAAAGTATATTTTCATAGGTATTAATTACAGGGAAAAGTAGTTTGATAGTTCCTCAAAATGTGAATTATAGAGGTGTCTTATGATCTGGCATTTCCACTCCAAGGTGTATAACCAAGAGAAATGAAAATTTGTGCATGAATGTTTGTAAGTGCCTTATTCATAATAGCCCCAAAGTAGAAACAACTCATATGAATAAACAGATGCATAAAATGTGGTATATCCATTCAATGGAGTTTTTTTGGCAGTGAAAAATGATGAAGTGATGATATATGCTACAATGTGGATAATCTTTGAAAACATTACACTATATGAAAGTCACAGAAGACAACATATAGTGTGATTTCATTTATATAAAATGTCCATAATAGGCAAAAATATAGATAGAAAGTTGACTAGTGGTTGCCTAGGCCTTGGGGAGGGGACAGGAGGGATGGTGAAGAACTCCTATTAGGTAAAGTGTTTCTTCTGGCAGGGGACACAAATACTCTAAAATTACATTCTGGTGATGGCTGCACAACACTGTGAGTGTATTAAGAAACATTGAATTGTGCACCTTAAATGTGTGGAGTGGATGGTATGTGAATTGTATCAATAGAACTGTTTTAAAAACTTCAAAAAAAAATTAGGGAGAAAAATGGAAATAATCGAAATATGTATCAAGATAGCAAATACATTATACTCCATCCTGTTGATGGAACATGATGTAGTCACTAAATATTATAAACCCAAAGACTATGTAAAAACGCAGAAAATATGTAACGTGATGTTAAATGGAAAATGTATAAGAGTGATACGAAATGGCATTGTAGCTAAATATACATGCATTTGGATAAAGGCTGGCTGGAAACTCGGAGACAGGAGAGTATGTTGAAGGAGATGTGCCACTTTCTTTCAAAAGTCCCATTAATGGTGTTGAGTGTTTCGAAAGCACTTGTTTTAATGTTTCTTGTAATGGCAGCCTTGTGGTAGGTACAAGTGGTACTGAGGATGCATAAAACATAGGAAAGGAAGGAAAAAGCACAAGGGACATTTTAAAAATTAACATGTAAAAATCCAAGAAATAGAAATTTAAATGCAAAAATTCAGCAGAGCATTTATGGGAAATGGGTATTGAGGGTGGTGCTGAAAAATGTATAAGCAGGTCAGGCTCTAACAAGATTCTGCCCAGAAACTTAAAAACTGGAATGCTTGTGAGGCTCTTTTCCCCATGTGAACCTCTCTCGGCTCAACAAGTTTTGAGGGGAGGGGATTTTCATATACCAGAGCTGGTGTAGGTCTGTGATAATAACCCAAAGGAAGTAGGAACACTTAGCAGTGTGCACAGTTTACTTAAGTTCACCAAGATTGTACTGGAATGTGGAAAAAGGGAGGAAGTCTGGTCAAGCCTGAGTGAGTCAACATTTAATGGCCCTCCACCCAGCTCTCCTCCCTTCCCAAGGCCACCTCACCTCTGCGTCTGTGTGCTTGACCCTTGCTAAGAAGGAACTCCAGCTGGAGTGGTGGGGCGAACCCAAATTCCTGTTGATTGGCCTCAACCATTAGGTTGGGGGGCCAGAGAGAAGAGGAGTCAGAGCAATGGGGCCTAGCCCTTCTTCTCTATATATCTGTATCACATCCCTTTTCAGGAACTTTCTCCTTCCTTGGTTCCCAGTGAGTGTTTGAAAAATCACAGTTCTCTCAATGTCCTAGGTCCCAGAAACAGCTCAGGTTTCTGTGAGGACCAACTAAACTGCGGTGTTAGCAGTTCTTTGAAAGCAATCTATAGATGGAAGGTGCAGTTGTTTTTATTCCAGATAAAGAATGGGTGACAAGTTGAGGCTGGATAGATGAATGGCAGTCTTTAAAGTAGAATCTGCTTCCATCTCAAAACAGATTACATTGTTCCTACCCCTGAGGTTGGGGGAGAAAGGACAGGCAGTTGATGGATATCCACTTCCATGTTTTCTGTAGGGTATAAGATCGAGATTTCTGAGGGAAGATACGTTCTTTCCTTCGGAGTTATTAGGGTCATTTGAGCTGGCCAGGGACGCAGCCTTAGGCAGATGCCACCTGGACTGACCCCCACTGCTCAGCCAGCTAGCTGAGTTGCCAGATGACCCCAGCATCCTTCCTCATCAAAATCCTAGATTATTTCTGTCCTTTGGCGCCAGGAATTGCCCTTATACTTCAGACTCCAGGGTAAACACTGAAGGTTGTAATTACAGTTCACAGCCTTAACCACTTCTTTGGTCTCCTTTTAGGAATCCAGTCTCAGAAAAGTAACCCCAGGTACCTGTCATGTGGAGAGCTCTGAGGGGTTCTGTAGCTTCTCAGGAATGCTCTGAAGTTATGATGGGAAGAAGATAAAGGGGCAATTTTGCCCTTATTTTGCAGAGAGCTAGAGAGGATGGCCGACTTGCCTGAGGCTTCAACAGCTTTTCTCTAATTCTCTCTCATTCCACTTTGTCCAAGCCCATCCTCAGTGCCCTGTCTCCATATTTAGCAAGTGGTGAGTTAGATGGGGAGCAACTCTTTAACACTAGTTGCTCAACCATCCAAACACCAGCAACAGCAAACCCTGTGTGGAAAGACTGAAATGAGGAAAGGAGACAGGGAAAGGGAAATAATATTTAGTAATAACTATATACCCGTGACTACTCTGTATTTTGCGTGTGAACCCATTATTTCAGAAATACCCTTTTATATATGGCGCAGAATCATCACATATTTTCCCACCACACAAATAATTTCTAAGTAAAAAGTCTATGCTTTGCGACTCTTGGGGTGCTTTTGTCTTAAGTATACCCAGTGCAATCGTATCAAGGGACTCTTTGGTCTAAAGAAAATCAAGCTCCACAACAACCTAAGAAAACTAGTTACATGTTGCCATAGCAACCAAACCAGCCTCAGAGGGAAGGGCAGAGTTTTTCAGATTCATCTTCTGCATCTGCAGATTGACTTCCTCGAAACTGAATCATGTGTCCTGATCATCAACACTGAACCTGTTATTTTCATTAAAAAAAAAAAAAGTTGCAGTCTCAGTTGATGTATTTTGGCCTTTTCCCTGGTGCCATTCAATGTCTTTTTATCTCTGAAAGGTGGGATTGGGTAACTGGATCCTTTGGAACTTTCATTCATGCATGCATTACCATGGTTGGGACCTAGGCCAGTGGGTTTGGTAGTAATTAAACTTTGATGGCTGGAACATGACCTGTGAAATGAGTTGCTAGTCTCAGTTTAACTCCTAATGGACAGAAATCCATATCCCTCGGAATCCAACCATAACCCCTGTTTCCAGACCACGGGAAGAAGTCAGAGGTTTGAATGGCTTCTCCTGGGGGTAGGCTGCAGGGCCTCTTCCTCAGGAATTATGCTTTGAATTTCCAGGCCACAGATGGCTCCACAGTTAGTCTCAAAATACCCTGCGAGATGTGTGTAAATAACACAAACCACATTTACAGGCAGGGCCACCCTGGTCGAAAGTACAAGTAATTTGCCCAGAGTAAGATAATTAGTAGCAGCAGGGGTAGAGGTTCCAGAGGGTCATACTCCATTCCTTTGCTAAGACCACTGAAAAATCTTCCTTTCACTCAAGAAACATGGCCAATTAATGGACAGCGGGAGGTGGGGATGGGTCAATGCTTGCTGATTCGTTTTTAAAGGTCATTTTTATGTTATGGGGTTGTTGGTACCTATAGTTAAGTTTTTTTTTTCAATAACAAGTCTCTTGATGTTTCCTCTAATGACACTGAAAAATGTGTGTAGTGAGAATCAAAGCTGGGGGCTGGAGGGAGCTGGATCTGCTGGGATGTTTCTACATAAAGAAAAGATTCTTTTCTTCCCTGACGAAAGGGAAGAGTACTCTGATGGAAAGCACCTACATCTGTGTCCTAGTCCCTTCAGGCTGCTATAACAAAATACCACAGACTGGGGGGCTTATAAACAGCAGATATTTATTTCTCTCAGTTCTGGAGGCTGGAAGTCTGAGATCAGGGTGTCAGCATGGTCGAGTGAGGGGCCTCTTCCAGGTCGCAGACTTCTACTTCTATCCTCACATGGGAAGGGGGCCAGCAAGCACCCTGGGACCTCTTTTACAAGGACATTAATCCCATTCGCTTCCCAAATCACTTCCGAAAGGCACCACCTCCTAATACCATCACTTTGGGGCTTAGGATTTTAACATATAAATTTTGGAGGGACACATTCAGACCAGAGCAATGCATGAGACCTGTGTTAGATTGTGAAGGATTCAAAGATAACTAAGACATGAGTCCTGTCTTCAGTAGCTCACCTTTCCAGCAGATAGTGACAAGTACTCTAATAATAGTACAGTAAGTCCCCTAAATAGGAACGAGTTCAGTTCCGAGAGCACGTTCATAAGTCCAATTTGTTCCTAAGTCCAACAAAGATAGACTAGGTACCCAACTAACACAATCGACTATATACCACTGCTTTTACATTTGCTTCCAGACATCCTGGGCTTGAAATAAAGATACTGTACTACTGTACTCTATACAATACTGTACAGTAAAGTACACAAAAGCACAACCACTTGTAGAGGATGCACGCATGTGACAATGTATGCCAGACACGTGAACTAACTTACATGATTGAACATGCGAACGCATGATCGCATCTTTGAAAGTTCACAACGTGAAGGTTCATATGTAGGGGACTTGCTGTACGTGGATCCTGTGCTAGGGAGAAATGTATTCTGACTCTCGCCAGAGTGGAGGAATATAGAGAAATGTTTCTTAGGGAATCTGAGCTGGGCTTTTTAGGACAGGTAGGAAGTCATAGACAGATAGTGAGGAAAGGATCTTTTAGGAATTAGGAACAGTATAAACAAAGGCATAGATTGGAGTCTATTTAAGAAAAACACATTGGCCAAATGTGGCGTGAGGTTTAGGCTAAACTGTAAGACAGAGTTGGAACTAAAGCAAAAAAGTGAAAAAGAGCCACATTTTGGAGTGTTCTGAAAAGCAGATAGAGAACTTTGGACAGTATCCCATACAGAATCAGATATTTCAAAACCAGAAGTTTAACTGTGGTCAGTGTTTTTATGCAATGAGATGAGCTATTAATAAAGTTATTTTTTAAAAAAAGATTCACATAGTCTAATCTATGTTCTAGGAAGATGCCTTAACAGATTAAGCTGAAAATATTCTGCACTTTTGTCAACATTCCTTCAAAATGTCATAAAAGGTTTTGTAATATAACCCTGTAAAAGGTTAAATGAGTTTGCACAGACTGCAAACTGAAGATGCCTGTGCAAAAACGCTGACTCAGGTATTTCAAGTGACAACCATTACGATTAAGTGCTTGAGGCACTATTGTGGGAAGCAGGGAAATGGCTTCATGCAGCAGAAAGGCCAGTCAAGTCCCTGAAATCTCTCTCTCTGTTTCCTTTCTCATAGGAACAGCAATGGAAACCTTCAATGTACAGCAGCATTACTCCAATCTGCTTTACAAGCCCTCCAATTGAGAAGCCAATTGGCAAAGTAAGAATGAATTCATTTCTTGTTGAACAGTATGATTTGAGCCTGTTGGCTGTTCTTTCTTTTTGTTTTGAGCTACCTGGGTGACATAATCAAATTGATCTCATGAAAGTGTCTGATAAAAATCCAAATTTTGACCTCTTTGGTTTGCCCTAGTTGCATTTGCCCTAGGCAAAATGTTGAGCTGAGTGACATTGAGCTGAGATTCCCTGGACTCAGCTTCTGCCCCCACTTGCATTTTGATGATGTCCTCCCCAACTCCCTTCAGTGCCCTGCTTTCTCAGCTCTTTGACTACCTTCCCCGCCTATCAGAACTTATTAGAAAGAAAGAGGTGGCTTTTAGTCATTTACATTGTAGGAGAGGGAAAAAACCTTTTTCCTCTTCTCTTCTAGGCTTAGTACCTGGGGTGATGAAAATTAAACTAAAAAAAAAAATGGGTAAACAGGAGGAAAGACTTATTATTATGAATAAAGAGGTCTTCATAGAAAAGAAGTGAAGACCCAAAGAAGCAATTGTACTGGGGGCTTATATACCATTTTAACAAAGAGTGATTAACTGTGGAGAAGTGACAAGAGAAAGGAAAAGGGGTTTGGGCTTCTCTGGGCCATAAATTGTGAGATGGTAAATATGTGGGGACAATTAATGGAAGATTAAGTGTTATTTCGTAAGGTTTGTTATGTAAACTCACGTTGGTACCTTTTCTATCGATAAGAATCATCTCCAGTGATTAAAAGTCATCTTCTCCCTGGTATGGGAAAGAAAGACACCTTTACAAATTTATGTTACCTTTACAAAGGGAAATTTATGTTCTACTTTTAGACAGAAAGGGAGAGGGCAGAGAGCTTTTCCTACACCTGCTATTTCTCAGTTGCCTTTGGCTCAAGATAATCCTTATGCCGAAGTGGCATATTTTGCGGTGCAAACTCTGATCCACTTCATCGTCTTAGTGTGATATCCAACCACCATACTACCTCTTTCAAACATATTTGTTATTTAAATTATGTTGTGGAATGAATGACTTTGCCTCCAGAAGAGAAATTACAGGTATTTGCCTGAACTGCAACTGTTCTGAACCTGAAATCACACCCATCAGTCCCACTAGGGAGTGTGGAGCTGGATGGTTAAGAGTGTGGGCTTAATGGCGTCCGGCTGCCTGGGTTCAAATCCCAGCTCCACCGTTCACTGGCTCTGTGACTGAGCAAATCATCTGTAAAGAGGGCTTCATAATAATAATACTGCCTCATGGGACTGTCATCAGAATTAAACAATTTAGGGCTTCCCTGGTGGCGCAGTGGTTAAGAATCCACCTGCCAATGCAGGGGACCTGGGTTCCAGCCCTGGTCCAGGAAGATCCCACTTGCCGTGGAGCAACTAAGCCCGTGCGCCACAACTACTGAGCCTGCTCTCTAGAGGCTACGTGCCACAACTGCTGAAGCCCATGCGCCTAGAGCCCGTGCTCCGCAACAAGAGAAGCCACCGCAATGAGAAGCCTGCGCACAGCAATGAAGAGTAGCCCCTGCTCACAGCAACTAGAGAAAGCCCGCGCGCAGCAACAAAAACCCAACTCAGCCAAAAATAAATAAATAAATAAATAAATAAATTTATTTTTTTTAAAAAAAGAAACAATTTAATATAAATTCACAAGAGCAAGGAATTTTTTAACCCATTTTGTTCACTGTGTATCCAAATACTCAATGCATTATGCAAATGAGTTGAATGAATGAATAAATGAAATGCTATACACATGGTAAACTTAGAGGAAACACGTGCTCAATTTGCTTATCCCAAGAAATGGGAGCTGGGGCGTGTTATATGTCAGTGTTACCGAGTCCAAGCTTGCTCTGCTTGCCGCACGACAGGCCAATACATCGGGAGATAAGGTGTTGAGTCAAGGAATATGACTTTATTCGGAAAGTCGGCAGATGGAGAAGATGGCAGACTAATGTCTCCAAAAAACCATCTTATCAGGGTTTGGATGCCAGTTTCTTTTATAGAGCAGAGAGGGGGCAGGAGATGAGGAAGTAAAGTAAAAAAAGGCGGTAAGTTTTGCAAATATCCCCTGGAATGGCCAGCCTGGGGAGGGGGTGTGTTAATTTCTTCTTTCTTGCAGCCATCCACAGGTGGACAGGGTCAGGATGCTTCCCTGAACAAAGGCACTTTGGTTTAACATTTAGGCAGAGGGGCAGGGTTCCCCGAGGCAGGCCATTACGTATAGACAGTATCCTTTCAGTGAACAAAAGCACCGGAAAGAAAAGGTTAAAGTAAAAGAAACATATCCAACATGTAGTCAGATTTGGCTCTTCCCTGTTACATCAGGAAGGGAGGCAAAACTCTGGTGAGTATGTCAAGGACACTTTCCAGGCACACCTTAACTGAAGGTGGATAGCAGCCACCTTCCTATCCTTTGCTACAGTGGTGCATCTCTGGACCACACACACTCCAACGACTAGGATGAAACATAGTCACTGTCCAGACAAGTCAAAAACAAACAAAAGTTCTTTCAATAGGGCTTTTCTCTCCAACTTACATATATGTGGGCAGAGCTGAAGCTTTTGTAGTTTTTAAAAGGAAATGAATCTATTTTCCCAGCAATTCCTGGTAATTTTGCCGTGGCGGCAAGTCCTGCCAAGACAGCTTTCTGCAGAGTGCAAAATCCCAGCCGAACAGGAGGTCTCCTGCCCGCTGTCAGCCCGCTGAGGTTTTGCAGGTGTAGCAGGGGAGCAACCCAAGCTTCTAGGGACTGACTTTCTGTACTTCGGGTTCAGTAAGGTCTGCACTTCCCCTCTGCTGACTTCAGTTCCAAGTTAAGAGGAGTATCCTTTGACCCAAAGATTAAAACAACAAACAAATGAAACACTCCCTGAACATCACAAAACGTGTTGGCAACAGCTCCATTCCACTGCCTTCCCCTGGCCTCCGGCCCCTCCAGCCCCGCCTCCTTTGACTTTATATAGGCTCTAAACAGAACACCACTCTGTGGGGATGGAAAGAAGCTGTTTCAAAGACTGAGGTCAGAAGTCCATGAACGCTGGAGGGGTCTTTTCTGACTAAATTTCACTTCAATCCAATAGATAGTCCTGAGTTTACTGTATGTTTTCCTAGACCTGATTAGAAACACTAACAGCAGTATAGAAACGGTAGAGAGTAACTTGGGAAATGCTTGTCAGAGAGCAAAAGGAAATCAAGTGCAGCATGACCATTCTTGGTTCAATGATATTTCGCTGTGTGTTCCTCAGGTCTCCCTCCCCCCCAGGGCAGAGTGAGCAGGTAGGTGTCTCTCTGCACAGTGACATTAGGACTGTCCTGGGGTGAGTGGGGCTGCTCCCAAAGGATACTCTTGCCCTCTTTTCTCCCCATAGCTCTGGCTTCTGGGCTTAACACACGTTCTGTAAAATACTCTAATGAATTCGTTTTTCAATCAGCTCTGAGATCCATCCACCTGGAGGGGAAAATGATGCCAAAAATGTAAGAAAGTCAAGCTTTAATTATAGGGGTCAATGGAAGGCAGTATTGGGGGTGGATAATTAAAACCTATGGTTAATCTGCCCAGAATCCAAACTCTCTTCCTCACTGCCGAGAAACTTTCTGTTGGGTAAAAAGCTGCAAGCTGGACCCAGAGGCAATTTCTACCACCCAAATTAGGGTGCCCCAAGCTGAACCAAGGACCAGTGTTTCCTTCCTATGGGTAGTGGAGAGGAGGAAAGGTGTTGAGAAAATACCAGTTGGAAAACAGAGGATTCCAATGTGAGCTCATAATAGAAAAAAAGAATATTTTGGAGCCAACTCCAATCTTACCATTAAATGATAACTCTTTTCATTAGTGGTTATGATTAGAGGGTAGGAATAAAGGAGGGAAACGTCCCTTCTTTTCAGGGGAGAAGCCCTGGAAATCACTCTGGGCAGCAGGCAAGCCTGGGATGTGTGACTATCCACTCTCAGACATAGAAGAGTTTCCTGTTTTATTTTACATAATTGGAATCAGCGCCTTTTGAATGGAGCATACAAATTTATGTAAATAAGAATGCAAATGATAAAAATATGTGTCTTGGGATTTCCTGGCGATGACCTGGCAGCTTTTTCTTTCTTGACTTTGCAGCAGCTAAATATTGTTGTGAAAACTCAGGATGAACTTATTTCCCCAAATGCCACAATGTTATAAGTAGAGGACTTTCTTTGTAATTTGTAAGAGATACTCTGACTCTGGAGAATGAATTAAGACAGACTACTTTAATGTATTTGGCAGTAAACATGTTCCCCCCCAAGAGGTTGCACAGGCGAACAGTAAATACAAAAGGGATTGGAGAATTTCAATAAATTAATGGCAGATTCAAAGTGGACTACTGAAAGGGAATTAGAGAATAATGATGGAAACAAAAGCAGGGATTTAGGGAGATAGGTAACATTGGAAGATGACATAAAATTCGACTTCCAGGCTCTCCCACAACATTCTCACTGGTGCTACTGCAAGACAGGAGAGTGGGCTGAGAGAACTATTAGTCCAACTCAGCAAAGCATTGCGCAGCTCATGCCAAGTCAAAACGACCCAATAGATAGGGAGGGTGGGAGGGAGGGAGACGCAAGAGGGAAGAGATATGGGAACACATGTATATGTATAACTGATTCACTTTGTTGTAAAGCAGAAACCAACACACCATTGTAAAGCAATTATACTCCAATAAAGATGTTTAAAAAAAAAAAATCCTAGGAAAGAGAGCCACTCCCCCAGCCCCAGAAGGCCATGACCCAACAGAGATTAAGTAGACAAAGACAACAGAGGTAGTCCAGGGAGATGTTGGGGGAGGGAGCCTGGTCTGCCATCCACATGCTTACAGTTGGCAAACCAGGGACGGGGAGTGTCCATATGGCTGGCTAGTGGTAGGGCAAGGACTAAGAAGCTATGGCTCCTGAAGGAAGAGACACAGATGGAACTGCGTGGAAAACAACAGACAGCATTTTGGATCATCTCACTGGAAGGAGAACTGGGGATTCTGAACATTCATTAACCTAATGAAAACCATGGGCTTTAGTTAATAATAATGTATCAATATTGGCCCCTCCACTGTAGCAAATGCACCTAACCAAGGCAAGATGTTAATTACAGGGGACACTGGGTGGCCATGAGAGAACATGTGGGAACTCTCTTTATTTTCAATTTTCTGTACACCTAAAACTGTTCTGAAAAATAAAGTCTCTGACTTTAAAAAAACAAAAAAAAAAACAAAAAAAAAAGACCCAATAAAGTGCCTTGACCTCTGAAAGCTGCTTAGAATACACAAGTAGGGGGAGCTGTTTTGGATTAAGAGCTGCCCATGACCATGGCTGTGCCAACCTACCTTTCTCCGTAGAATTTAAGTGACAGGTAAACTTGTCCTCAGTCTAAAGAAATGTAACTTTAATGCATTATTTGATTTTACCGGAAGGAAATGGAGGGAGATAAAAAGCTTTGCAGGATAGCAGTGTTATTACATGGAAGGGTGGCTAAGAAAGTTATCGAGGCTCCCTGGGGCTTCTGTATTTCTGGGTGAGTGAAGGGGAAACTGGAGGAGCTAGATGGAAGTGACTGGATAAACAACAGATAAAAAGAAAGGAACTGGTGAACTCAGAATCAACAAAATATAGAGCTGCTCTATTTCAAAACTGGGAGGCATCTATGGGAAGACAACAGACAGAGGTGTCCCTTTTTGCAGATTGATCTTTAGCTTCTTTTAGCACTGGAGAATTTTTCTTACCAAAGGAAAATTTAGCTTAGCCAACAAGGGCCATTTTAAGAATAGTCTTCTAAGTCATGGCCCGTTGAGAATCACTGAACGTTACCTCATTATATCATGGCTGGGTCTGAATAGACAGCACCAATTCTATGAGAAGTAGCTTGGGACTTAATATTTAGGGCTCTAAGTGACCCAGGAAGATGGAGAAGCCAACCCACAAGCTACTCTGTGGCCTATTGCTGCTTCCAAAAACAATGCCAGAAGTCAGGAATAGAATAATCAAAAGATAATAATAATTTTGAGCACAGGAATCCACTATAATTGCTACAGTTGTAGATAAACATAATTTTTTGAGGGTGAGTGCCCCTGATTTTACTGGATTTCTTTCTTTATACATTTAGCTTCTGGTCACTGAGGCAAAATACATTAAGCCAAATATTTTTCTTCTAGGCCTTCTTGTGACAAGCTGAAAGAAACTTTCAAGTTAAGGGGTCAATTTTCTTCTTCCTCTAAGATAATGGAGGATTTAGTTGGGCATACGTCCACCCAGCTAAAGAGCACATTTTTCAGCCTCCCTTGCAGGTAGATGTGGCCATATGATGAGAATGTGGCTAGTGGGATATGAATGGAGGTGATGTATACAATTTCTCAGTCATGCCCTTCATAAGAAAGGCAGACCCCACTTTCTGGCTGGAATACAAATATGGTAGCAGAAGCTGAAATAGCCACCTTAGACCAAGAGAGGATGGCAGAGAAACAACATAGAACTGCTTGTTTTCAGACTGCTATTGCCTGAGACAGAAATGAACTTCCACCTTGTCTACACCACTACTAGTTTGGCCATTGGTACAGTAGCTGCAGTGGTATCCTAGCACACAATTAAAGCAGGGGAGAAAGTGGGCTGCATCATGCCCTATGAGAAGTCACTTAGGATCCAGTGAAGGTAGAAGGCAGAGCCTGGTACAGTAAATATCAGTTAAAGGGATGAAAATGCTGAGTTGCTGACACCTGTCTTCCAAATCAAGACTGGATGGGGAAGAAGAGTTAAGGAGGCTAACTTCTGGTTCTGAGGATAAGGTGATGAACAGAACTCTGCTCAGCAGAGAACCTCGTCTTTGAGCTCTAACATAGTAAACCTAGATATCTATCATATCCTGAATTTTGGAGAAGCTCTCCTTAGAACTGAGGCAAACAAATTTCTACTGAAAATACTCAAATTCAGGCGCTGTAGTGGAACCCGTTATCTGGTCAAATAACATTTCTATTGATACTTATTGTATGTAGGAGCTGTCATTAGTTTGGAAGTATGTATAAATATCTTCATGTATTTGGCATAATATTCTATTCTTTCATCATCTGGAGCAGGTATGGATTCCCCGGGGCTCTAGGGAATCATCTTGGGTTTCAGCTTTTGCTGTAACTCAGTTACACAGGATTTTATGGGAAAAGTGAATTGTTACCTCATACCTCATTCTAGATCAACTCTCCTTTTATTGACATAAAATAACACATTATTTTGGCTTAGTAAATTAACCCTCTAAAACATCAACATCATCAGGACTCTTACTGCTACCCCACGTTACAGTCCATGTCATTTTTCCCCATCATCTCTTCCCCAAAAATGCCTGACACAATGACATTCACACAGTAGGCAGGTAGTGTTTGTCCACTGATGGTTACATGAATATGGAATTTTAGTTTGTTATTCAGCTATCTTCATCTTCTTATCCTTGTTCACAATGGTTGTTGAATAGTATTCTATGTGAGTGGGCTACTATATCTACAAAAGACAAGAAAACATTTTAATCAATACCATTAGCACTGTCCTATAAGTATCAAGTAACTAGAGGTGAAAATATATTTCCCCTAAATTTAGATTCCTGGATCTCACTACCACTCAACCAAAACCTAGGCTGAAATTTACTACATTAGGTCCATTGGTAAGAGTTCAACTGGGTAAGAAATGCAGCCTGACACACAAGGACAAGAAGTCTTTCCATCCTAACATTCCTAACAGGCAAGATGACTCTATAAACAAGACTTTGTAAGCTCCAAAGAGTTGGAATAAGGTTGAACAAATATGATTAAACCAATGGCAGTTCAATTTATGTCCTCCTGTAAGCACAGAAACATATTCAATTCCAGATCCCAAAGCCTACAGGAAATAAGTGAAACAATATCTATAGAATATATTTTATTAGGCTTATAAAATTCATTAATTCAGAAACAGGTAGATGCTTATACACTATAAAAATGGGAAATAGCAAACTTAAAAATCATTCTTGTTCTCTGATCTTGCTTTACAGCTTATCTCTAAAGGCTGAAATGTATGATACAATATGTATGACCCAACTGCAAAGTACCTGCTGTTTAAATTTAAATGTGAGATAAATGTTTTGTTAACAGCACATACACACACGTAATCACCAGACCCTTACTATTGGGTACCGCGCCATTATCAAAGGTCTCAGAGTCATATTTGTATTATATAGAACTATTGTTTATTCTTTCCTTGTCTCAATGTGCTGACACTTTCTCATTAACGCTGCCTTGATTTCTCTCTCAGAACCTGGTTGCAAAATACCATGTGGAACTTCTGATGGAAAAATGCTAAGTAAAAATACTGCCTGTTCTGTGATTGACCAAAAAAGAAACTTTAATTTGTCCCACCTGGAAACAGGGAAAAAAGATGACCTGGGATTGGCATAGTATGCATGTACTCTCTTCACATAGACCAGAAAAATATAATATCACTATATTCTGAGACATAGCACTACAGAATTATCAGCAGAATTAATGCAGAATTTATGTAGCTTTGCTACCTTCTCAGTATTTGGGGTACCCTTGAGAAAGCCAAAGGAAGCTCCTCTTGGAAATATTGCATTCTAAGCTTTCTATGCCAGCTGCTTATTTCCACTAAGAAATAAACAGACATTGAATGTCTTCCAAGTGTGAGGCGTGTGCTATAAACAGTAATTCAGGGCAATTTGGTATAAACAATAACAGCAATAATCATTATTATAATAGCTTCCATTGTTTGAGAACTCTGTGCCAAACACTACCCTGAGTTCTTAATAGCCAGTCTCTCATTAAATCGTTTTACAAATGAAGCCTGGAAAGGGTAAAGAACTTATTCAAGGTCACAGACTGGCAAACCATACAGTTGGCATCCAAAACCGGGCATGCTTGACTTAAGAACCTATGCCTTAACCACCTGCTGGAGAGATTTAAAAAAAAATTTATTTGGACAATCTCTTTTTTATTCCTAGTTGAAATATAATCAAAGTTTCCTGAGAGGATGCAAAGGATGCCAAAAAAAGTATGACCCAGCTTGTATTATGGGTCACTCTGGCTACAGTTAACCAACCTTAGATTTTCATTTTCCAAAAGGCCCATTATAAATAGCAACCCTGCACAAGTGGGAAATAATGTGCGAGCATGCAGCGTTAGGTTGCCCCTGTAAAGGCAGTTGCTTTACAAAGGACTTTAAAGGGGGTATGAACTGCAAAGATAACACCATGAGGTTACTCAGATCAAAATAGTATTCCTCAGAAGCCATTCCATATATTTGGGTGTCCCAGTTTATCTCCTCTGGAAAAAGGAGGCTTGGTACTCACCTAATCCATGAGGCAATGCATTTAATTTTAGGAACTTTAACACTCTCAATGAAAAGGGTCAAAGTGGTATTATTAAAGTTCAGTGTAACAAAAGAATCACCATACAGACAAGGAAGGGTAGAGCTGAAATCTCCACTTGCCACTAATGCCTTTTTCAGGTAGGCAGTTTGGATGCCTGGTAAAATAAAGGCATCTGTTCTCTTTAGTGAACAGAGAGCAGATTGCATAAAAGTTTATGGTCTGAAGAGTAGGGAGGTAATTAGTGGTGCGATGAACTCCCCAATTGTGTCTATGTTTTTAAAGGTCATTTCCTGGGTTTTATGAGAGATGGGGAATTACATTTGGGCCCCCATAGAACTTTGCTTTTACTGCTATGAACGTTTTTTTCAGCTTACCTTACTTTAGGGTTGGCTGATTGCTGTGTCTGCCTTTTTGCAGAGGCTTGTAATCTCCTTGTGCGGCGGCAGAATTGTGCCTTATTCATTATTTATGTCCCCAAAGCACCAAGAGTATTTCTTTCCATATCTTAGCTGGTTATTGAGGAGGGGGAAGTGGTAGAAAAAGAAAGGGAAAGAAATTCTCATTTTGTTTATCTGAGATAGCTGTTTTCAAATTACCTGGGTTCAGGCTGCTTTTCATTAAATGCCTTCTGAAACCTCTCTAACGAACAGCTTAGTGAAAAAATTCAACTTTACCTTAAAAGACATTTACTTACAGAATAACTCTTAAAAGGGTCTATTCATTTGCAAAAGGCAGAAACTGCAATTTTTACACTAAGGACTTTCAAAGAGAATCAGTGATAAGAGACATGTTGAGATTAAAACAAAATAGAAAAAGAGAGAGAGTGAGAGAGAGAAAATGTTCTCATGCTTTGTGGCATGGAAGTTGTTTCCTTCCTTCGCTGCACCAGTGAAAGTGATCTTGCCAAGGTCAATAGGAAAATCCTAACTGCTAAACCCAGAGTACACTTCAATTCTTCTTGAACTTGACTCAGTTGACCTCTTCTCGAAAGTTGTTCCTCTCTTGAGGGATTTTATGAGAGCTGACTGTTCGAATTCTCATCTGACCTTCTCAGTCTCTTTTGCTATTTCATCTTCCCTCAATAATACCTCCCGTTCTGTGTTCCCCAGTGTTCCATTCCTGGTGCACTTAAAAAAAAAAATCAACTCTCTCTCCTTGAGCAATATTCTTTATTTTCTTGTTTCATTTGCTCAACACGATTGAAACTAAACTAGTCAGCGCCTCTTTCTGGTCTTCTGATTCCCCTCCTCTACAGATGTTCTGTTCCTCTCTCAGTGAATGTTCCTACCTTCTACCCAGCAATTCAAGCCAGGTTCTTGGGTATCATCCATAATTCTTCCCCCCTACCTCATCCTTTCAGTCAGCCATCCAACTGGGATGGTTCTAAATCCTTAATATCTCACCCTCTCCTTCCCCATTGTGATTGCTGTAATTAAGGCTTTCCTCATCTCTCATCTGGTTCCTAAGGGACCTTCTAACTGGTTTCCCTACCTTCACTTTCATCCTCTTCTTTCAGTACCTCATCAATATCACTACAGAGTTAACCTTTCAAATTGCAAATATGATCAAGTTATACTTGACTAAAAGGTGGAATGGCTTTTCCACTGACTACTGAGCTAGTCTGCATCTCTCTGAATGGTCTAGGGAGGCATGTGTGAAACACTCCCCCACCTCTCGCCTCAGCTCTCTTTGCTCATTTCCCCCAAATCCTACACAACACTCTATTTCACGACTCTGCCATTGTGCATGCTGTTCCTTTTACTTGGTCCTGCCTAATCCCCTCCTCTATTTTAAAATCTGTCTTACAGTTTACTTCTACTTCTCTTTTGTCCCTCCTACAACCTCTATTCTGAGTTAAACTGTGCTTTATATGTTTCCTATTACAGCACTGCTCTCACTTTGTTGAAATTGCTTGTATCTCTGCCTCCTCTTGGTAATGGAGCATGTTTCGTATCTTGTATTCTTCCGGGTGTGGCACAGTGCATGCACACGCCAGGACTGGATGGCCCAAAAATCTTGTTGGTGCCTATGAATACCTTGTCCATTTCACCGCAAACCCAGAATTCAGAGCTCATTCAAACCCACAATTTAGAACTCTTCTCCCCACTTACACATTTTAAGATTTTCTTGGCTAGAGTACCTGACTCTAAACTTTCATTAATGAGGAAAGTAAACACTACTCACGGATGATTAATGCCGATTACTATGCTGAAGCTCATCATAATAAAGGGGAGATTTTTATCACTCAGAAACCATGAAGACAGCACCCTGGCCTATGTGAATTCCTTCCTCTTAACTGGTAGCAATGAGATAACTGAGGAGATAGACATATTACCTTGTTTAGGTAAATCAACCAGATCTATTTCATTAAATAGAATTGCGGTGGGAGTTAGAAGTGCCCGCAGTGCCTTTAGAAGGCAAGAGTGATCATGGTCAGTGTTTCCAGATGCTGTCTGTACAATGGGAAGGAAAAATGGTTACTGGCTCCAGCTTGGACTTTGGATGGCAGGTCAGTTACCAAAGAAAGTTCAGCCTTTTGTACCTTGAAAATATCTGACCAGTTTAAAATTACGCATTCTGATAGGGAAATGCCAAGTGTGAAAAGATGAGAGCTTTGAATATACCAGTTTAAATGTCCCACAATGGAGAGTTTGTAGCACTAAAATTTGTACTCTTTAGTTTTAGTCAATATGGCAATCATAAAAATAAAATTAGTGGTATGCTTCTTTTAGAGGAGAAGAGATGAAAAAAAATCAAGAATTCTCACACAACTTCATTTTAGCATGGAACGATTCTTACTATGAGAAAAATATACACTTATATAATCAAAAATGTTTATTAAATATAGTGCTAAGTATTCTGGGAGATACTAAAGAAGTTATCCTGTCTTAAGGGATATAGAATGACTTATTCAGCACTGGAAACTAATTTAAATGTCCTCTAGCTCAACTTCTCATCTAATGCTTAAATCTATCCTGCAAATACCTGCCAAATCTCCTCTGAATATCTCCACTTAGAGGGAGCTTTCCACCTCCTGAGGCAGTTCATGCCATATTTAAATAGCTCTTATTATTAATGATAATAAATAAAATTTATTGAGTGCTTACTATATGGCAGACACTGAGCTAAGCATTTTGTATTCAAAAATCCTATTTAATCTTTATCACAACTTTATGAAATGGTACTGTTATCATTTCCATTTTACAAGGGATGGGGAAACTGGGCAACTGCCCAGCATCACATGGCTGGCAAGTGGAAGACCCAGCTTTGACTGTGTAGTTTGAATTCTTAAACAGTATACACATGCAGCCTCTCTAACTCAGCTTCGTCCCTATGATGCCCTGAAATCTGCCTTCTTATAGCTTCTATTCATAGATCCTAATTTTTAATGAGATAACACTAAACATGTCCAGTCTTGTTCCACATGTTAGCTCTTCAAATAGTTGAAGGCAGTTATCTTATCCACTCTACCCCTTCAGTATCTCTAATGGAGACACAATTGCATTGCTTTCCATTTTTCCTTGTGTGAGATGGTCTCTAGGCCCTTCAGCATCATGATCATTGTCCTCTGGACAAACCCCACTTTGGGGTCTTATACATTTAACACAGCATAAAATCATATAAGCTTTGTTGTAAGAGTGGAAACACAAGGTTGAGTCATATGCTTGTGATCAACCAAAGCCACTAAGTGTTCTGCATATATGTTGGTAAGCTATATCTCTGCTATCCTCTATTCACACAGCTGGTTTTTTTGAACTTGAATTTAGAGCTTTGTACTTAAATCAGTTATATTTTATCTCAATAGTGTAGTTTATGGTTGTAGAATGCTAAAATCTTCTAGGATCAAGATTCTGCCATGTAAAAGTTTTTAATTTGTATTCATTAATGTTGCCATGTATGAAGCCATCCCAAAGTTAGTGGATTAAAAAACAATTTAACTTCTAATTCTATGTGTCTGAACTTAGGCTGGGCTCACTTTAGTGGTTCTTGGACTTGACTGGGCTTACTCATGCATCTGTCATCAGCTGCTAGGTCAGCTGGGGGCTGGTGAGTCTAGAAGAACCTCAGCTGAAATGGCTAGTCTCTGTTCTGCATGGTTTCTCATGGTTTCTCCAACAGGCTAACCTACTCTTGTCCACATGTCCGAAGAGGGGTCCCAAATAAAGCAAATGAAACCAAGAGAGGCCTCATGAGTCCTCAGCTCAGAACAGGGACGCCATCATTTTCCCTGTATTCTGTGGGCCAAAACAATTCTAAGGCCAGAAACCTTCAAAGGCTGGAGAAACAAGCTCCATATCTTGATGAGAAGAGCTTCAAAAGTCACTTTACAAAGGGTCTAGATAGGAAAAGAAAACATGACAATTGTGTCCATTTTTAAAAATCTACCGCACTCTCATGGTTATGCCATTTGTGGATTTGATAAGCACGTCATCAAAATGATCCTTTAAAAATTCTTAAGAATTTTATTTTAATAAGATCTAAAAATAAAGTCCTATGTAGCATACTACTTTTGCTCTTACAATCTAGTTAGACAACCATAACAAATATACTGTAAACAGTAAAAGAAAAAAACTTACATGCTAAACTATACCATTTTGTTTCTAAAGAGGCATATTTAAAGAACAAAGAGATCTACAAAGGCCACCACCAAGCAAATGCTTGTAGATAAGTTTAAACTTGATATGTATGGATTTTTTTTTTTTAAAGGCTAGACTCTGGGACTTCCCTGGTGATGCAGTGGTTAAGAATCTACCTGCCAATGCAGGGGACACAGGTTCAATGCCTGGTCCGGGAAGATCCTACATGCTGCGGAACAACTAAGCCCGTGTGCCACAACTACTGAGTCTGCTCTCTAGAACCCGTGAGCCACAACTACTGAGCCTGCGTGCCACAACTACTGAAGCCCACGTGCGTAGAGCCTGTGCTCTGCAACAAGAGAAGCCACCGCCATGAGAAGCTCACGCACTGCAATGAAGAGAAGAAGCCCCTGCTCGCCACAACTAGAGAAAGCCCACGCGCAACAATGAAGACCTAATGCAGCCAAAAAAAAAAAAAAAAAAAAAAGCTAGACTCTGTACTGGGTAAGAGAAATTGTAAAAGTCCTCAGATTAGGGATTAGCAAGTGCAAAACCACAATAGGCTCAGAGAATAGACTAGAGTGAAAATATTGAAGAGTTACTCTGAAGAATGAGTGGTAGGGGAAAGGATGGCTAGTTGGTGGGTGATCTATAATGAAAGCACATGGAACTAGGAATTGGAATTGGAATTTGACTCTAAGCAGTTGGGCTCTATGGATGGTTCTTGAACAAAGAGATAAAGTGATTAAAAGTTTTGCACAATTAGCCTAGCATTAGTTCGAATGGGATATTTTTGTAGTCAGGGAAATCATTGAGAAAAGCCTTACAGCTTTTTTATTCCGGATTGAAATCAAGTACCTAATACCATTTATCCTACAGTAGTTAAAAAAAAAATGAACTAGGGGCTTCCCTGGTGGCGCAGTGGTTGAGCGTCCGCCTGCCGATGCAGGGGAACCGGGTTCGCGCCCCGGTCTGGGAGGATCCCACATGCCGCGGAGCGGCTGGGCCCGTGAGCCATGGCCGCTGGGCCTGCGCGTCCGGAGCCTGTGCTCCGCAACGGGAGAGGCCATAACAGAGGGAGGCCCGCATACCACAAAAAAAAAAAAAAAAAAAAAAAAAAAAAACTAAATAATTACCCTGCCAATAAGTTTCATTTCTGCCAATTTAAGAAGACAGAGGTGCCAACATCTGGAAAGAGGTGACTATGTTCTTTTTCTTAAAGAAGAAGAAAATAAAGTATAACAACTTCTGCTTAAATTTGAGTCATTATGTCATGTGTACAGATTTTTCAAGGTTATTTCCCTCAATGACAAGATGATGGTTTATGGAAATAAAAAGCTGACATTTTCAAAATTTGAAAACTTAGTGATTGAGCAAAACCCTGAGTACTCTAGTACTCTAAGTACTTAGTTTTCCATTCTGGTATAGAAGTACTTACTTACTGTGAGAAAATGTAATAGCACCCCAACCTTCTCAGATACTCTCTTAGTCTGAGTCCTACTGTCTCTGTAAATAATGAAATCTCTCTCTAATCAACGTTCCAATGCCAGGACACCAAGAGTATTGGAAAAATTATTAACTGTTTGGAAAACAGTTTGGGATCCCCTTAGGAAAGCACTGTAGCCAGTCAGAAATTCCACTGCTAGTTACGTGGTGTTACATGGTGACTACTTGTCTGAAGACCTTCTTGGAACACATCCTTTCTAGAAGAAATCAATTTAAATCCTCATTTCCCTTGTACACTGAAGTGAATTTCAGGTTGATTCAAGATTTGAATGTTTAAGTACACATACACACACACAATAAAGTCCTGAGAAAATATTTAGTGATCTGATATTTAAAAGATTAAGGCCTTCTAAGCTTAAGTGCATCAGAGCCCTAGCGCACTAATGGATCTAGAAAACAGTTATCAATGACCATTAAAAATGTTAGCTCAAACGTTGATTAGGAATTTTATAAAGGATATATCAGGCTTACAATCACTGCAATTAGTAGTTAATTTTAACATCGCTAAAAGTGGGGTAGTGTTCAGACATCATGTGTCCCATGACATGATGCAAAAAGAGGTTCACAGTACCTTATGTCCCCCAAAACTGAACCTGAATTTTATCAAATCTGTAGATCCAACTATCGCTTGGTACACTTGGTAGAAAATTCAAGGGATACAGGAATGTGGTAAATGACATCACAAGAATACTGTCATCCAAATCCAGAAAGTGGGATATATTCCTTAGGGCAGATGACCCAGTTTCTTCAACAAATACAGGGCATGGAATCTAAAAGGGAGGGGAAACCTCAGTGACATATCAACCAAATACGGCACATGGACCCTATTTGAATCGGGGTTCAAAAACCCTATTCTAGGGCTTCCCTGGTGGCGCAGTGGTTGAGAGTCCGCCTGCCGATGCAGGGGACGCGGGTTCGTGCCCCGGTCCGGGAAGATCCCACATGCCGCCGAGCGGCTGGGCCCGTGAGCCATGGCCGCTGAGCCTGCGCGTCCGGAGCCTGTGCCCCGCAACGGGAGAGGCCACAACAGTGAGAGGCCCGCGTAACGCAAAAAAAAAAAAAAAAAAAAAAAAATCCTATTCTGAAATGACACTTTTTTTAAATTAGAGAAAACTGAGCCCGACTGGGTATTAGATATTAAGGAACTATTGTCAATATTGATGGGTGTGTTGGTTGTTATTTGAAAAGCTCTTATCAGCTAGAGATATATTCTGAAGTATTCTCATGTGACATAATATTATGTCTGAGATTTACTTTAAAATACTTCAGCAAAAGAACAATGAGGGGATGGGAGATAATAGATGAAACAAGAATTGCACAATGGTGACAATTATTGTGCTGGGTAATGAGTACCTTGGACTCATTATAATATTCCCTTTACTTTCGTGAATGTTTGGAAATGTCTGTTCAAATTATTTTAAAATTGTTGGAAAATTCATGAAGGCAAAAGTTAATACAATCTATGACATAAACAAAGTTAAGAATTTCTGTGCCTTCTTAAACAGCAGTCTGGGGAAAATATTTGTTACAAATATGGCAGACAGAGTTAACATTCATTTTCATACAAATGCACATATGTGTGTGTGTGTGTATATATACATATATATGTATGTATATATATATATTCATATACACACATGCATAGAAGCTGATAGGACAAATCTAAGAGCCCAACAGCTAAATGATATAAACAGAATTTGAAAGGGGAAATGCAAATTGCTTAAAATATCCCTTTAGAAATAATCATTAAAAAATCAAGATGAAATTTTTCTGAACTGCTAAAGCAAGCTATTCTCCAGAACATATATGCCTTTTATGTCCTGGAAAACAGTCATTCCCTATGGTCAATAGAGAAATCTTTTAAAATAGTAGCAGCCTTTTTATTAAATGTCAAAATAGCGTCATGTACTGTACAGTAAGGACGATTTTTGGAAAGCCTTTCTAACACTACTTCAGTGCTGATAAAATTTTGGCCAAGAATCCCTGCTGGGGCCGAAGAGGGAGTGCTTGGAAAAAATGAACTCAGGAGAGGCTTGTGACAAGGAAGTCTTCACAGGGTGCTTCTGTGGGTGTTGGCAATGTTCTTACTGCACTTGATAGTCATACAGATGTTCCTTTATAACTATTTCTTAATAGTGGTTTCTTATTTGTATGTACAGATTTCATGCCCCTTTAAAAATATATGCAATATATTTTATAATGAAAGTGTTTTTTTTAAAGTAAACTCCAAAAAGTGTAGTCACTCACATGACTTGAGTTGCCTTATGTGTTGTCCTGAAATCACCCTGATTGAGCAAAGAGGAGCATGACCGCCTTGGAATGGAGTGGGCTTGAGGTTCTATAATGGTAGAAGCTATTTCCCAAGATGCACTCTGAACTCATGTTTGGCTATAGGGGTTCCCCAGAGGCATTGTTGGCTCTTGGAGGAGTGTTCAGCTCTGGAACTACCCTAAAGTTAGAATACCGTAGGAAAACCCGAGAATCCCCTGAGACATTGCTCTTGTTCTTTTTAAAATCCCAACTATATGAGATATGTTTAATGACCAGAAGAAATCTGTGTATATTATCCATAAAAATACTGGCATCTGGACTTCCTAAGAATGAGCAGACTCTAAGATGGTTTTCTAACAGTGAAGATGGATTTATTGTTACTTATTTTCATCTTCTTACCTAATTCCTCCAGGTGACTAACGCGTGTTTGCAAGGTGGATGGCAGGGGTAAAGAATGGATGATTTGGTTAAGCTATGATCTTAAAAAGTAACCGAGTTAGTTCTCCAACATTAGCTTTCAGCTTTAAGATGCAGTGTCCTGTTTGCAATTGCCGGAAGGCTTGTATGTTAAGCAGTCGTATCTGGTCAATATCAAATCCTATTCTTAGCATCAGGTGCCCAACAATGATTTGTCCATGGTCATGCAAGGGGAAAAAAAAAACATAAATGATAAAAACAACCCAAAAATATCAAAGAAAAATGTGACCATTTGTTGACCAAATTGTGGAGGTATTCTGTTAGAAAGAGCTTTTTAAAAACCTACTGTGCCAGACAAATAGGAAAATGTAAATACAATAATAATTGCTTCTAATAATTCATTGCCTACTTTATCATTTAGAACAAGGAACTAAGACTTTTCCTGAAACCATACAACTCACATTATACTCTATTAATATAATTCTGTCTCTCCACATCTCTCTCCAATTCTCCCCAACTTTATCAAGTTACCTGGAACCTGAGAATTATATTCTGTCCTCAAGAAAGTCTCTCCCAGGGATAAGGGATTTTGTCTTTTAGTTTCATCCATGAGTTTGAAATATCAATTAATGACAAACAGGAATCACATTTGATTATCTACACTAGAATTTGGATGTCTTTTCTTGGTTCTTAAAAAAACTCTTCTGATTATGGAAGTAATACTCTCTCATTCTTCCTCATTATTGGTAATTTGGAAAATTCAGGGACAGTCAGAAGGAAACAAAGATTTCCACAATCCAAAGATAACCACAGTTAATATTTTGGTGTATTTTCTTCCTACTTATGCGTACATTTGTATTATATAACTGAGATTATTCAACATATGCAGTATTCAATAACCTTTATATTATTGCATGAACATTTAAACATCATTACATAGGTTTTTAAAATCATGATTTTTAATAAGTGAGATTTGAGTGTATCACTATAGCTTAAATTATTTTTACAACAAGCCAACTCTGAGCCTTCTGGTTGTTTTTAACTTTTGTCATAAATAATGCTAAAATAAATAATGAACATAATTATAGAGAGATCTGTGTGTGTTTCTCTGATTATTTCTTTATAACTATTCCTAGAAATGGCAAAGGTTGGAAACTTTTAAAATTTCACAATATGTACTGCCTAGCTGCATTTCAAAAAGATTGTTCAGTCTGTATTTCTACCAGCATTTTATAAGAATATTAACGTCACTATACCTCCATCAGCTTGACTATTATAATTTTTAATCTTTGCTAAGTTAAATCATGGTATGTTTTCATTCATTATTATTTACTAGTGGGGTTGATTTTTTCCTATATCCATTTGTTTTTTATATTTCTGCTTCTGTATTGTGTATGTTCATATCCTTTATTCATTTTCTATTGGAACTTTAGTATTTTTATACTGACTTTTTATATGTATGACAGAGATAAAAGGAAATTATATTAAACCATGAAAGTTTGTAATCCTTCCATCTCTCCCTTTCTCTCTTTTCCAGTCCCCATTTCTCTACTCATAAGAGGGAATGATGAGCCTTTATCTCAGCTGATTGGATTGAGTCATGGTTGGGAGAATACAGGCTAAATTAATGTAGATGAGAAAAGGCATGGAAATATATTTTAAAATGTGGAAATATGGAGATAACTGATGGAAGGGGGTGAGTTATGAAAATAGCAAGAATTTGGAGACACTTGGCAGCAGAGAGAAGAGAAAAATAGCCAGAATGGACTACAGTTTTGGGGACAGGATGATAAGGGAGATGAGAAGCTACTCTGATTGATGAGGCTTTGATGAGAAGGATAAGCAAAGAGGGTCTTTAGTATATTTTGCTGTTTTATGCAGTGAAACCTTGTGTTTGCTGCCACCTCTGCCCTTCAACCAAATAAAACCATCTTCAATAAAGTATATACATTACTCTTCAAGCTTGTGGAATTAGATTTGTGTTGGATGTGTTGCTGGGCAAGGATGGGTCTTAAGAGAGGGTAAGATAGCCCAGGTTTACTATTAAGGTTAAACTTACATAATTAATACAAATAATCCTGTCATATTTTTAAACAATTATTTTCCCCTACTGGCTGTTTAATTTTGTTTGTGAGAATTTAGAAGGTGGAAATAGCAACTTACAAAACTGAGACTGAAAAACAGTCTTCTGTATGGGAAAGACGTTTTCTTTAACCAAACGTGTGGTATTAGACACACATACAATATAGTGATGTTTGAGAGGACCCCTTCTGTCCAAGCAGATCACTTGGGTCAACCCAGGCGATCAATTGTCACAACCAGGAAGTCTGCTCACATACAGTTGTACTATTATGATACTTCTCCACATTTAAGTAAATATCTGTAGCTGTATATCTCTGTCTCTATATGGTTATGTTTACAAGTGTGTGTGTGTGTTAGAGTGACCCAGCATTATCACCTTTCTTTTTTTCCAGTTTTTCTGTGGCATCAATATTAAATAATTATGGGATGAATGACTTTTAATTTGTAGTATGACATGAATATCTATGTTGATTATTTTTTAAATTATCCAGTTTGTTCTCATGTCATCATTGGAGAGTTAATTCCTTCCCTGTTAAGATGTGTCACTCACTTTTTTACATATCAAATTCTCATTAGTATTAGAACCAGTGGACTTTGTCTCTTCTTTTTTGGTAGATGTTGATTTTTGTAGATTTAGAATACCTTTTGATATTCCCTCATCACTTTTTCTAAGTTATTTTGGAAATGTTTTAAAATTTTTTTGAAACTTTATCAAAAGTACATTAAAACTATAAATTACTTTGCAAAGAATTGACATCTTTATCACATTTGTTCATCACGTTCAGAATAAAGAATAGCTCCTAGTTCCAGTATTCTCTCTGTTCCATCAGAAAAAATTATACTTTTTCCTTATGTAAGGTACCACATGAATTTTAATCAAAGGTATTGTTATTATTTTATATATTCTATTGCTTTTATAAATGAGATTTTTCCCCTTTCATATTTCCTAACTGGCTGTTGCTAATACATAAAACAACTTTAAAAAAAATAAAAATAAAAATAAAAGATAAATAAATTTAAAAAATACATAGAACAACTTTTGAATTTGGAATATTTATTTTGAATCTGATCACCATACTGAACTTTTTTAAAAATTAATTCTAATGTTTTATTAGTTGATTCTCCTGGGGTTTTCTAAACAGAGATTTATATTATCTATAACTAGAAATAAAATATCAGAAAGGAGATAAAATCAATTCCATTTCTTATATTTTGTCTGGAAGATTTTTCAGGAATATTTTAACATAATATTGAAAAACAATAGCGAGGTCATAGCTCACTATGAAACACCAGAGACATTCCTATTTCATTCAGAAACAAGACAGGAATATCCATTAAGACCACATTACAAACATCATTTAATCTTCTCACTAATTTAGTGTATGTAGAAGGCATTATTAATACAGAATACATTTAACCTTGATGAAATATACATCAATATTACCATATTACAGATAAGGAAACCAAAAGAGAGTGGTGAGGGACTTGCCTAGGGTCAAATAGATAGGATTTGAATCCAGGTCTGTGATATTCCAGTCTGTTCTGTTCACTAGACCTTTTTGCTTACTTGACCTTCCAGAAAAAGGAAGTAATTTTATTTGTTAATTGCTTAAAATTTAATAACATGCTTTTAAACACTCCATCTCACATTTCCTCAGAACTAAACTTTGAGTAAAGTAGGCCCATGATCATTTCTAAGTAATACTAAATAAACACTAAAACCCTGTCTCTTACTTCATAGGTGGTTTGGCTGTCAGCGTATCATCCATTCCCTGAAAAAAGATAAGGCAAAGCACTCAAAGAAAGGCTACTTCGAATTCAGGGTTGCCCCTGCTGCTTTAATTACACCTGTGGGTTTTCTCTCTCATATAATTTGATAATACTGAATTGGTGTAATTTTGTGAGAAAATTGGTGTGAGTTTAGGGGTTTGGGGAAAACCCAGCTAGAAAGAGTAATTTTCTTATTATGTTGGGGAGGAGAACTAAACAGGAGAAATTTCAAATTATCATGTGGATAAAATTTGTATGAGGGAAGGTGATAAACTTTTTTCCCAAAGAAGTTCCAAACCCACAAGGAGCAGCATTTGATATTATATTTCGAAACAGAGAACGGAGCCAGGATCCCTCACACCTTGTCCAAGGTTTTACCAAGCATTGGTGCCAATCTATGAGCTGGTATCATTTTCTTACAAAGGGCAATCATGACAGTTTATGTTCTTTCAATCTTTCCATTAGGAATATGTAGAAACAGAAATAGAGTACAGATGCAGGAATCAAACTTATGGTTACCAGGGGGTAAGGGCAGGGAGGGATAAATTGGATGACTGGGATTGACACATACACACTACTATATATAGAATAGATAACTAATAAGGACCTACTGTATAGCACCGGGAACTCTACTCAATACTCTGTAATGCCCTGTATGGGAAAGGAATCTAAAAAAGAATCTAAAAAAGGAATCATATGGATATATGTATATGTATAACTGATTCACTTTGCTATACACCTGTAACTAACACATTGTACATCAACTGTACTCCAATAAAAATTTAAACAAACAAACAAAAAAAAGAAAGAATAGGTAGATTTAGGGTGTAGGTGCATGTGCTGATTCTGTGTGTCTAACCTGTTCATCTGGACTTCTCAGTGACCTTTATCCCAGATGTTCTTGTCCTGTGACTAAGATTAGGTTAGGGTGGGGCTATGCCTGCCTTATTATGAGTTACAATGGCATGGTGAAGCTGGAAAAACACCCACTGAGCCCTCATAAAAACATTTATAATGGGTTCAGTTAGGAAAATAGTACTCAAGGGATTTTTTGAAGGCAGGCTAGATTTCTCCACACTAAATTCTACTGACTTAGCTGGTGTGTGTGCCTGTGTGTGTTGCCACAGGCAATCCTTTTATCCTTTTATCTGGTAGGTAAAAGGATTTAGGGAAGAATATTGGAAGTCTTCCTGGGTCATGTGGGCAACGACAGGTCTTAGATTTCTTAATGCCCAGGTAATAATTTCAATAGCATTAAAGTAATCAACTTTGTTGTCATTTAGGTTTCTTATACAGTGTATTCATACTATGAAATACTACTTAACCATTAAAAACTATGTATTTAAAGCATATGTAATAACTTGGCGAAATAGTCAATAAAAAATGTCAATTCAAATTTAAATTGTTTGAGTTAGGTGTCTTTTGGCTGTCTGTAACATTGACCCAGCTCAGATAAAAGGGGCTTTGAGTATGTTTCAGAAGTCTCATGACAATCAAAGCTTAGGAATCAAGGACAGATAGATCTCTTGAAAATTGAATCTGGAAAATCACTGAGCATAAGGCTTCTTTCTCAGGCAACTGGATTTCCCTGTGGCCTCTTCTCCATCTTTCTCTCTACCGAGCCAACCATCTCTCCTTAAGCATAGCTTTTTGCTGTCTCATAAATTCAGCTTGCACATAGTTCAAAATGCTTTTGTTAGCTTCTATTCTATCATCTTGCATGTGTTCATCTCAGCTTCATTACTCACTGGCTTCACCTCTGTCTTCCAATTCCAAATTCCTAAACTGATTGGCTCAGCTTGTCTTTCTGAGCCAGATGACAACTCACAGGTCCTGAGTCAGTCTAAGAATGGGCCACCCTTGAGTCTGGTGGCCAGAAAGATCAGCTCGCTTTACGCTTAGCGTAAAGGAATCCTAGGTAGGAAGCATCATAAATGTGTCTAGAACTTAAATGCTATGTAGATATACGTGTGGATAGAAAGTAGAATTAGGGAAATAAACCAAAATATTAACAGCAATTGTCTCTGAGCAGTGATATTATGGAGTTCTTTTTCATTTTTTTAAACTTTTCTTCAGTGACTATATATTATTTTACAATTACAAACTTAATAAGCTTCAAAATACTATAAAAAAAATTTTTTTAAGAATGATGACCTTAAAAAGAAAAAAGATTTCAGGATAATTTAATTCAACACCACTTCAGTCTACAAAAGTTGAAACAGGCCCACATCATTAAATGACTTGACCAAAGTCACAGAGCAAATGAGTGACTAAGCTCCAAGTCTCCTGACTTATTCCTAAATGACCTCAGCCCCACACGGTACTGCCTTGTCTGAACCAAGTGAGATCGACGCCCCTGGTTGCAAGTCAAAGCCTGTGGGTAGCAGATCTCTGAGTGTGAGATCTAACTGTAAACCCTGTGCTAAATCTTTAGGACTTGAGCAAGTTTGTAAAAATAATACCCAGTTGACTTGAAGCAGAACGACACACCCCAGGTTTCACTAAACCATCATTTTGCTATGAACTATATTTTGCTAAGGGCTTCTACTTACACACTCCGAATTGTCAGCTCTGCTTTATATTAAAATAATACCAGCAGCAGAGAAGCAAAGGAGGAATTAGGGAATTTCCAGACGTAAAGTACAAGCTGCCTCTACGCTTGTGTCTGTCTCTCCACTGCGGTGGTTTTGGCTTCCTTCCCTCCAGTGTGTTTTTTCTTGATGGATTAACGTGATCTCTTAAGAAGAGTATAAAGTCTTTTGGGGTGAGAGTGAAGTAGAGGCTGGGAGGGGCATAAAATCAGATCTACTCTAAGGGAGAAAAGGAAAGAAAAGTTAGATGTCTCTTAAGGTTTCATTCAAAAACAGGACTTCAAGCTGAAATAAAATACCTGCCTGGCAGGAAAAGGTTCCCACACAGTTTGAAACTGGCACCTGCTTAACCTACAGGAAACAAAAGCCCTGAGGGATTTAGTTAGCTCTGGGCATCAAAATGCTCAGAGATAATCCCAGCTCTAAAGCATTTACAGTGTGCTTTACGGTGTGTAAATTCCTCCTGCATTGAGCCTCAGAGAAGCTTGAGATATAACTCAGCTAGAAACCCCTGGACCACTTAATATTTATTTCACTGTTGGGTTAGGGGAGGATGAGCTAATATGACATACGTCAAATGAATGATAGGCTCAAGATTCAAAAAGTCTCAATAGTCTGTAATGATATCTTGAAAAATTATTCCTCCCAAAAATGAAATTTAAAAAATTAATGTATAAATAAAAAGTCCTAAACTCAGAAACAAACAAAAATGAACCGTACAAATAAAAGATAAGCCAATGTTGTCTAATGGAAGTTGACATAAAAACAAACTGTGGTTAACAAAGGGGAAAGGGGGGGGATAAATTAGGAATTTGGGATTAACATATACACACTACTATATATAAAATGGTTAACCAACAAGGACCTACTGTATAGCACAGGGAACTGTACTCAATATTTTGTAATAATCTGTATGGGAAAAGAATCTAAAATATATATATATATATATATGTAACTAAATCACTTTGCTGTACACCTGAAACTAACACATTGTAAATCAACTATACTTCAATTAAAAAGTTAATTAAAAAATATTTGAAGTCTCAATTTCAAGTTTAATGTGAGTTAAGCATGCCCAAGACAATGAAAATAGAAAAAAATAAAGTCCAAAATAATTTTTTTTAGGTCTTAGTATGCCACGTTAGAAAAATGTCACAAAGAATTGGAACATGCCCAAAGTAAGGAGGAGGGTCTGTAAACCATGTCTTAAGGAATCAGGAATATTTACTTGAATAAGGATATTCAGTATGGGGGAGGGAGGAGGAGGAATGTATAATAAAGGTTTTCAAATGCTTGAGGGATCCTCGTGGAGTTAGAGGGCTTTGATAAAGGACCAAAGGGTTGAACTTACGGGAAGTAAAATTCAGTTCAAAATGAGGAAGATCTTTATAACGATCAGAGCTATCCCCCAACTGCCTTGTGAGGGACTGTGCTCTCTGATAGTAGAAGAATTTAAGCAGAGGCTAAAGAATGTACTAGTTTGTGATGGGGGTTCTCCTAATTATATGAATCTGTATACTGAAAACTTAGTCATTTAAATTATTTTTCTCTTTTTATATTGTCCTCTGCATCAACTTAGTGGTATCCCTGCCCTGGTTATTTCAAGGTAGATATTGAGAAAATAAGGACATGAAAATGACTTAACAGCAAAACACCAGCAGTCAAGGTTTCCCTATGCATTCCTTAAGTAATGAGTTTGCTTACACTTATGGGGATGCTATGAGACCTCTACAATATTTACTTACAATTCTCTCCACCAACATTTATTGAGCATCTGTCCTGTGCTAGGCAGGCACTGTGCCAGGGTCTAGGATACAAACATGAAAAAGACATGGTTCCCCAGCATGCAGTTATATTTGGGGTTATAACCTATATAATGCGCAGGGTGTTATGTTCTTAATGCTGAAATGAACTTTGCTTTAAGCTTTTTCTAAAATTTAATGCTCCCTCATTTTGTTAGATGTTTTGACATCCTTAGATGCAAGTTGTTCAAGCATACCTTGGTGAGCCACCCCTAACATAGTAACTTTCAGTTGAACCCTTTCGATGCATGCAAGTTAAGAAAATGGTTTTCTTATGTTCTATTTAAGTGAAATAGAAAACAAATAAGTGTGTGTTTAATACAAGTCTTGTCCTCTATGCTGCTGTCGTTGAATACCTAGTGGATTTATTCAGTACTTATACCTAAGGTATCATTTTATCTTACAAGTTGAGCTGGTAAAATTCAAGTTCTGAAGAAATTGCTGATAATTAGAGGCCCTTTGATCTGGAGTATTCCACAGTTAATGTGTTAGCAGATGTTGGCCTGCATTGAGCGTTCAGATCAAAAACGAGTTAAATGGGAGGTTAATTTTACAGAAGTCTTTAGTGGTATCCAACCAATTCTTTGGACTTCTGCTTAGCCAAGAGGCAACTGGCATATTAAGTTCCAGTGTTATTTGCTCCTTGACTACTTTGCAGCTAGCTGCTTTCTTTGTATTTTTACAAATTACATCAAGTTGTTTTTTTAAAAAAAATGTAACCTCTAAAGTTGCCTTTTATTTGCTGAAACCACTACAAACCATCTGTATGTACAGATGAGGGGGATGGAGGAAGGGATCCTTGACCCAGCCTGTTCTGGTACTTTTGGACTGAAATGTGATCCTTTTCAACAGAAGAACAGGCAGATTAATTTCCCAACGGGGAACAGCCAGGCTGCTTACCAAGCTGACCGCCTCTTTATCATCTCTTGTTATTTCGGTTTGGCTATCTGAAGAAACCATGTTCTAAGGACCCAAGCATAGGAGTCATGTTCTTAGAAAGATTCCTATCCACTTTTCTGAGTGCCCATCTCCTTAAGCAGACAGTACAGCACAACTGAGTGTAGATAACTTTACTTCAGAATGTCCAACAACTATTTTAAAACAATAATGATAACCTATGACTGTTTTTGTTTTAACGTGTCAGCACTGAAACAGAGCTACTGGTGGTGAGACCCACACTCAGTCAGGAAAAGTACAACTGTAGGAAATCAGATGGAGCATAATAATAACAGTGGACCACAAATCATCACATTATATGATACCCCCCTTTTTGCTTAGTTAATGCAATCTTAGGAAATGCAGGAAGGACCCTTTTTCAAAGTTGTGTCTGTATATACTAGTGGGAACAGAAATCTCAGATATCTTTAGCAGTTGCTGGGTTCTGAGAAGAATCACTGATCTGTGCCTTTCCAGTCCTGGTGATCCTTCGGTAGAGGGGGCTGAACTAGCCAGTCCTGGTGACTTTAGAGGAGTTCCTTCTAATAATACTTTTGCTTGATGACCCTGGAAAAAGCATTTTCACAGTCCTCCCTGCTGCCGTATCTGGACCCTGGCTCTTGTAGAAGACAGGCCTGTGATGCTCACAGTAGCAAGAATGCACATTGATCTGATCATAGTTCCTTCTAATATTTAACAGTTGTGTCAAAAATGAGCAAAGAGTAAGAGCAGACTCAAAAGAATCCATTTTACCTGTATTTGTTTTATAAGTTTTCATCTAAGCCAGGACAGAGAGGGACCATGTACATACGTCTTCAAGACTGACTTGTCTTTTTCAGTGTGGAATGAAATATGTTCAGTCCTGGTATCCTTACCAAGCTGTTTCATTCTTTCAGCATCCTTTCATGTTCGTATCATACAGCATGATATTATCAACCCAGGTAAGTTTCAGTGCCACTCATTTCTGAAAGCCATCTGAGAGAACTACAAAATTCATTGCCAGAAATTCCCAAGTATCACTCCCATACCAACAGGGTTGTAACTGCTAATGTGAAGGAAGGAACAAGAAACACTGATGCTATTTTGCATCATAATTAAGAAAGTTCTGCAGTCTTGCAAAATCAGTAGAGATCCTTGTCTTATGATTCTTAATCACTTTCTATGGCTCTCCTTGAATCCCTGCACATAGATATTTTTCTCAAATTCTATTTCAGACTAGTAGACATTGATTCTGGCCAGAACTTTTCCTTCTTTTAATGGTTTGCAGATGTGCTGCATGTGGTGAGGCCAAGATAAAATATGAATGTGTCAAGAATTAAAACTGTCCCTAAGCCATCAATATAAATGCCTTGCTCAGAAATGAATTCTAGGGAGGAAATCATGCTATTATCTCAAGAGCCTCTGAATGCACTTGTGTCTCCTGGTTTGATAGGAATCAATCTGAACTCCTACACGTTAAATGTACATTCTGACTCTAATAACAGGGTGAATCAAAGAAGCTTTTGAATATCAAAATATCAGTTGGAGCTGGCATGCAATAAATTAAGGTCCACCTTTACAGATGGTTCGGGATATCAACATTGGATATAATAGCTCTTCCAACTTCAGTAAAGCATTTCACAAAAGACTCTCGTTTAGCATCCTTGATGATGAATCTAAGTAGGACACTGATAATCACCTAAGAAAAAGGCACCAGCCATGATACTGTATTACAAAGCACAAATGAATTAATAGCTATTGTTGATGGTGTTACCTCCAAACTCAGGCCAACCAAGGCCCCAGGGCAATGAGAGCCAAAGGGGTGTTGCATTAGAGCTGCTCCCCATCCCTGCTCATTGGTGAGTGGAGTCTGGAAGGAGTGTTTTCTCTGTACCTCTGCTTGAACTGAAGTCTAACGGCTTTGTGAGAGTCAAGCCACAGCCTCCTTAAACTTTATGAGCATGGCAACTCTAAGTACCTGGCCCATCTTCTAGGTCCCTGGTGCCTAGATACCTCTTTTAATTCTTTAGCCCTAGATACCTTTCTTACTCAGTTTCTTTATGATCATTTTCCATTGAACAGGACTTTGTTTCTTGCCACCTTTATTTACCTCATCATGGGCTTCCAAGGTTAGCTACATATTCGTACCGTGGCCCGCTAGAGCCAAATACTGTGAAACCCAGACAAGATAACTTCCTGACACCCTCAGTCTGTCTTCTCTTTGATCACTGAATCTGACCCAGGTTAGATTGGGGTTCCTCACCCTCCTTTAACACTTGTTTTGATCCAGCAACACTTCCCAGCTTTTTCAAGGACCCTGACTCGGCACTGGGTTAGTCTTTTCTCCTAGGCAAAAGCTTCTATTGCAGAATGGCTTTGGCTGACCCATGTATGAGACTTAGAAGTATATTGCATAACCCAGAGTAAAGGGAGCTTTCCAAGAGCATAGGCGATCTAAGGCATTTCAGGTATTCTTACAGACGAGAGACTTCAGTAGGTAACCACTAACATTCTGTTTGCAGATGCAAGGGCATGGCAAGTTTAAGAAAATATGCCTTTCAAAATCCATTAAAGTGTAAACCAGAAGTGTGTGTCAAAGTCATATCACATGGAATTAGTTGATCTTTATTATTCTTTAATATTAAGATATGTGAATTGGATGTATTCAGCTGGTACAGAGCAATACATCTCAAAAAAAATTTAGTAATTGCTCTTAAGTGATTTTATTGCAATGAGTGCCAGATGAATTTGTTTCTAATTATAGTGTATCAATAATCAGAAAAATAATCTATCCCAAGGTCCTCTGCTGAAGTTGAGAGACTATGTAACCACAATTGACATTGCAGAAACTGCAGTGTGAACATACAGAATGGCTTTTGCACAGAACAGCTTCTACTTAACCTTTTGAGAGGCCTAGGAAAACCTCTCAGAAAGGGAAGCAGTTCACAGAGAGAATAAATGGTCAATTTAATCATCAGAAGAGACCAACTGTACAAAGTAGCCAACAAGTATACCTGGCTATTACCAAAGAAAATTGGAACTTATAAGTAGGGTTGTGCTATTATGTTTGGACCCCACCAATTCACTACTTCATTTGAATATTAAGAAAGTACCTTTTTGTTTGAAGAAATAATTGATGGCTGAGCTCTGGAGGTGGTATAATCTAAAACAGTGGTCCTCAAGTGTTCCAATGCATGGGAATCACCTAAAGAGCTCCTTAAAAGAGCAGATATCCAGGCCCTACTGTGATTGATTCTGGTTCAGTAGTTTGGGGGTGAGGCTCAGTAAGCTGCATTCAAAATAAGCACCCAGATGATTTTGATGCTGGTTTCATGAAACACACTTAGAAAAGCTGAGGAAAGAATATGGATTTTGAAATCAGACAGAAGGCTTCAAATCCTAATTTAACCACTTATTTGTAGCCTGAGGCAAGTTACTACACTCTCTGAGTCTGTTTCCTGATCTGCAAAATGAGGATATAATACTCTCATAGGATTGTTAAGTATAGAATGAAATTTGTATGGAAAGCACCTGGGACATTTACTTAGGTGCTCAATAAATGTTTGTTTTCTACCTAAAGTCCTTGGTGGGTTATATCAAAGATCTAACAGTGAGACTTTGAGGGGAGTTCTATATCTACTATTAGTACATGACTATGTATCCTATTGCCCAAACTGGGACACTTTTGAGAATGAAAGGAGATGCTATTTATAATTATGCTGAGACAACCAGGACTGTGTAGTCACCCTAATTATTAGTAAGATGAAAGAACACATAGTTATACTGTCTTACCCGAATCTATTCTACATTGTTAAACTGGGAGAATTGGACGTGGTCTTTGCAGTTGTTTACTTGGCGAAAGCTTCTCAACCACTGTTGGTAATCTGCTTGCAGTCAGACTCTGTCCTTAGTGCATTTTTACTATCTTCACAATGCTTAGTATTAGTACCATGTACTGAATATGGTATGTTCCTCAGAAAATACTTTTGAATAATTAAATGATTTAGTTTCTGTGTTAATCCAATTATTCCTAAATAAAAACCATTCTAAGTCAATTCCCATTTCCTACTGTGTCTGAAAATTTCCAAATAACCAAAATAATGAGGATCATAGCACAATTCTAGGCAAATTCTTCTATTTTTTCCTTCTATATAGACTATATAGAATAAAACTCTCTCAGCCCATGGATCTCAGAATGCAGACATCTTCATATACCCATGGTTGCCATTTTAACAATAGAAGCTGATTGATCTTTCATTTTAACAGGATCTCATACTTTGTGTCAATAGATACTTTCTGTCAAATGATAAGAGAGACAGAAAATAAATAGTTTTTAGCTCTTTAATACTCTTGAAGTTTAATCATTTGACAAATAGAATATTAAGGAATATTGATTTGAGAATATTAATTGTACAAAAGTTTATATTAGCATAAGAGAAGAAACTATCTAAATGTCCAACAAGGTAGGACTGGTTAAATATGTCGTAACAGCAGTTCTCAAAGTGTGATCCATAGATCCATCTAATGCTGAGATGGATTTTCTCAGCATTAATTTATAATACATAGACATCTATGCATAATAAGTATTGTATATAAGTATCAATATAAGAAGAAATCTTTGGACACTTCAGTAATTTTTAAGCGTGTAAAAGTTCCAGAGACCAAAAAGTTTGAGAACTGCTGAGTTATGGTATATTAACAAAATGGAGTTCTTTGCAACAGTGGAAAAGAATGAGACAGATTTGTAAGTGCTTGTTGGAATTCACTCCATTATATATTGTTAAGCAAATGACGTGAATTGCATTATAATATGTATAGTATTCTTCCATTTGTATAAAAATAGGGGAATAAAGATGTATAAGAATATAGTTACATATACATACAAATACATGTATTTTTATTTGTGAATGGTGAGTTCTTATATATCCTAAACTGTGGTTGCATCTGGGAAAGTGACCTGGGATTTTAGTAGATGGAAGAATAACTTTAGCGGTATATCCTTTTGTATTAAAAAAATTCTGTTTTACAATGGATGCATGCTATTAAGAAAGCTATTTATTGATTTTTAAAAAACAAAACGCATACAAGGAGGTGATAAATTATTCAATATTAGACAAAAATACTCAATAGGACAGAATTGGAAATAGACCCTAGGTATATTAACACAGAGTTGGCCAACTTTGGCTCACTATCTGTTAAAAGAAATGTCTCCTTTTGAGTTCACAGTTTCAAATCTTAATTTCAACCATAGCAAATAAGTACTTTTTGTCCTGCTTCTTATCTTTCTGCAAATATTTGTTTTTCATTAATGTTAAGCAATTCCACTGGCAGTGGTTATTTTTGTTAAAGTGGAATGGCAAAATTTCACAGGCAGGAAATGTCCTTTCTTCTTCGTAGATTCAGTTTGTTGGAAGAGGGGAAGAAAGACAAATAGGACATGAAGGACAGAAAAGACAAGGAAGTTACCAAAAAGAATAAGGAAAAGGATTAAGTTGAGGAAAGGAATAGATGACAGTGGGAAGGGAATGAGACAGGGAAAGTGAACTGGGAAAAAGAGTCCAGAACAGCCTGGAAAGAAACCAGGAGAGGAGGAGACAGAGTTAGTACAAGGTTAGAGAGCAAGTGCTTAGAGATAAGAGGACACGGGAAAGAAAAGCAGAAATCCAAACAAGGGGAAGCTGTGTTGAAAACAAAAACTAATCAATCGAAAAGAAATAGCATTGTCCGCAAGTAACCGAAGGATGGCTAACTTTGGCTCCAAGAGAAAAGGGGGTGAAAATCACTAGATAGAAATTCAGTGGAAGGTGAGACATTGAGTGGGACATGACACTTGACAGGAGGCGATCTAGAGTACTTTGATTTAGATGAGACTTTTTTTTAAGATATAAATTCTGAGTAGAGAGTTTACAGGCACAAATGATGGGTTCCCTCACCTTTCTGTGCTCCATCTGGAAGGCTGACAGCATAGCAAAGGAGATGCTGAACTGTGATTGGGGGGCCGGGGGATGCAGAAACCGAGAAAGAAACTTCTGTGATCCCTTATCCTGGAGGAGGAGAAAGGGAGGGGAACCCTTTATCTGCTGGGCTTGCAGCTGGAGCCTGACTCTGTCTCTCCAGCTGAGCGTCAGCCCAGTCACTTCTGACCCAGACAGTCCCTGACAAACAGCAGTACGCCCACCAGCCTTGGGCTGCGGCCAGGAGCTGTGGAAGTTGGGGAGTAAGGATAATAACCTCTAGACTAGAATATTAGGGAAATGGAAATTTGGGGAGAAAAGGGGAAAGAGGGGATGAACATTAGCAAAAGTGAAACTTTCACAGTAGAAAAACTTGAGTACTTAACTTGGGGAACAAAGGTAGCAAGGGGAGCACGTGATCCCCTTGTTTGAGTATCATCAAACAAACTACACCCAACTGGATTTTGACTTAAGGTTATGCTTATTATTCCTCTTCAGGAATATTATTTATTCTGTGATGATAAAGAATTTGGGGGTTCTAGGTCAGCACTTTGTCGGTGTTATCATCTCCGGAATCCTAGGTCCCCCGATTTTATCTTTTAAGGCTGAGCTCTTGCAACCAGAGTAAGTCTAACAATGATCTGCTGTTTGCAAGCAGTTAGTTGTGTCAAGGAACCAAAGAACTAGCCGCACGAGAATAATTTACCGATTTGCAAGTGTAAGACATTTATTAGCCTACAATGGCTACTGGATGAACATACATAGAAAGCAAGGGTGGGACAATTTAGTAACATTCTTGTCTTTATATGCTGTTACCTTTTGTCTATATGGTATTTGTCTATAGGGGAACAATTTTTTTTTTTTTTTTTTTTGCGCTACGCGGGCCTCTCACCGTTGCGGCCTCTCCCGTTGCGGAGCACAGGCTCCGGACGCGCAGGCTCAGCGGCCATGGCTCACGGGCCCAGCCGCTCCGCGGCATGTGGGATCCTCCCGGACCCGGGCACGAACCCGTGTCCCCTGCATCGGCAGGCGCACTCTCAACCACTGCGCCACCAGGGAAGCCCAGGGGAACTATTAATGTAACAGTCCTCATACTCGGCTAACACTAACCAAGTAGGTAGTATTCTCAAGTGATGAGAAAAGTGAGCAAAAGGTTAAAAGATTACGAAAAAAAATAAATTATCCTGAAACATTGGGGGATGAGTCATTCAATGTAGTTGACAATTTGTTTCTTGAAGCACGAGAATATTTTTTATTGTAATTGTGTTATGTGGAAATCAGATTAAACAACACAATTCATTCTTCTCTTTCCTAAAGAGTATATTCTGATTATATTTTTGCCCTTCCTTTATTACTCAGTGTTCATTGTTGTTAAAATTGTTTTCTTCTACAGTTGTATAGTGATGATGTGGGTCCCTTGGAAGGGTATAAACTTGTTTGCCCCTCTGCTCAATTTCTAGATCAATGGAAGTTTAAAGCTTTTTCTCCTGAATTTTCTTTTTATGGCTTTCTGTTACTTTCCTTGTTGCCAGCGGCCAGCAGCTGCCCCGCACCATCCCGCCTCAAACTTGTTGTCTGTAATCAACAGAGGGCTTGAAAGTCCAATAGCTATGTGTACAAAAGTTATGGATAAGATACCAGGAAATAGCTCTAAATCAGGACAGGAGCAAAACACCTGAACTTCAGTGTGTCAGATTTGTCGGTCTGTTGGTTTTAGTGTGGGACCTTTGTGACACCATTTGGATGCTCATGGTTGTTTTGGTTTTATTTGATATTCTCATTTATAGTCTTGTTAACAGAGTCTGCCAGGTAAATTCAGGAAAAATGAAGTACTTTGAACATAAATTGAGGAAATCTTTAAATCTTGTTGAAGCTTTATCAAACACAAACTTGACAGTAAAAATAATACTTGTAGAAAGGGAGGGCAGATTCCACCCCCCCCCACTCCCAAAACCAAACACGTTTATTACTCTCAAAACTCAAATTCACGGTAATTTTACACAATTTCAAAAGTAAAGAAAAAGGAAAAACAAGTATCTCAAAAATATTATCAAAGGTACCCACTATTAATATTAATATCTTTCAGGAAGCACCATTTAAATAACTGCTGGTTTTCTTTTACATAGGAGTAATAAGACATAGGAGTTACATAATTCTGGTCATTTTGTATGTACCAGTTTTTAGCCTATCTGCTTAATATATCATAAATACTTTTTGCCTGACTACATAATCTCCATTGAGTTCAATTACTGCATAATATATTGAATGGATGTACTTTAAATGTGCGTATTTAATACATCCGGGTGTATTTTTCCACTTATTTTATGAATTTATCTAGTTTGGTATTTTGAACATAATTTTTCTTTCATCAGATTGTTGTAATATCATTCCTTAATATTTGATTTGTCAGTTAGTTTTAACCATACTACTCACAATGGTAAATTCATTTTTCTAGCAAAACATATTTTACAAATATAAACTAAAAAATAGAATACATTTGGATGGAAATTTTGTTGGCAGCAAACTCTGTGAAAACACACTAATCAAAGACAGCTGAGGTTGTTTTGCTCACTCAGATGTCAAAAAGTTCTTTCTGGGCTTCCCTGGTGGTGCAGTGGTTGAGAATCCGCCTGCCGAGGCAGGGGACACGGGTTCGAGCCCCGGTCCGGGAAGATCCCACATGCCGCGGAGCGGCTGGGCCCGTGAGCCATGGCCGCTGAGCCTGCGCGTCTGGAGCCTGTGCTCCACAACGGGAGAAGCCACAACAGTGAGAGGCCCGCGTACCACAAAAAAAAAAAACAAAAACACCCTTTTTCTGACTCTATCATATTCTCCAACTTATAAACAAAATCCTTGACTCAATTTCAAATAGCAGTGACACAATACTTATATTTAAACAGGTGTATTGTTTATATATTCAATGGCAATAGAAGATAATATTACTTCACAGCATCCAAATGAAACAAGAAAATTGCTATTATAGAAAGTATATGCTGCAGAGAAATCTGCTCGCTATAGATCTTCCTCACAGATATCTTGAGAAAGAAAACACGGCTTTTACTTCTCTGCTTTGGAAGTACATGAAAAAAAAACAGCAAGGAATTTAAAATCAGATTATGTGACTTATCACAGTTATTAAAATTGTATTAACTGTCTAGCATGAATTTCCATAAAAGGAGAAACTTTCATTTGGAAACTCAGTAATAGATTTAAAATACTTAAGTCGGATATTACACCTCTCCCAAAGATTCAAGGTATCCTTGAGAAAGAGTCTAAACACAATTAAGTCAAAGCAACATAACTAATCTGCTGAGGGACATTTTAGCATCTCATATCTGCCAAGAACAGGCTTTCTGACCTTAGGCTCATCACTAGCCTGCCTAGGCCTCTGTCTTCTCACTTGTAAAATGAAATGGTTGCATGACCAGATCTCAGAGAATCACAGGATGCTGCAACTGGGTGGAATCTCAAAGAGAGTCAGCATTAGAAGTTTGATCCATCTGAAAAGCTAAGCTAAGGATATCCTTCAGTTAAGGCCCTGACTCAACTACCTATAGAAGTTGTAGGGGAAAAACCAAGACTTTCCCACTTTCATTATTTCAGCTGCTGGTTTCATTTCCCGCTTTGTAGGAACCCCCTGCTGTGACACACAGAAAGGATGCTTGAAATGCAACTGAAAGCAGAAACTCCAGGCAATATAGGAAACACCAGGTGAACTTATATGCCTGCAAGGGGATGCTGGCTATTTATTGTTCTGAGTAGTTTGGAAGGAAAGGTATTTAACAGTATCCACTTCCTCAACTAATACCTTCTTTAAGTGAATGTACTGCCTAAAAGATATTAAACATAAGAGTCAAAATTTCAAGGTAAAACCTCCCTAGGAACTTTCTTACAAGAGAAATAAATGTCACCAACTGTCAGAGGTCAACTGGAATTTTTTGTTCTAAGTGCCTATAAATGTACCATTAAATAAACTGGGGAGCCATCAAGTATATAGAAAAGCTTGTGAACAAGGCTGGTGATAGAGATGTTTTGTGAAGAGAATAGATTCATCAAAAATGTATTTATGAATGGCTAGTTCAAGCCCTTGCAAAGTACCATTTTATTTTGCCAAATATGTGACTTGTTATGGGTATGGACAGGCTCCTAATGAGGGCCAAAGACACTCCCCAAGTTCAGCATCTCTCTGCTTGGTTGCTCATGGCTCCAAGCTGTTTTCCATAGCCATGGCCACCTCTAAGGCTGCATCTGGAATAGCATTTTTAGACCTTTTTTGACCACAGCCCACAATAGAAACACATTTTAAACCACAAACAAGTTCTCACATATGTGAATATATGCATATATGTGTATAAGTAAATAAATCTAAAAAATGTCCCAGGAAGTGGTCCACTCACCATATGGGATGCACTCTGAAACTTTCTGTTTTAGTCTGTGCTGCTTTATTTATTAAAATGCTATAACAACCCACTATATTGACTGTAAAACCCATAAATACAATGCAGTCCACAGTTTGAAAAACATTGGCCTACATTAATAATAATGATGATAAGAAATATAATAATAGTACATAATAATAGTAATAATAATACAATAAAAGCATCAGCCAGAACCCTGAGCCTTATTTAGAAGAATAAGAGTTATTTATGAATGACCTAGCATAGAAGCTGTGGAGGAGCTCTCCTCCAGTCCAGGAGAATTTTTGAGATAACAAGTGACAACGATTTGGGAGGTTTTGTCCCCAAGCCACCTGCATTCCTGATTCATCTAAATAGTGCTGCATTAGATGTTTGAAAGATCTGCTTTTATATATACTCTCATCTTAACTGGATTTAGGAGTTAAAAAGAAATTCAGTCGTAGAGCACACTGTTATTTTATGAACTGCGAAGAAGGAGAAAATGCTGTCAATTATGATTGTAAAGTGCCAGCAGTTATATATGACCTATCTTTCTTTCAGATATGTTACAATATAAAAATATATATACATTTTAAAATAAACACTGGATTAATCACTTGGAGCGCTCTTCTCAAGTCTTCTAGGTCCCTTGTTTTTTCCTTGAGGAGACCAACAGGGGTTTTCTTATCCATGGGGGAAATTACCTAGGATTGTATTTTATTAATCTCATGCAATTTCATAGAATTCTAAACTTGAAAGGCATTCTCAGTGATAATCTGGACTGTTCCTCCTCATGTTACAGTTGGAAAATCTGACACCCAGGGAGATTATGTGACTTACCCCAGATAACATACCAAAGTGGAGACAAAAAAGAATTTAAAACCAACAAACAAAAAAATCTAGGTTGTCAGACTGGAAAGGAGAAAGAGTAGGACAGAGAAAATCAAGGATGAAAGTAAAAGCCTCTGGTTCATTTAGTCTATCTCCTCAGTGTTTGATACAAAATTGATCATATCAAAACAAGGTCATTGGACTTCCCTGGTGGTGCAGTGGTTAAGAATCTACCTGCCAATGCAGGGGACACGGGTTCAATACCTGGTCCGGGAAGATCCCATGTGCCACGGAGCAACTAAGCCCGTGCGCCACAACTACTGAGCCTGCACTCTACAGCCCGTGAGCCACAACTACTGAGCCCACGTGCGACAACTACTGAAGCCCGTGTGCTGCAACTACTGAGCCCACGTGCCTAGAGCCCATGCTCCGCAACAAGAGAAGCCACCGCAATGAGAAGCCCGCGCACTGCAACAAAGACCCAATGCAGCCAAAAATAAATAAATAAATAAATTTATATTTTAAAAAAAACTACAACAAGGTCATTAAAAGGAGGACCATAGGTCCCTTCTTTCTCTTGGACCCAGTATCTCTATTCTGTAAAGAGAGATAAATTATTGCCAGACCCTGTCTTCCTCAAACATCTTTTTAGTCGCAATATTGTTCCCTCCTCAAGAATGCAAGAGCTACCTTGGTTTCAATCTGATTATTTATTTTCTGTCAGGCCATCATCAAGATCTTCCACTAGCAACCTAATTTGTTTATATTTATAATTTATATCGCACCCATTTCCCATAAGGATTATTTGGATCTCAGCCTTCCCACCTAGTTAACTTAATCCAGTCACACTGTCCTCGTTCTCCCTGATCCCTGACCAAGTCCCAATCTGCTGTTTAAGTAAACCCCTCTGCCATCATCCTTGCATGATGTGAGGCTTCTCACTTCCATTCTCTTACAAATGTTCCTCATACCAATTCCTGGTTATCTTTCCTTTTAAATCAAAAATTTACCCCCCTCTGGAAAACATTCTTTAATTCATGTTTTGTGGCCCCTACGTACATATTCTACATTCCTTTCATTTTTACTCAGAAATTTTCTCGAAAGGTGCTTTCTAACTGATCTCAACTTTTACATGCTGTGTTCTGTTAAAGGTACCACTTTTGCGTTGCCCATAACTTTGAGGATGATTCTTAGTAGGAAGGAATATTCAAGTACACACACACACGCAACACCGAGACACAGAAAGGAACATATGAACAAAACAGCAAAACTGTATTAATGTTTATTCATAAAGGGTTAGTTCATCACCTAATGAGCAGCCAGGGGTGCAGAATATATGACTAAAGTAGAGCCTCTGATATCTTCTCCCAGCACTAACCATCTGCATCTTAATACTTGATTCATACTTAACTGTCCAGCTCCTCAGTAATGCTTTGCCACACCTCTGTGCCCTTATTGGTAATCTTCTTAGCCTAGAGCACCCGTTGCCGCCTTCTTCACCTGGATCACATGTGTTCTTTCTGAAATCTCTCAAGAGAAATTCTCTCTTATCACCGCTCTGTCCATGGTCCCCTTCACTGTGCATCCATGGAGCCCTGAGCAGCTATGGCCCATCTTAGCACTTGTCATTGTATCATAACTGTCTGCTCACAGGTTTCCATTCTCAACTAGCCTGACAGGTACTTGACAAGAGGTGCCAAGGAGCCTCTTTGAAGCTTTGGCACCTAGAATGGTGCTGGCAACTCTGATGCGTGGTGAGTTCATATTGTCCCAGGAAAACGAAACAGAAAATAAATTTGAGAGAACTGCTATACCCACCGCTGAACGACTCTTGCTAGGGTCAGTGAACAAATAGAACCACAGTTATTTCTCCTAGATATTAGAAGTTATTCTTAGAGTCAGGTTGTTCTTTAGAGCTCATCTTTGGTGTGGAATACGTTATATAAGCTTATTAGCCATATCTTAGAAAAAACTATTATCATCTAAAGGTTAGAGCCAGTTGGACTTCTGTTCAATGACTCATCGGGCAGCCTTAGAAATGACATTTCTCTCTTTAATGCTGCAGCAATTTTACTGCCATAATATTGTCTGGGTTGGATAACTCACGTTATGTTGATTTGCTCATTTCTCTTGAATTATGGTTTTCTGTACCCTTTAAAACTAGTTATGTATGAATTAGCTTTAATAAAGTTTTAGTCATTCATTTCAGTTTCCTTATTCTCTGCTATTGTTACCGCACCATTGGCAATGTTTACAGAGCCAGGGAAGGATCCTCTCAAGGAATGAGAAGGCAATTAAAGTTTATTTTCAAATATTCAGTGCAAAACCTGAATATCAGTCAATATGCATTCTGGAATTTATAATCTGAGAGGTATTCCCTTTACTTTGAACCACACAAGAAGGACAGCTCTGGACAGACCAATGGGTGGGATGCAAATATAAGTCATATTAGAGTTTCTCACTTTCCTGCTTTGCTAGACGTCAGGGAGTTTAGGATAATGGAAATGGAGTGGACTCTGTAGCCATATTCCAACGTCTGTGGAATGCCACATACATTGTAAGGATGATGCAAAGAACATCTGAGTCACAAAAAACTTGATTAACCTCCTCTGCCGTTTGCTACCTGGGAGATGTTACTCTCCCTCTATGCCTCAGTTACCTCATCTGTAAAACAGGATTTAAAACACCTGCTTCATAGAATTGTCATGAAACATGTATGTATATAAAAGAGTATATGTAAAGGCTCATATATATTAAATGTCAGATAAATCTTTAAAATGTTGATTATTACTAGTATCATCACTTCCATGTTATTATATAAAATTGTTACCCCATTAAATAATTTTTTATTAATATCTCACTTTTCTCAGAGGTTTAAATTTTTTTTTTTTAATAAATTTATTTATTTATTTGTATCTGGCTGTGTTGAGTCTTTGTTGCTGTGTGCGGGCTTTCTTTAGTTGCGGCCAGTGGGGGCTACTCATTGCAGTGCGCGGACTTCTCATTGCAGTGGCTTCTCTTGTTGCGGAGCATGGGTTCTAGGCACGCGGGCTTCAGCAGTAGTTGTCGCACGTGGGCTCGGTAGTTGTGGCTCACGGGCTGTAGAGTACAGGCTCAGTAGTTGTGGTGCACGGGCCCAGGTGCTCCACGGCATGTGGGATCTTCCCAGACCAGGGCTCGAACCCGTGTCCCCTGCACTGGCAGGCTGATTCTTAACCACTGTGCCACCAGGGAAGCCCCAGAGGTTTAAATTTGAACAAACAAAAACAGTCAATAGCCTATGGGGCGTCAGCACTAGCATTGACATTGTAGATTTAGGATTTCTTACGTAACTTATTTTCTTTTATTTATCATTCAGGATTCATTCCTGGCTTACCTTGTGCCAGGCATGAGTATTATTACAAAGTTGAATCACTCATGAACCCAGAATACCATTATTGATATTCAACAGAGTTCCTGTCGAATATCAATAATGTTCTCTGGTGGTTTCTTCTGGCTGAATCAATTACTTTGGAAGTTTTTATTGATTCAGGAAAAGCCTGAGCTGGAGAGACAGGATCATAAAATGACTCACAAATCCAAAGATAGCTTCCAAATTACTTTGTCCATGATATGTAGGAAGACAGCTCTTGGAAAGTCCTCAGAAACAAGAGGAACTTATTCCAAAAAATTAGGCATACCTACTTAGGCCATGAGGGATGACCTCAAGGTTCTGCTCATAGATTCAAGTTTGTGGGGCAGATTCTGTAAGCAGCAAATCTATTTAATAGAATATGGCATTTGGGAAAGTTGTTCACAATTTAGTTTTAAGTGAAAAGACAAATTCCAAAATACAGAAAATCTAGATATACAGACATTAGAATGTAAAGAGGGAGTGGTGGGATTGCAGGTGGCTTTTCTTTCCTTTATGCATCTCTCTAATTTTTAAACAAGAAGCATCTTATGTAATAAGATAAAAGTCACATAAAAAAGAAAGTGAATGCGGTTCAAAATTTATCTGAATGAACTTCAAGGATTTCTATAGCCATTCCTATCACCTGGTAACAAGTCACTTAAGTATTGATATATCAGTGAAAGGAGAGTGGATTATATTGCCAGTATTCAAAGAGAAAAACAAATACCGTATGCTAACACATATATATGGAATCTAAAAAAAATTAAAAAAAAAAAAAAGGTCATGAAGAACCTAGAGGCAGGACAGGAATGAAGACTCAGACCTACTAGAGAATGGACTTGAGGATACGGGGAGGGGGAAGGGGAAGCTGTGACGAAGTGAGAGAGTGGCATGGACATATATACACTACCAAACATAGGGTGGATAGCTAGTGGGAAGCAGCCGCATGGCACAGGGAGATCAGCTCAGTGGTTTGTGACCACCTAGAGGGGTGGGATAGGGAGGGTGGGAGGGAGGGAGACGCAAGAGGGAAGAGATATGGGGACATATGTGTATGTATAACTGATTCACTTTGTTATAAAGCAGAAACTAACACACTATTGTAAAGCATTTATATTCCAATAAAGATGTTTTATTAAAAAAAAGAAAGTATCCAGGCTGAGAGGCCTCTAGAAACTGCAGTGCTTGTCAGAATGCTCAACAGTGCCCAGGAAAACAAGATAGATGTCTATATTTGTTTCCTACTTGTGTGGGTAAAAGCATCTTCCACAAAATATTTTCAAAGGCACTTTTGCCAGGATCATTGAGACCAACATGCTTCCTACAATATTTCAGTAAAAACAGTTGCTATAAACTGTTACTTATTTGTTAAAACTATGATCCTATCCTAAGAAAAGAAGAGTCTGTCATTGCAAGGGAGTGGCACAGAAACCTCTTGGTAAAGAATTGGTTTATCTTACTGGTAATAAATTTGCAGAGCTTATCCTAAATCCAGAGGATTAAAATGAACTAAACAAATAGAATTTTACCCAAACAATTTTTATGTTCATAAAAATTAAGATTAGCCATATGAAGCAGAAATTTTCAAAGAAATACTAAGCTTTCCTTGCTTTCTAAAGTTAAAATTGTAGTAATTAGAATTCAGGAAACAAACAATACCAAGAATTGCTGTATAATTGCTTACCACCAAAGAACAAAGCATGCCAAACATCAGACCACAGAATCTCACAGAAATCAACTTCTTCCTAAATCAGGAAGGATAAAGGCAGTTGTAAAATAAAGAATGCTTTGTGTTTTAAATTTTGGTTTAGACTTGAGGTAGTAAAGAGTCTCTTTATTAAAATGAGGCCAAGCAATCTTGAAGGTGAACTCTGCTGGCAAGAAGCCATTCGACATTGAACTTTCAGGTAGAGCTCAGTTAAAGTAGGCCTCCAAGTCAGGGGGAGAAAACCCAGAGGCAGACTCCTTGAGCGACACATCCAATAATTCCACACCTGCTAGGGGCTGAGTCTCACCCTCTTGTCGATGAAAAGCTATGTTGGTTGAGGGCAAGGGCAGGAAAGATACTGGGTATGCCAGAGAAGTATGGTGTGATATAGTTTTGTTCGGTTTTGTATGGCTGTTTCTTTCAGATCTGAGTCTTTCATGACTGAGGAAGTAGAGTGTAGGTTAATTATAGACTTCTTCATTCTAATAAGGTTTTGTGATTAGCCTCTACGTTTTCCTGCCACTCTAAACACTGCTTGTCTTGAATTATAAATTATATGTTCTGTGAGTCATTGATCTTTCTTAGTTATTAATTCTTAGTTTTCCAGAAATCCAAGGAAAAGTAGACCCCTGCAATAGGCAGTCTAAGCAGAGATGGGTAGTGATAGTCCTAATCTTCTATTTGTAGACTTTTCAAAGCTGGGTCATAAGGAGAAATTCCAAATCGTTAAATACATATTTACTTGAATAAAGGATGATTTCTACCATTAGAGTTTCACTTCCCTAACAGAGTTTAGGAGAGTAAAGTGAAGCAGTATATCAGGCTTATTTCATATTATATAACTTTGCAATTGATGTATTAGGGTCAGCACAATAGGAAGTAGACTGTGAACTCCATGTAGGTATCTAGTAGTATGTACCTATAAGACCAATAACTTTAATTATAATAGAAAGTATCTTTTCTCTCCATGTATTGTGCAATTCTATAAGCAGAATTTTTATTGGTGCAAAGTGTTTCCCAAATATTTTTTAACTAAGTACTATAAAATTTACTGCCCAGAAACATGGTACTTTGATCATTATAAAATCTATAGCTGTGTGATTTTTGTTTTAAGGATAGATTCTGGATTGTTCATTCAAAGAAATATTTATTGAGCATCTGTTATTTGCTAGGTAGTAAGGAATTCTGATCTCCAGGCATTTATAGTTTAGTGGAGAAAATAGGTAAGAAACAATAAGAATTCAATTTGATAACTATGAACTTTAGGCATAAGGACAGTATGCTATAATAAATTTAGAAATTTTTTGACTCCTTTTTCTGAAACATATAATGTTACACTAGCCTCAGGGCCAGCTAGATCTAGGGGCTCGACAATATCATTAGGGCCAGGGTGTCTTTCTGTCTCTCCATCTGTCAACTTTGCTTTCTTTGAGACAGTGTCATTCTTAGGCAGCAGATTGGCTCCAATGGCTCAAAGCTTACTCCCACCAAAACAGAAATTTCATCCCATTAGTTCCCAGATCTGGCTCTGATTAACCTTTCTTGAGTCACGTGTCCACTTCTGATGTAAGTGCTATGGTTCTGTGGTACGCCACTCTAATTGACTACTTGGTGATATGAACTTAGTTAGGGATGGGTGAGTCTCCAAGGAAAAATTAGGGTGCTACTAGCAAGAGAAGCCACAGATGTCCACCATATATGATTATCAATTATATTAAACAATTAGCTCATTAAGCATGCACTCCCATAAGCATTAAATTCAATAACTCTCTATGCTATATCAATTTCTACCTTATACCAAATGTATCTATTCTATACTTTAATATAGTCCATAAGGAGAGGTCTATACTTGACTATTCAAGATGAACACACAGAATCACCTACTAAGACTAAGGTCCATCAAAGAGCTGAGCAACCTTCAAATGTACCACTGAGAAGTCCAACGCATGAGCAGACAAGGTTAAAAACAAGAGATTGCCTTGAAAAGTAAGTTGGAATAAAGGAAAGGAAAGGGAAATAATGAAAAAAATAAAAGAAACATGGTTGACTCAATAGAGCATACTTCCAAATCTCTGAATCCATTGATATTTAGGAGCTGACATTATGAATGATTGTAGAGATTTGTCCCACCAGCTCAGAGAGATAATATAGATCATATAAGCTACAGTGTCTTCCAAATAATTAAAAAATTTCAAACTAAAAGATGTGTTTTTGGGAATTCCTGGGTGGTCCAGTGGTTAGGACTTCGTGCTTCCACTGCAGGGGGCACGGGTTCGATCCCTGGTTGGGGAACTAAGATCCCGCAAACTGTGCAGCACAGCCTAAATAAATAAATAAATAAACACCGCCCCCAAAGAAATCTTTTTTTTAAATGTGTTTTTTAACTCTTTAATTTTTATCTTGGATAACTGAACAAAAGCAAGAAACAAATTTAAAAGCTTGAAATCAATCTTTTCAGAGAAGGATATTTGTTTGATTTTCCCAAATGTTGCTTGAACGATGCTTTAACGTGGCACGTCAGTTACATAAGCAGGGAATAATTTATCAGTAAACACATAACTGTGTTTTTCCACAGGACCAAGATGTTCTAATTGTTTCCCAGTAAATGAGTTTATTTTATTAAAGATCTATTTTCATAAGCTGAAGGTCATTACTGGTCATTGCTACTATGAGTATGCCCTAAATAAATCCCCAGATAAGCACATTAAACAAAAACTATGGTAGAAATCCAGGCTTGGGAGTAGTCCTGTATCAAAAAATTTAGACTAAGTACTTATCATCTTTTGTATGTTCTCAAATCTTTCCAATTTAGAGATCACTTAATGATTATATTTTAAAATACTTGCTCCCTCCTCTGTACTTCACAGCACTTTATGTGCCTGTTATTTTTTTAATAAAATTTGTTGTGCCTGCCGTTTTGTGGTAAAAGATTTATGACAGGTGTCATTTGCTTCTTTACATGACTGCCTTTATACCTGGACTGTGAGATCCTTAAGGACAGGGACTACATCTTTGTTTATTTTTTGATCCCCAGAAACTGTGTTTGGTGCCTACGAAGTACTAAATAAATGCTGAGTAAAATAAAGAATGAATAAGTGATTTAATGGGCTCTTCCATTTAAATTAAATCCTGAACTCCTGTTTATTGCCTTTATTAGTTTCATGTTTGAAGTGCTTCAAAGCTTAATTCTACCCGAGTTAACCACCTCCCCAGTATATACCTGCTTACAAAATTAGATTATGATTTATGCAAAGGTTGGGGCATGACAGCTTGGGCCTGGACCAGGTGCCCTGCTGGAGGACAGGTGTGGTTGGCAGTTTCTGGTTACCTCACAGGACAGACCACCAGCTGCCTTTTTGTGCCGAGTAAAGAAGAGACTCCTGGTGGCAAATCGATCAACTGTATTTATTGCTTACAGCTCTATTTACCCATACACATGTGGGTATGTTTGGCAAACTCTTGAGTCTGCTCCAAAGAAGATTTTCAGGTTGGGGGACTGTGATATCCTCTGGAAGAGAATTAATTTTAAGGGAAAATAGCTAAGCATGACAGGCCAAGCCAATGGCACATCCTTCCTTACTTTGGAAGGGAAGGGAGTTCTGTGCTCAAGAAGGTCCACCACTTGGATCGTTTCTGCCCACCCATTAGACCCAGAGAACTCAGAAGGACGATAAGCCAAAGCCAGAGGGACTCTTAATAAACTCTGTAACATCTGGAGTATATTTTTACAGTACTTAATCTCCCATCCTCATGTTTTCACAGAGGAAGGAACTTCCCTTCTTCTCATCAAAGCTGTGGCTTTGAAAGCAGGCATCTAGCTTCTCTCCCAACCCCATTCTTGCTTCCCCATGAGGGAGGAAGGGCAATACTCAGGAGAACATCCCTGTGTTGAGAGTGACAGCTCCTGCACAAGTTTCCTGCTCTCTAGGACCTGCAGGGGAACAGTGGGCACTCAGGCTCCCTAGCTCTTTGTTTCTATATGAGAAAGCAGTACGGGAGAGAATTCACCTCTTATCCTTCCCTCTTCACTCTCTGGTCAGCTAGTAACAGGGTTGAAGAGTCAGGCCTGTGATCCTCCTGCGTACTTGGCCGGGTGATGTGTTTGTGCTGCAGACTCATTTCTCCTTTCTCCCCCACCCCTGAGCCCACCCCAGGCTCCGATGGTCCCAAAGTCTGCATTTGGATGGGGATGGGATGAAACACTTTGGCTTTAGATCCAAATTGCATTCTCCAATCCAACATTTACTTGGATTTTGCAGAGCCTCTTGGGCACTTGCCCAGTTCATTGATAAATCTGGTTCATTCATAATGCCACAAGTGATCTTCAATTAGCTATCAGTTCCGAGAGTCTGAGGTTTCTCCACTGGAATCTGGTGGGGAGTCAGAGTGGATCATAACTTCCTCTCCCATACAACCCAGATATTGCTCTGACACTGTCAAGGCCCAGGGAAACAGTGGGCTGTGCCCTGCAGGGTAGTGGCAGAGGAGTGACATGTACCCTAGAAAAGGCAGCATGATTGACCTGATGGAGCATTGATGAAGTACAGGAGTGGCTGAGCCTGGTGAAGCAGCAGAAGCTGAGCACTGAGGGTGGGTCTGCAAGCGCCCAGCAGGAGTCTGTTCATGATTACATGTGAGAATACAAGGTACCGTACCAACTGGTGGCTTCCAGAAATGTCTGAGAATGGGGAAGTCTTACCTGGCTTTTGAGGGTATACATACATCATGTAGGTGAAGCCAGTGTAAATTAAGTGATTATTTTAGGTGATCTCATTCATAGTCACAAACTGATGGCTGCTGGAAAAATCATGGTTCCCCCCAGTTTACTCTCTCTCTGAGCACTCGTTCACTAGAGCACCTTGTCCAAAATGGGCAATTATTGTAGGGATAGGAACTGATTAATTTCCTTGAAATGCCAACCATTTCACATGTTGCTGTTTAAAGGATTATCAGCTGAAAGAAGAAAGCTGCTACTGTTATAAGGTGTTAATGTGCTATTTCAAGAATTTTAAATTTTTGTTCATTTCTATGTGCCCTGGCTTTGGAGTATGGTGAAAAGTAAGTCCTGCAAACTAGCAATGAAGGCTTATTCCTTAAAAAAAAATTTTTTTTAAGCCGATGTGATTATCTAAAGCTGATTTTCTATGTCCTGAAGAAATTCTCTTTCTTCCTACCTCAAAACCACATTGCCAATATAAACTGTTTAGTTTCAAATGGAGTATCTTTCAGCTAAGTTATTATTTCAAAAGATAATGGCAAATCGGCCTACAGTTTACGTTTGAAAGTTGGTCCGACAAGTAGATGCTACTTAATACATTTTTTGAATTTGATATTTGATTTGGCACCTAAATATATTCATATATACACATGCATACACAAAATTTTATTTTGCTCTAAAATACATTTTTTCACCTGCCAATATTATGGTTGTAATTTTAGATATTTCCCAAATTTTATGACATTTTCTTTTTTTCTATCATAAATAATTACTTATTCTTTTCCAAGTAGTGGCAAAATTTGTTTCCTGTTTTCATTGAAATGGAAGCAAAGGGGGATGGGCAAAATAGGTGAAGGGGATTAAGAGGTACAAACCTCCAGTTATAAAACAAGTCATAGGATTGTGATGTATAGCACAGGGAATATAATCAATAATATTATAATAACGTTAAGTAGAGTATAATCTATACAAATTTTAAATCACTATGTGTACACCTGAAACTAATATTATAAACCAACTATACCTCAATTAAAAAACTAAAACAAAATTTTAAAAAAAGGAAATTAATATAAAAAAATTAAAAAAAATAAAAAAAATTTAAAAAGGAAATTAATATAATCCTGAAACCACAGAAATACTTTTATTTGTATTATAATATTCATATAGTTTCTATTCTTTTTCCTTTTAAGAATAACTTTTGTATCAGTGATTCTCTGTAGCTTGGATCAAGTATTAGAATTTTGGGTTTTTCAAATGGCAAATTTGCATCTAAATTGTGTTTGATAAACTTTCAAATCACTAATCTATGCCGTATATTTAAGAGATTAGTTTAAAAATGCCATGTGTTCTCAATATTCTCAACAGTTAGGCAATCCTTGGGATGTTTTTCCAGCTGTGTTGATAAACTGACAAATAGATTTTTGCAATCCTGTCCCAGTAGCTTTATCTCAAAGGTAATAATAATAATGCTCTACTTGGATCATGGAAAGGTGGCTTGATATGGTGGAGGAAAGGAGTGGACTTTTGAGAAAAGCAGACCTGGGTTCAAATCTCAGCTCTACTACATACTAACACTAGCTGTGTGATCTTGAGTAAGTTACCGCGCCCCCTTTTTTTTTTTTTTTTTTTGTGGTATGCGGGCCTCCCTCTGTTGTGGCCTCTCCCGTTGCGGAGCACAGGCTCCGGACGCGCAGGCCCAGCGGCCATGGCTCACGGGCCCAGCCGCTCCGCGGCATGTGGGATCCTCCCAGACCGGGGCGCGAACCCGGTTCCCCTGCATCGGCAGGCGGACGCGCAACCACTGCGCCACCAGGGAAGCCCCCGCGCCCCTTTTAACCTCCGTTTCTTCATACGTGAAATAGGAATCATGCATCTGCGCTGGGCAGATGAAACAAGGCAATGTTTGTTGAGTACTGGTAACATGGTAGGCACTGAAAAATGCCAGTTGTATTATCTAGTGACATTTCTCCCTGGAAGCTCAGCTATTTCTATGGGTTTAATATACTACTCATCTTTTAATAGTTATAAAGCCATAGTACTTTGGGGCTAGAAGTTACCTTAGAGATCAATTAATTAGTAATATTTCACAGATGGGGAATGTGCGGCACTAGAAAGTTAAATGGTGTAAAGACTCTTTTTCTATATGTTTTGTATAATAAAGAAATTGGAGACAGAATCATTACTTGCTCAAGTTTCCATTTGAAAAAGGTAGGCAAAACCAACTGTCACAAAGGTGGTAGGTACCAGGTATGAGGCAAGCCTCAATGACAGTTTACAGTTTACACCTAAAGTAAGATAAAGCCAACCTATTTTGAGAGAGGGGTTACTTCACCTTACTATTTTAAATGCATCTGAATGCTTCGGAGAATCCTGAAAGTTATGAACCAAATGTCTATAATCAGTTGTTCAATATCTGAGGAATTATCTTTACTGTGATTACTAACACTACATCCCAAAGGTTTTTCAGATACACTTGAGATATTTTTATCTGAGGCTAATTATTATTACTATGAGTTTGATTCTGAGAAGTAATAAATCCTAGGCCCTAATTCCCTTGAACTGAAGAACAAAAGAATTGAATTAGAGGAGTATTTCCCACATTGCAGTCCTTTACCACAGCGACAGTTTTCATTGTCTAACACACCTGTAATGTTATTTGCTGTTTTAAAGTGGCCTCATTTTGTAAACTTAACCTAATCCTAAACATATTATCTGGGCAGTGGCACATTTGCTATGCTGATTCTATTTTTTTTTAATATAAAGATAACTTCATGACTACTAAAATAAAAGATTCCTGTATATACCACCTAAAATCATCTCACGTATCATGCTGGCTTCTTTACAGACCTAGCAGAGTCTTACTCCTGCTTAGTCCCAAGTTTCGTCAGAATGAATGAAGATTTGCAGTGACAAGGCCCTTTCTAGGCTCAAGTGTTTAGTCTCTGGTATTAGAAAAAAAGCCACCACCCTGGGTTCATCCTGGGTTTTTTTTGTTTTTTTTTTTTGCTGTATGCGGGCCTCTCGCTGTTGTGGTCTCTCCCGTTGCGGAGCACAGGCTCCGGACGCGCAGGCTCAGCGGCCAAGGCTCACGGGCCCAGCTGCTCCGCGGCATGTGGGATCTTCCTGGACCGGGGCAGGCGGACTCTCAACCACTGCGCCACCAGGGAAGCCCCCATCCTGTTTTTTTGAGGACGGGGAGGCTCAGGGTAGGATCTATGTGCTTTGGAATAGACACTGAGAGAACATGCAGCCAAATCCAGTAAAATTTCCTGTTTAAAATATAGTTTCAAGGATTGACCCACCACCATTAGGAAGTATTATTTATTTTCAGATTAGTCCCAATAACATCAAATTAAATCCAAATCTTTCATAGCAATTTGTACTTACCCAAGAAGACTTCATCTAAAAACTAACATTCTTAGTAGCATTCCTGAAAGCCTATGGAAATCGTAACAGCCCCTAAAACAACATTCCTTCAAAAATAAAATATTTGAATAGGAACAAGTGGAAGAAAGTACATTAAAAAATTAGCCCTCATTAATGAAGAATGTATACTTTGGAAAAGATCTTGGAGAGTAATCTCAGACCCACATACACATTTCCCCATAGACGCTGACCTCTTGGTTGAACTGTTTCATTGCTCATTTTCATGAAATTCCTTCTCTTCACCAAGAACTTAAAATTGCATTCTGCCATTTCTTTCAAATCTAGTAAGTGCATTTTCTTTTGTTTTCATTAAATAAATAAATAGAATCATGGCTATTTTCTATTCGATAGAGAGATTGAGAGATATAGTATACACACATAAATATATATGTATGTATATATACAATTATATAATTAACAGAGACACAGAATGCTTTATTTGGGAGGACTTCAGTGTTCATTGAGATTAGCACCACCCAAATTGTGTTCCACAATTTCCATGCAATGTTGAGTGGGTGTTCCATTGAAAAAGGGATCCATGATCAAATAACTTCGGTAAACAATGGGTTAAACAAAACTTAACTTATAACACTATATGCATTTTGATTTCCAAGAAGAGCATACATCAGTGCTTCTCAAACTTTATGTATATAAAATTGCATATTGAGTAAGTCTGGAACGGGGCCTGAAATTCTGCATTTCTTTTTTCTTTTAATATAAATTTATTTGTGGCTGCGTTGGGTCTTTGCTGCAGTGCGCGGGTTTTCTCTAGTTGCGGCGAGCGGGGGCTACTCTTCGTTTTGGTGCGCGGGCTTCTCATTGCGGTGGCTTCTCTTGTTGCAGAGCATGGCCCTAGGCTTGTGGGCTTCAGTAGTTGTGGCACTCGGGCTCAGTAGTTGTGGCGCATGGGCTTAGTTGATCTGCGGCATGTGGGATCTTCCCAGACCAGGGATTGAATCCATGTCACCTGCACTGGCAGGCAGATTCTTAACCACTGCGCCACCAGGGAAATCCCAGGATTCTGCATTTCTAACAGACTCCTGGTGATGCTAATCCTTCTGGTTCAAGGACCACACTTTGAATAGCAAGAGTGTCTTTCTTAAAACCTTATTTTACCAGTGAACTGTATCCCACTTACACATAGTTGGTGTTTTGAAATTTTTGGTTGGTTGGTTGATTGGATGGCTGGCTTGTTAGTTAGTGTTTGTTGGTTTTGAAAGTAAACATCAGTGATTTACAGTTTTTGAAACTGTTAGTATAGCTGAATCCTCTCATTTATAGGATGTCATTATAGATGTCATTTTTAAAAAATCACCCTAAATTTAGCTAATGAACTTTTACCTTTTCAGTGGCTTTGCCTTGTTTCTCTTGGGTTGTGCTTAGGAAAACTTGAAATCTTATACCATTGCAGGAAGGGATGAAGGAAACAAAAGGACATGTGTCTCTTGAGTTCTATTCCAGTGTGCAGTGAAAGATGTGCTCACTTTATAAGCACACTAAAAAATAAACTTGACTCTTATAGCCAGACTAAAATTTACTTGCAAACAATTGTTTGGATTTATATTATTGACATTTTTTGTTGGCTGTTCAAATCATGGGATCATACAGAAAATCATCTATTTTAAGTATCCAGCAAGCCAGCCACTCAGTCCTTTTCCACCTACTCATCCACCCACCACTGTTGACCTATTCATCCGCCTGTCTAACTATACACTCATCCACTTGCACATCCAATCGCCACCTATCCTTTCAGTCACATGCTCACCACATGCCCACCCACCCATCCATCTGCTATCCATTCCTTTATATCAATTTGTTCCACAATATTTATATGACATTGTTTCTTGGCAAACATGGAATAAAAGCAAAATTAATCTGTGAGTTTAAGGTAGGTAAAAGAGTCAATTGCATGTTATTTTACAATCTCCTAATATACTTCCTTATGTGCTAAACTCTCAATCTGTAAAAAAAAAAAAAAAGTTATTATTTCAATGGTAGATTTTACACAGTGGCTGGGATGGTGCCAGTGTAGGGAGAAAAACAAGATGCCTGTGAGCTGAGAGCTGAGCTGTCCAACGTATCTCCTCAACCTGACACTCCTACTGCTTCATTCCATGAAGAATTCATTCAGTCCTTTCTACCACATTTCCTGGCATTCCTGTTCATGCTACTCTCCAGCTAGCTAAACTGAGCAACCTGAAACTGCCCAACCCATGCCTTTGACTGTACTTTTTCCTCCATCTGGACTGTTTCCTGACCATCCTAGATGTCTTGTTCATAGCCCAGTACATCTCTTTCCTTCCTAAAGTTTTCCCAGATCTTCTCTGATTTGTCATCTGTACGTCTCCTCTGACATTCACCACTTTTGACCTTACATTCTAGTTTGTATGTGCGTGTCTGATCTCACCTGTTAGGCATAAAGCTCCCTAGAAAAATGAGGTATGTATCTGATTTATCTTTGCATCCTTCACAGAATCTCAAATAGGGCCACTAGGTGAACATTTCTGGAATAAATGAATCAATCCATCTACATTTCTGATTTAATGAAAACTTTGAGTGTGCTGATTTCAACTTTGAGTACCTGAAGAGTTTGAGGCCCAGAAATATCCTGGTACCTATAAAATTCTTTGTTAACTGTCTTAGTGGATTATTACTGCTGAATCTCTTGTACTTTGCCATGCCTTTACCTGAGGATGTCGGTATGTTTCAAAGCGATGGCATAGTCTTGAGTTAATTAAAGTATTGACTTTCTGGAGCGTAAGCTATTAAAACAATATATCCTTACTCCTAGATCTATTAACTGTAACACTATTTATTTTTTCCTCTAAAACTTTTCTGCTATTAATAGTCAGTTCAATATCAAAACTTGTAAGGAATCACATGGAGTTGTAGCTTGGAACTTACTATCCAGGGACAACTTCTACTCTTCCCTTTAGCTGTCAGATCACTTGGAGACACAAAGTCTCTTTATCATCAGCAAAATTCTTACCTACTCTTTTCCATTTAAGAAAATGATTATAGCTTTTGTTGTTGTTGCTCTTCATTCCTTTACATTGTCCCAAATACTGTATGAATTCTCAGTAATTATTATATGAAAGAGAGAGAGAGAAAGAAAAGAAAACGACTCAGCTGGTAGCTCAAAATCATAGCCTGCAAGTTGTCCCAAGGCTGGAGACAAAAGTGAATTTGTGTTAAAATTCTTTCTTTCCTACAAATGTATCTCTTTAAGTCGTAGTCTGACATTTCAGGTCCTAGTCTTAGCGGTGTTACTAATTTGTATGATTGTGTTGAGGTAGACCTAGATTATATCTTGTTTTTTCCCCTTTTTCGTGAAACTCTTTGATTTTTACGTCAATTTTGAAAATTATCTTATATACATACTTTTACTTTGATTAGTGACAGGAAATATAATAAATATATATTATATATATAAAGTATATTTAAAATAAAAAATATAAAAAGGGTTTTGTTAACATTGATTCAGTTGTCGATGTAAATTTACCTGGACCTTTTCAGATGGTAAGTGGAACTGGCAAGCTCTGAGGAATGGAGCTGCTTCCATAAATGCTCGGAATCTCCTGGCCTTGTTACTCAGTGACCATACTTCATCAGCTCTGTCAACAGAAGGGACTCTTTAATTCAAAAGAAATCATTTCATTTTGGTGACAACAAATAATAGTCTTTAATGCATATATAAAATCTTTCCCTGGTCTCCTCCTGCCAGGATCATTCTTTCTCTGCTACTGCCATGTTTCCATTGGCCTTGGGCTGTCATCCCACCAGGAATGGGGTTGTTATGGCTTTAAGCACTCAGGATTTTTGCCCCTTCATTAAAGTAGAGCAAAAGAAAAAAGGACAAGAAAAGTACACGTCATCCAGACAGTAGTTTTCCCTTTCTCTGAGCCTTGAACAGTGTGCTAGACAAATGTTTAGCCATGCTTTTTAATTTCCAACAGTCCTGAAGGTTACTTTTCTTCAGGACTTACAAATGGGTCCTCTGACACTTACTGAAGTCCCATCTGGCCTCCTCCCTTGGAAGCCGCCTTTGCCACTGGCATCCTCCACTGAAGGGCCCTCCCCTGTGTATGCCACCCACTGTCACTGTCAGCTGCCCAGGATGGAGTGCCACTGAGAGGTGGCCTCTCAGGGACTCCCCAGCCTGGGTGTAACAGCTTCCCTTTGTTGGATGTTTCTGCTGACTCCACAGTCTTCCCCACCAAACCCTTCACCCCGAGGGCCTTGAAAGCAAGAGGGTCTCCAGGGAAACTTCCAGCACTGTCTCCTTTAGAGACCTGGAGAGACTCTGTCCCTCATTTCTAACATGGTCTCCTTTGGAAAAGGTAGATGAAATTCCAAATAATCAGCTTTCCAATGAATTTGGAAAGCAGACTGTGTTTGATCTGGGGACTGTGTGTACTTACATTGAGGAAGTGGGGTTGCATATATAAACTAAAGTCTGACTGCTGAGTGAGCAATTAGCTTTTTTTTCATAATTTAATTCTCTAAAGACAGGAGGCTGCAGGCAGCTGCTTTTCCACCATTCAAGAAGCACTTTGCTCCTTTATAGCAAAAGAGCTGAACTATGAAATGAATTTTGCTGTCTGGACTGGGGCTAGGTATTTTGGCAGCCATTCAAAAGTCTTTTTCGATGGAGTGTCCATCAAATTGCAAGTTTGCAAAGTACTGCTTAGAAATACTTGCTCTTATTCTTTGAAGATTAGGGCAGGATAGGGAGGGAGCAGGAATCCAGAGTTACACTAATTTTTTTTTTTGCAGCTGGAGAAACTGAAGTAATGAAGAGAAGAACATTATGCAAGGTCACAGAGGGGAGCCTGAAATTTTGAGAAAATGATCTTCATTTACTCTGTCATTTCCAGGCAGCTGGCTGAAAGCTAATCTTATTTTTAGATAAGCTTAGTTGTCTGGGATATTATTGGCCACTCTGTCGTTGGGAAAGGTGGTGTGTTTTAGGAATAAGGTTAGTTATCAGACTTCTATCAAGGACAAAGTTTAAGAAAAAAATAGACATTTTTCCTTATAAAGCTATATTAACAAGTTCACTTTTTATTGTTGCATACAAGCAAAAAAAATTAATGTAACACAAATTGGGGAATATATTTAAGTTATGAAACATAATAAATCCCCCCAACCTAAGAACTAGAACATTAACAATGCCATAGAAACTTCTGGTGTGTTCTTCCCCAGTCTCCTCCACATCCCCCCTGCCTTCCATACAGAGGTAGCCATGCTCCTGGATTTTATGTTTGTCTATTCTGTGGCTTTATTTGAATAGTAGTTTTAAATAAGCATGTATCGTTAGACAATGTAATATTAATTTTCCTTTTTTTAGAGCTTCATTGAAATGGTATGATATTGTATGTATTTTTTTGCATCTAAGTTTTTCATTCCAATGTTGCGTTTCTAAGATTTATATGGTTGCACAAAAGCTGCGGTTTACTCATTTTCACTGCTGTATAATATTTATTGTGCGACTACATCAAAATTTAGCAAGTTGCTCTTGACAGTGGAGTTGTGGGTTTGGGAGTAAAGGATCAATCATCAGGACTGGGCTGAAGTGCTTGTCCAACAATCTCTCCAGGTCAGAGGCTTTCAAAAACTTTTTTTTCCACTCTTATCAAAAACAAATACTTCATACTGCATCTCCGTGCACATACACATATAAATAATTGAAAAAAATTTTTAATGAAATAATACTATTTTCATCATGTGTGATGTACTCTAATATTTCTATTCTAATCCATTCTATTTCATTTTTACTACTTAATACTTAACTAGCCTTCGGTGAGGCCCACCAAATTGATTTTGTTTCCCTCTGTGTTGCAGATCACAATTTGAAGCACATTGCTCTAAGTCTTGCAGCAAACAATGAATTAGTAGGTCCAAAAGTATAACATGCTTATTTTTAATATTATGAATTTTATTGGGGTCAGGAAAAGCAATATAGCAAAATCCATATAACATTCATGCACAGTGTTCTTTATTATGATCACTATAAGATTTTGTCCCCCAAATCAATAAAGCCCCCTTAATGAGATTTTAAAATGTCCCACAGGCTTAAACATTTCTAGAAGAGTCTTTCTGTCAAAACTAAATTTTGAAAATGTTCAGCACGACATTGAATCTTTCATAAAGTAAATTTTCATATCCCTTTAGAAAATTTAATTTTGTGATCAGAAAAAGCAAAGTACTTTTTCCTTTCCTTTGCCATAGGAGATAAGATGTGGCTTTCCAGATTAGGAGTCAGAAAGCTAAGCACCCACAGACCTTGTACTTGATTGTGCCCCCTGTGAGTTTCCAATTCTAAGCAGCTGGCGACAGATACCGATATCTTAAGGTCTATACCCACTCCTCTTACTACATAGACACTAGGAAAAATTCTATATTTTAGCCTCCTGAGGGGTCACTGGAGAAGAATCTCTTCCATCTATCCCCAAATGCAAAGCAGCCCCAAGAGTTCCTTTTTATACTTTATCAGAGTTGATGAGGAATTTATCATTTTTACCCCAAATTACAGAAATCTTCAAACCTCAAGGGACACAATTTCCTTCCTGTTACAAGAGAATTCTGGTAAGCTGGGTAGATCTGCATGCCAGGTATCCTCAACCCAATGAGGACAGAGTTAAAAGAACGAATTCTGTTGCCACTTTCCCCTTTGTACCTCATACACCCAGGGTGAGGAACGGGTTAAAGAGTTTGGGGTCCTCAACGAGGTATCCGAGATTTCAAAATATCCTATTTGTCTACAGACCCTCTCTCTCTCTTGCTTAGGAATGGAATTATTCTATGTCAGAAGAATTACTAGTGTCCTCTCCAAGTAAAGCAGAAAATATTTTTAGGAAGAGTTAAAAGCATATTTTTATAATGATAATAGCATTGGGTTATTCTTGGATCATAAATTAGTTTCTTCCTTCTTAACCTTCCTTTTTCTTTCTTCAGAGACTAGTGAAAAAGTTAGAAATATTTCCATTTCTTTCTTTTTTTTTTTTTTTTTTTTCGGTACGCGGGCCTCTCACTGCTGTGGCCTCTCCCGTTGCGGCCTCTCCCGTTGCGGAGCACAGGCTCCGGACGCGCAGGCTCGGCGGCCATGGCTCACGGGCCCAGCCGCTCCGCGGCACGTGGGATCCTCCCATACCGGGGCGCGAACACGGCTCCTCTGCATCGGCAGGCGGACGCGCAACCACTGCGCCACCAGTGAAGCCCCCAATATTTCCATTTCTAAATCTTTAAGCAGAGTTTTAATTTTTCATGATCTTTCTTCCTTTCTGTAGGATTTTATTAAGGAGTTTTGATTAGCTTTCAAATAGTGCCTATCCCTTTTTCCCCTTTATTTTTGTTTGTAAATCATTGGTTGTTTTACAATTTTTATTTAAGAAACAATGTTTATATAAGGGACAATTTACATTTTAGAAGGAATCTTCAGTGGTTAAGAGTGAGTGTTCTGGAGCCAGATTTCTTAGGTTCAAAGCCTGGCTCTTCCACTTACTGGTTGTAGGACCTTGGAAAGTTACTTAAACACTTGTGCCTCGGTTTCTCCATCTGTAATATGGAAATAATATCTTCTGCATGGGACTTTTGTAGGCTTAAGCAAGTTAATGCATAAAGTGTGTAGACCAGCACCAGATATATAGCAAAGGTTCAATACATATTATTCTTGTAACTATTGTCCTTACTACATTATAATATGGTTATTATATTATGTGGTAACCCACAATTTCTCTCTTATGCCTAAGAACATAATACTAATTTTTCGTTTCCAAATTTGTTAAAACCAACACATTTTTTTCTCTTTGAGGAACTATATAACTAACATAACTTTCTGATGAAAGTTTAGCTTTGCTTAGTTATCAAGTGAGAGAAAATCTATAAAGTACTTTGTAAATCATAAGGTACTATACAAATGTCAGTTATTATAATACCTACTATTAAGAAAATGTCTATTTTCTGCATGCCATTATTTAAGAAGTCTTATCTTTCCTTTTGGAAATAAATTTGAGGTGATTTTCCCATAAAGAATAATCTTTACGGTGCTTCAAAGATCTTAGACTAAGATTTGTTGATGGCATTTTTCATTATTGGGATAAGGATTTAGATTGTATCATATTTAAACATATTTGCAGTTTCAGCTTCTCCTTCAACAAAGATATGAACAGATTGCTGTCCCTTGTCTATCAAAAAAAGAAGCAAAGCACTCTTGGTTGCAGGAATTTCAAAAATAAATGTTAAATAAGATAGGTTCGCAGAAACTTCAACTCTCAGACCATTTCATGCATACTTCATTTAGCTAACTGTAAAACTGTAATTAATTGTGTATCTTAAGAAATTTCCTAGGAAGGAGACATCCAATCTGCAGACTGGTACTCAACTGCTGAAATTTCTTAGGCCATCAACACACAGTATTCTCTCCTTCAATTTCCTTTTGTACACATAATGCAAGTCTCCCCTTAATAAGACCTTATCATGATGTATATTATCCTTTCCCCAGGCTGTCAGCCCTACACAACCTGGCATTTCGTTATCAGCATATAATGTTATCATATGTAAAATTATTTCGTGAGTGTATTTGCCTCCTCAGCTAAATTTTAAGCCCTTGAAATCAAGGATCATATTTTATACTATTCATAATCTTTTTTTATAATGGCCAGCAAAGCCCTAAGCATATAATGATTGCTCAGGGAGTGCTGATAGATTGACTAATTGAAATTCACAAGCCCACTCTAGAATCCAATGAGACAAAGCCCATATTTTCCCCACATGAAACAAGACCTCATCACAGAATCTTTTTTCACTTTTCCTCAGCCTCTTCTACAGGCTCCTCTGATGCTTCTGTGACTTGCAGATACAGCAGCACAAAAGAGAAAGAGCTTCTCTTGGGGTTTCAAGTGTCTGGGTTTCAAGTACTAAATGTAAGCAGGATACTTGACCTCCCTGAGCCTCAGTTTTCTCATCAATAAAATGGGAAAAGTAATGTCTGGACCCTCCAGATCCACTTTATTTTGAGGATTGGAGAAAATATTTTACATAAAGCGCCCAGCACAGCACCTTGCTGGGGGCACGATAAAAGCAGGCCGTTAAACACCTACTTAAGTGGAGGTACTGACTTGAACTTTAGAGCTGGTGTTCTCAAAGACTCCGTATGTCCAAAACCAAGCTCATGATTTTCACCAACTCCCAAACCTGAACATTCTCCTTCAGAGAATGGCACCACCACCCACCCACTTACGCAAACCGAAACCTAGACTTCACACCTCTCGTACCCTCTCCCACACCTCCCATTTCCAAACCAGCACAAACTCGTTGCCTCCGGAGTCTTCCCACACCTCCCCACGTGCTGCAACCCCCAGTAAAAGCTCCCATCACCTCTCTCTGGGACCACCACGACACCTCCAAAGGATCTCCCAATCGCTCATAGGACACAAGTGACCTTCCTTTATGAACTCAAATCTGATTACATCTTTCCCTTGCTGCCCATCACTTTCAGAAAGACAAATACCCAAGTCCTTCCCTTGGCTAAGATCTGGTATGACCTGGCCCATTCTCTGCAGGATATTTTCCATTTGCCCCTCCAATTCCTCTTTATTCTTCTCTACCCCACTCTGTGACCTGGGAGCTGACTTGTTATAGGCTGCATCACAGGGGCTTCCTCATCATCTGATCTACAGTTCATTCCACTAAAGAAAGGTCGGAGATGATGAGATGGCTGGAGATTGCAGTACAGTATTTATTCCCCTGAATCTCTCCCTGCTGTGTAGCCTCACACTGGCTGCATCTCCTTACAGCCACAGCTACTGTGAGGTATATCTTTCCTATAGCTATTTTCTCTGATAAATACTCCTGCCTTCTACTTCAATCCCAGGCATAGGGACAGCTTTCCATTCTTGGGTACCATACAGCCCTGTTGACTTCCCTTAACCATTCAGACACCATTACAAAGAGTCCATTTATTAAACTGTCCTCGATGGCCCTATATGAGTGTGCCCTGTTTCTGCTGACTGAATCATTCCTCACTCCTTAAGCCTTGGCCTTTCAGATTCCGAATATTCCATGCTACCTTCCACCTCTGCCTAGATGAACCTTTCTCTTTCCCTAGTTAACGCCAACTCATCCCTCAAATTTCAGCTCAAATATCAACTTTGTAGTGGAAGCTTTTCTTGTCTCCCAAAGTAGGTCAAGTAACTCTACAATACGCTTTCCTACTTCTATGTAATTTTCCACAGCACGTATAATAAGATAACAAACACATCATTTAATTAAAGTACGTCTCTGCCGTGAATGTAGGAATCACATCTGATTTGCTCATCACTATACCCTAGTTCCCAACACAGTGGCTGACACATGTGGTTCTCAGAACATAAACGATAAAAGAATGAATGCATTCAATATGCTAACTGCTAACTAGAAATATGCCAATCTTCAGGTGCGTAAAAGTGGAGCACATTTACCTGTTTATTTTGTAGATCCATGTCCATGTGCTAATCATACTTTGGACAAAGAGATTATTTTTATTATTTCTCCCAATCACAGTTTCCAAAGCCAAGCATTTCAAAATTACATTATTTAGGGATTTCCTGGCTGCCTATTTGCCTCCAATGACTGTCCCTTTCTTTTTCTTCCCATGTTCTGTTCTTTGTATTTTTCTCAATAAATAGTTTTCTGCTTTCCATTCTCTCTTATTTGCAGCTTGGAATGCCCCACCCCCTGACATCCATGGAACTAACTCCTTCGCCTCCTTCAAGGCTTTTCTCAAACGTGTCCTCAGTGGTGCCTACCCTAACCACGCTGTTTAAAATTTCAGAAGCAACCTTTTCTCCAAGTCTCCCATACCCTGCTCAATATTTTGATAATTTTTATTATCATCTGGCACCATTTATATTTTTATAATGCCTACTTACTGTCTGTCTCCTCTAGTAAAATCTATGCATCTCAAGTGCCTACAACAGCACCTGGAACATAGTAGGCCTTCAAAAATATTTGTTGCATGAATTAAATCAGTGTCCTTTTCTCAGTGTTTGACTGGCCTGCACCTCTTCATTCTCATCTACTCTTTTCTCACAAACCAAAAGGCAATTCTAGATTTAACGATTCTCGCTTGCCCTTCCCTCTACCTAGGCAAAAACCTTACCTATGCGAAAAATTTAAAAGAAATCTCATGTGATTGAAAGGAAATGCCCTTACCATACATACTTCTTAAATTATTATTCAAGCCATGTGAACACAAGAATCATGCTTTTTTGCATTAAATGTCCTACACTCAGTAAATATTGTGTTATGAGGGCAATAAAAATGAAAGCAAGTGTTAATGAAAGTCCATAAAGGGGTAAGTAAAATGCCTAATTTCTATTTGCTAAGCAATTTTCTCCATTTTATCTGCAAGTCACTTTAGAAATATTGCATAAAAAGCAAAATTGTCACATAATCTAGCAAAAGAAACCTCTCATAAATTTGTGCTTTTGCCATTCTGTGTTATATTCATCATAGATATTCAAAACAATTAGTCAAAGCTCTAAAAGATCCCAAAATGCCTTCTGAATCATTAAACATTAAATTTTCAATAACATTTTTTTTGGCCTCATCTTATTTACTGAATATTGGTTATCCATGTCCTGTATACATGGTTACCCTCTAGTAACCAGAATATTCCAACCAATCAATCTGACAGGAAGTAGCTATTAAATGACTAGCATGTGCTTATTCTTACATTGTTTTATCAATCAGAACACCGTGCCTCTGAGCATGCTAAATGCTGAAAATTTACTGTATTACTAACAATTGCGAATATCCAATAGTCCGAAATTACTTTTACCCAGATGCCGCTAAACGGCTGAAGAAAAGGAGAGGTGAAGCCGGGTTAACAGTCGTGTCGGTTCTCCTGCCTTCGTTATGCTACCTCTTCTCTGAGGCATATACCCCCTTTCTCCTCATGATTAATCGTGTCGAAGCTCTAATCGTTTTTTCTCCTTTAAGGGAAACATGGTAAAACATTTTATCTGAAATACTTTACATGTCATTTTTTCTCCCTTTTACCTTACATGTTAATAAAAGAGCAATTAGGAAGTACAGAGAGGGAAACGAAGAAAAATTAATTCCCAATTCTCCCACATAGTTTATCACTAAAGGTAGCTACTGTTAATTTGTGTGTGTTTTTACACACACACACACACACACACACACACACACACACACACACATACACCACTGTGATCTGAAACATGCCAACAGCGGTGAGGTAGAAAAAGAACAGTCCAACCCTATAAAAATGACATCTATAAAAAACATACCTAAAAAAAAAAAAGAAAGAAAGAATGAAAACCTAGCCTCTAGGGTAAAGGTTAACCACTGAACTGTCATTTAGAGTTGATGATTTGCTTTCCCCAAAGCTTAGAACTTTCAGGGGATTAGTTTATGATCCCAGGCAGCTTTCTCGGCAGGGGGGAGGATGCCCAGTTAGCCCTAATTATGACATTTTGTTTCACAGTCCCACTTAAACAGCTAACCTTTTTTCTGGCAGCCACAGCTTGAACTGACTGAGCTGTTCTTTCCCTAAATGGCCTTTTGTGTGTGGATAATGACTCCACTCTCTTGAATAGGGTTTTTGTTTTTTTTATTTTTTTTTTATTTTTTCCTACTTGCTGTAGCTAAATGCATCATTGGAAAAAAACAAAGCAGAGAGAAATTGCAGTAAAATGGTACCTGATGGCCCCCTGGGGTGGGGGGTAGGCTCGACTCTCAGACTTTCACACTTTCCTGCGTTTAAAGTTTTCTACAGAATAATGTTTTACCTCAGAGCAGGGATGCCGGGGTGTCGATTTGGGCCATGTTCTGGGCTGGGATTTGAGAAGACAAGCGGTCACTGAGTTAAGGGGTGCCTGGGTCTTCTCAGTACAAATACTGCTCTGCTTCTTAAGCCAGCTTCTTGAGTGAGAGCCTGCCTCAGAATAAGTGCTCAGAAATGTAAACTGCTTCTTAGTCAACCTCAGGCCTCCAAGGGACATTGTCATTCTTGTCCTTGTGCTGCAATTCTGATGTGCTACCTGAATGTACTGTGTCCAGGGCACAGGAGAGAACCTTGTGAAACAGATGAATGAAAGCTTTTGGAAACCTGCTTTATGTACCAAAGATTTAGAGTTATATTAACAAATTTCCGTACAATAGAAGGGGTAATGGTATCAAAGTTTATAAAACTGTAAGGCAAATTTTGATCTACCAATGTTACAGCTTAAATTAATTAAGGGGATATCTTGATTTCTTTGTAGTCCCAATATATTTTCCTTACCTCAGTGTAACAAAATCACAATAAGGCATTTTAAGGTCTAAAGATTGTGTGTGTTAGTGGAGCCTTCCTACCTATACTAATTCACTATCCTCTTCACTCCTTTTGTTTATTCTCCTCCTCTATGTAAAAAGCACTCTGTAAATAGCTAGACATTGTGTAAATACTAGTCTGTGTGATCTAATCACTCACCCTTCTCTCCTGTACTGAATTCCCCCCATTGCACTTTATTTACTTGGTTCTTAACTGATTCCTACCAATCTATTTCTACCACCTCATCCCTTGCGTATTTTAATAGTTTCATTTAATAAAGTAATAACCCATAATGGGTTAATAAAGAACACTTAAGGATGCTAGGGTACAGCCCTTTGAAGATCTGTAAGGAGCTTCCCTAAGGTGATTTATTCACTCCTACTTCTGGGTGCCTTGGGCACCTCATCTTAAAGGGGGGTAATAATAACACATATCTTCTGTACTCAAACCCGCGAAGATATAGGTGTGGCAGGTTTATGTTTGTTTAATACTTTTAAAGTCCAGACTCTGCATAAGCAAGAGGAAACTCACACAGAAGGAAGCTGAGGAGATTGTTTCCTACCGAAGACTAACTTCGGGGGGAGAGACAAATATTAGTAATGACAGTATATATTAACTGAACTTGATCATTTTCGATTCATCACCGGAAATTCTGAATAGGTTTCAAGCATGTTACACTTTTGTAAAATACTATCAGTTTTAAAAATCCAATGGGGTTTGGAGAAAGTTCAGGCAATCACACTCATTCTCTATGAGGGAGTATTTCAGTGATTTATGGATATTCCTACCCTTCCTGGAAAATTTTTGAGGCAAGGACAGCTTTGCCCAATAGCTTTGGGCTGCAGGTGCTGAAGAGGAGTGTGGAACTAAGGAGAAAAACAGATTGGTTTATAAACCTTGACTTTACACATGGACTGAGTGCCTTTTGACTCTATCAAACCTACCCTTTAGATGTGACTTAATCTTTAAAACCCATGTGAGAATCTGAAAGGTGACTAAAGTTTCTAGGACTAAGAAGGCTGATAGGTCTTAGAGTAACACCCCTCCTACGTCCCCTTTGTCAGTCTAGTGTTATCATAAGGCAAACCATTTGCTAGTGACCTGGATCAGCACAGACAGCCTTGGGACACTTTCTGAGCAGATGCTAACCAGTGAAGGCTAAAATAAAAAAAGATCATGGACTAGGGGCAGAACAATTACCATTCAGTCATTACTGATGAAATGGTGGCATTCTATGTCACTTTACACTCCATGTGGAATTCATTCATTCATGTAGTCACAAATTTTTGTTGAGCATCTCTTACTTGCTAGACATGGTATTAAGTTCCAGAGATTCAGAAGATAAATAAAACAGGATTATCACTGCCCTTAGGAGGTCACATTCTACTGGAAGAGAGTGAATATAAATAACAAAATAATAGCTCTCATTGACTCATGCCAAGTGAGTTCCCGTTACTGTTCTAAATGATTTACATGCACTGGCTCACTTAATCTCACAATTATATGGGGTATGTGTTATTATTATCCTTCTCCACAGATGATTGAACTGATGCCCAGAGATGTTTGTACTGGTACAAGGTCACACAGTAGTAGGTGATAGAGTCAGGACTCAAACCCAGACCCCACGCTCTTCACCACTGCCTCTGATACCATATTCTGAAAGGGAGGTTTCGAAAGGGGATCAGGAATCCCTGGGAAGGGATTAGCACTGTTGGTAAGCCTTTGTTTTCATCCTACCACCCATATATAACTACTGTTAAGAGTTTGGTGAATTTCCTTTCATCTCAACCAGTCTATGCACCTGGTTTTGCTGCTTTAAAAAAAAAAAAATAGCTGTAATCATGTTGTGTGTACAATTTTTAACATGTAATTCTGAAGTCTGTCTGTATGCCTTGAATGTTAGTAAGCAATGACAGAGGAAGTCCTTGAGAATCATTGTTTAAGGGCTTTCATGGCCCAAGATACCATTTTTTACACTACCTTTAAAAAACTTAATTCACTGGGAAAGTATTCATTTACTTTTATGAGGTGTATATTATAAAAATAAGCAATTTATCTGTATGAATCATCATGAGGGCTCACCTACATATTGAAATAACTAGAAGTCTTGGGTATGAAAATGATATTTAAACACATTTACATCTTCTTGCTGTTTAACCTAGGCAAGTTAAATTGGTGCATCAGAATTGTAAATGCATTTATAATTTTAGAAGGCTCCACAAATATTCATCAAGAACTCAGTAAAAATAATGTTTCTTTTACAGCAGTGCTAAAAATTGGCCATGGGGGAAGGGGATTTTAAAAAATCATAATTAGAGCCAGTCTTTCTATAAAGTGTATGTCTGTTTAAATTTTAATGGTGGTCTAAACAGGAGTACCTTGCACTTCATGGATTACACATCTCATCTATTAAGAAGGCACATGAAACTCTTATTAGAAAAATAAGGAAGTGGGTAGGGGAAGGGGAAGAAAATGTGCTTCAGACTTTTAAAATGTAGCTACTGACTTTCCTATCAGAAGCCAATTCTTACATCTGAAACCCCAACTGATCTGAGCAAATTTTTTGCTTGCAAACTAATGAGTTTAAAAATGAAGCCCTCCTGTTGTTGCTTGATTTTCTTTCTGCTTCAGTTGTTCTTTCGAATAAAATGCTGAAGTGCTAAGGAAGCTATTTTCAGAAATGCATTGGTAGCGAAATCACAGCTGTATGTTGAGATCACATGTAGGTGGACTTCATTAGTGTTACCTAAAGCCTCTGTAACATTCTAATATTATTTAAAGGCAGAAAAATCAGTGCTTAAGGAAGGGAATTTCTTAGCCTGGGTAGACAAAAGCAGAGTAAAATTGCATGGTCATGAAGTCATAAAAAAAAAGTCTAGTCTTTTCCTTATGATTGCCACATTCACTAAAACCTTGCTCTAACATTGATTTGATAGTAAATTCTTCAATATAAGACAAATTTACCTAAATCTGATCCAAGATAGGCTTTTTAAAGGCAATAATATTAGACCCAAGCCCTTCCCTTAGATTATCTCATTTGATCCTCGTAACAACCATACGAGATATCTGCCATAATTTCCTTCATTTTCGAGATAAGAAGGTTGAGGCTCAGAAATTTTTAAGTAACTAGCCCACGTTTACAGTTAAGGAGTGGCAGGGCTGGAATGTGAACATAGATAAGGTTTCCCAATGCCTTATTTTTTGTCACTTCCTCCTTCAAAATCTCCAATGGAAGCTAATAGCCTTTCAATCTAAATGATAAGAGATGATATATTTCTTTGGAGCTATCTTGGGAGAACAGGGAATGAACGAAGGCATAGGGAAGTGAAGGCACATTTTTTTTTTTTAACTCAGCTTTCATGGAAGTTGCTAAAAGATTAAAACTTAAAAGTTCTCATCACAAGAAAAAAACATGTTTTGTAGTTCTGTGTGGTGATGGATGTTAACTAGATTTATTGTGGTGATCATTTCACAATGTATATAAATACCGTATCATTAAGTTGTATACCTTAAACTAATATAATGTTATATGTCCATTATATCTCAATAAAAAGAAAAACAGCCTTCAGTTTCAATTCACCCAATGGGCTAGTGATTCTATTTTCCATTCTCCAGCCTTCTCTCTCCTGCTCTCATGTCCTCTGGCTTCTAGTTGGGTTCAGCCAATGGGAGGCCCTGGCGGGAGAATGGAGCGTTGGAGGAGAGAGGGGTCGGGGTATTTCTTCCTCACATCCTCGCCACTTCAGTACTTGTCTCTGGTAATTACAGCATCTTTTCCACCAAATGGCTGCTCATTTGGTGAGCCCTGTCCTTTCAGCCTCAGTGCTGCTGTCAGCCTCCTGTTGGCAGTCTCATCCCTCATTCCTCTCCTTAACCGTGCCTCCTGAAATCACCCCTTCATTAAAGTGGAGCTTGAATTATCTGGGGGAAATTCTGTTTCCTGCTGAGACCTGATAAACTTTGTCTTTCTAGTCTTATTCCCCTCTCCTCTCTATATGTGTATTCATTCATTCATTAAGCAAATATTCACTAGCCAGGTCCTCTTCCAAGGCTGGTGCTGAAGAACATCAGGTGACTAATATGGATAAAGTCCTTGCTTTCTTGGAGCTTAAACCATCTCATGCTTTCATGTCCCCATGCTTTTGTTCATTCCCTACTCCTCACTCATCTCTTGACAACGTTAATTCTTTAAGCCCCAGTCTCAGATGTTTCTTCTTCAAAATTGCAACATTTAGACTTCTTTTGAGTACTGTGATGGGCTAGGTTCTGTGCTAACAACAAAGATTCTAAAAAGAATTCTGAAAGTATTCCTCGGTCACCCCCGCATTCCAGATCCTCTTCTCAAGAATCCATAACTCTAAAAAATCCAGGAGGAGATGGAATTTTCCTGAGTGGACAGCTGCTGACTATTTGCCCCTTTGAAATGGTTGACTTTCCCAGATGATAAAGAGATGTTTGTGTCGCAGGATAATTTATAGGATTATAAAAGTATTTTTCCCTAACCATTTTCCAACAGTTAGCAAGCCTTTGGGGCTCCTTTGCCTCAGGATAAGGGTGTGTTGTGGAAAGCAGAAGTTTTCCTCCGACAACCTGCCTTCATGAATTTTGTTTCTAGAGGCCCGAATTCTTGGGGAAATCATGGTGGTGGTGAAGGGAGGGGTGAAGGTGATTGGAGGCAAGAGAAGAAACTAGTAAAGACTCAAGAGGGGGCAGAGGCCGCTATAGGGCATTCCAGAGAGGTGGCTGTGGCTATATGTGTCCTCAACAAGTGTGACTTCTAGTCTCTCAGCCAGGATAAAGGCCCAGGAAGGCTAGACCAGGGTGTTCCTGAGCTCCCTGAATCCCCTGCCCAGACTGGTACCACAGTGCACACACCCCGCCTGCAAGGAACACAGATAGCAAGATGCAAGACCACCTTACTCTCCTCTGAAGTTTGGCTTTCAAATAAGGTAATTACACACTTCAGATGCGGATGTAGCTTAATTTCCTAGCAGCTAGACATACTGTCTACTATTGTTTTTTTTCCAGGATCGCTGTTGACATCAACTCAAATCTGTATCTAAATTTTTATGGGAATCATTAAATTGTATTTACAAAACCCTAAGCTGCTTATAAGAGAAATAAAATTGTAGCTCCCTGGGTAAGTAGGAGGATTTCTTCCAAAAGGGCCTTCTGTTTTCCTTGTCTACTTGTAGTTATAGTAGAAGAGAGGAGAAAGAGAGAGGGAGAGAGAGAGAGAGAGAGAGAGAGAGAATTGACCAAGTTCAAGAGATGTTTTTATCAAATCATTGTCATTTAGGGTAGGAGTTGGCAAACTATGTCCTACAGGCCAAATCCAGCCACCACCTGCTTTTGTATGGCCCATGAGCTAAGGATAATTTTTACATTTTTAAATGGTTAAAAAAATCAGAAGAAGAAAAATATTTGGTGACACATGTAAGTTGTATGAAATTCAAATGTCAGTGTCCATAATAGAGCTTTATTGGAACATAGCTACCCTTACTTGTTTATGCGGCTGCTTTTGTGTGACAATGCAGTTGAGAAGTTGCAACAAAGACCCCCAAAAACCTGAAATATTTACAACCTGGCCCTTTATAAAATTTTGCTGACCCTTGATATAGAGTGAATGTGGTAATTCTTGTTCCTAGGCTTTAAACCTGGGTGTCCAAGAGAGGATCTGGTTACTTAATACCCAGATTTGTTTCTACTTATATAAGGAGTAGACAAAGGTTATTACTAACGTGGGGGTAAGGTCAGCATCAGAAGAAATGAAATCCAAAAAGGGGGCCATCTCTATGAGTTAAACAGAAATCAATACATTTTGAATGAGCTTAGCCTGAGGAAGTGCTCCCAGAGACATTATAATAATAGCTTCCACTGACAACTCTTACTATATGCCACATACTTCATTAGCAACTCAATTTAATCCTCAAAACAACCCCAAAAGGACTTCCCTGGTGTCCAGTGGCTAAGACTCCGTGCTCACAATGCAGGGGGCCCGGGTTCAATCCCTGGTCAGGGAACTAGATCCCACATGCCACAACTAAAGATCCCGCTCGCTGCAACTAAGACCTGGTGCAGCCAAATAAATAAATAATATATTTTTTTAAAAAGACCCTGAAAAGTAGGTATTTTAAAGATGTTATGAAGGTAGGGCAATGAGTTGAAATATAAAATCAAAAGATGTGTTCAATCCACATAAAACTCTAGAGGTTGGAAAGCCATGAGAAAGTGCTTCTAAAGTACAAGGCCAAAGGTTGAGATTTCTGCCCACCTGACATGAGATCTGGTCTTGGGGCAGCTAAGAAGATCAGCTTTACAGCGTTGTCATAGGGCATCAGTAACCTAACTCACGGAAAAACTAACAGTGTCTGGCAAGTAGTGGCTGCCCAACAAATGTTGGTTTAGTTTCTTCCCCTTTTTTTCTAATTAAATTTCATGTTTACAAAATGTATGTGGGTTATACATAAAGAAAGACTGTAAGATTACAGCAGGAATGAATATAAGTGGTTATTGGTAGGGGCTAGGCAGGGTACAGGGCAGACAGGGACAGGAGTGGGAGCATTGCTTCTCTACATATTATTTTCATATTGTTTTGATTTTCAACCGTGTAAATATATTTGCTATCAAAAATTAAATGAAAAATATGTAATGAGGTTTAATTTGGGACCTATACATTTTAGAGCCTCCCTGCCTGACAAGCCTACGCAGTTTTATGATAGGGGTTCTCTTCTGTATATAGATTTCATTCCATCCTATTCTTTTTGTTTTATTTATTTACTTTGGAATTAATTTATTCCTTGATTTGAAAACGTAAGTATCCCAATTTCTTTGTTATACAGATAACTCCTGTGCATAACAGTGATTCTCAGCCAGTAGTTTATTTTTATAACCAAAACATAGTTTCTGAGAGCTTGTTACATCTGGTTTTCAGGTCCTTTTTATCTACTATTTCAATCCAGTAGCATTATTGCTTCAACCGCATGTATTCTGTAGTGGGTAAAATACTGACTATTTACCAATGCTATGTCAAATTAAATAATAACATACTCCGAAGTTAAAAGAAGTGTTTCTAAACTTACTAAAACATGTCAGTGGCTTGTGATTATAGAGAGATTCAAGTCCGAGCTCTGTAAGTACACAGCCCTCTGGGGCCTAGACTCTGCCTTCCTCTCTGCAGCCCAGAGCCTGAGGCCCCCTGATTGGTCCTTCCAACACCCCTAAACCACTCAGCTTCCTCATGCTGTTTCTCACCTATATGCCTGCCACTTGGTAGATGCTGAATCAATATTTGATAAATTGATGAATGAACGGCCAATAAACTCTCATACTGATTTAATTTTCCGGAATGCTCTTCCTATTAGAGAGGAACGAGATAGTCTAAATTACTTACCATACCCACAAGCCATTCCTCTTCACAATGTGTGTAGCTTCCTAGATGCTTAAATTGGCTTTTATGAACAAATCTCTTCTGAGTTTAGTTACTATGGATAAAACCATTTAGAGGTAAATTGGTGGTAACAAGTTTCAAGATCCACTGAGCCTATGGCTTGGAATGGACACTTCAGAAGGAAGCATTTGAGAAGCACAAACAACTTACCTCCCCTCACATGACTCTTCAAGAGGCCCTGGGCCCACACCGTGTCCCCAGCCCATCCTGAAGAGCCACAGCCTCTCCAGAGCTCTGCTTTCACTTTCTGAAGACCTCATAGATCATACTCTATCAATTAGGATAATATTCAAGGCTCTTTATCACTTGGTCCCAGTTTACTTTTTTTGTGCCATTTCCCCCCATAAAGTGCTCTGCTCTGGGTCGGTCAGTTTCCTGAAGACATATGCTCTGTTCACTTCTACCCGCGAGTCTTCAACCATATTCTTCCCATTAAAATATCTCCTAGGTTTGTTTGTGTTTAAAGTGGTTTGTTTTGTTTATGCCAGTTAAGATTCTATATGTCCTAAAGCCTAAATAAAACCCATGTCTTTCCCATAATCTTCCCTGGCACTGGCTATTTATACCATAACATCTATTTTTTTTTGTTTTTTTTGTTTTGTTTTGTTGTTTTTGTGTTACGCGGGCCTCTCACTGCTGTGGCCTCTCCCGTTGCGGGGCACAGGCTCCGTCCGGACGCGCAGGCTCAGCGGCCATGGCTCACGGGCCCAGCCGCTCCGCGGCATGTGGGATCTTCCCGGACTGGGGCACGAACCCGTGTCCCCTGCATCGGCAGGCGGATTCTCAACCACTGCACCACCAGGGAAGCGCCCATAACATCTAATACTTGTCTATAGGTGCCCTCCTGGCTTCCCAGTTGTAAACAGGAATTTATTTATACCTCTTGTCTCCTCAGACGGAAGGAATGTTCTTCTGAGACATAGTCTGGGCCTTCTACTCCTTTATTATTTCTCACGCCAACCACAGAGCTAGCTGGACTGAGGAAGCGTTCTAAGGATACCAATTAAACTAAATCTCCATAAAGTATTTCCTAATTGGGAGGAATAAAATGGATATCTAATACCTGCCATGATAGGTGTTTATTCTTTGTTATCTAAGGTAATCCTCACAAAATACTTCCGAGTATGTATTATTAGCCCCATCTTTTAGAGATGAAGACACAGATGTTCACAGACATTTAGCAATTCACCCAACATCACTCATTTCGTATGTGGCAGAACTGGAATTTGAAAACACATCTGCTTGATATCAAAGCTTTTTTTCTCTCTCTTTCCACTTAATCTTTTCCTAGAAGCTGACGTGGTAGCAATCTTTAAGACCAAAGGGTATAAAATGCATTCTCAGTAGGTAATTTGATGGAAAAAATTAGTTTTGCCTATAAAATGGCATTCTTACCTTTCTTTTAAAATTAAAATTGCATAAGGGACAGCTTCTCTTTATCAAATAAAATACAGAAACAAGGGGGGATCATTAGGGAAATAAAGTCAATAGTTAGAGAAATAAAGCCTTGCCCATCTTAGTTAACTAACACAAACGTCCTGAGTTCAGACAAACTTCAGGCTCCCCTATTTCTTGGAGAGGCAGCAAGAATATCGGGGTACGTTTTCTACTGCCTGCAAAAGGGTCTTTCACAGACAGAAATTTTTTTTTCTTTCTATCTTCTTTAACTTTAGAAGACAAACTAAGATAGTAGTAAAAGTTTAATTTCTAATATTTTCCAAAATAAAATCTAGGCCCAATATGCCAGGAAGGCAAAATGGCAAAAAAAAAAAAATCTTGTAAAATTCTTTCTTGAAACCCAGATCCTCTTTCCACCTATAAACCTCAGCCACATTACCCATTCTCTGCCCCTGGGCCCTCCACCGACCCTGGAAACGGAGTTTGTGTTTGTTTCCTCTGCTGGGCTTTTTCTTCCTCTCGTGGTTCAGACCCCAGTGCCCTTTGGCGGGTGTGCTGGGTATAGGCAGACAGTATCTCCAGAAGCTGCCTGACCCAGGCAGGGTGGCATATGGCAGACAGAAGGAAGGATTCAGCCTGACTCACATCGGGGCAACTCCCCCTGAGAAAGTTTGAAGCCCCCGTTGTGAAATGACTGCAGAAAAATATATTTAATGGACATCATTGTCTCTAGTTGTTCCCACCACCTTTCCTTCCAGTGAGATCTGGAAACTCACGTGATAAGTCATACCCCTGTAAGTCCTCCAGCTGACAGATATCATCCTGAGGCTGGATAATAAGAGGAAGGGAAAGGATGAGGGGGAGGGAAGGGGCTTTTTGGAGGAGGTTGAAGCTTTCTTTGCGAGGAAAAACCATTTCCTTTTATTCTAACCTCGGGCTTGTTTTAATGTTAAGCTATTAATTTGAAATAGCCAATCAGTTGCCACGGGCATACACACATTACCAAGACTGCAAAATACCTGTACTTTTCTAATCAACCCCAAAGTGATCACGATTTATATGCATAACGTGCACTTAGCCTGAAAAGCCCAGGCACTTTCTGTAGGATGATTTATAGAGATTATTCAGTAGGATTTTCTAATCCATACTAATGGCTGAGAGTGGCAGGGAGAATTACAGTGTTTTCACAATTAAATACGAGAGTGAACACACACTTTATAAAAAAAACAAAACCAAAAAAAAAAACACAAGCTCTAGGAAGAGTTTTCACAAAGCTTCCTTTACCCAATTATTTGGACAAGTGTCATTTTGTTTTGAATGTCTATCATTCTCAATGCAGTACTTATGGAAATGTCGTAGGAGCCCCCAAAGAAAAGTAAGGTTTACATAACATGAGCTTTCATTGCTGCTCTGATACCAAATATTTACTGGGAAGCAGGATGGGTTTCTTCATTTAAATGAGAATTATTTGGTTTGGCTTAATGAAGCAAGAATTAACTGTTAGCTCTATCACTTAACCCACTGCCGTGATGTATCTATCTTTATTAAGGAAACTTAGTACCGGCTGGCAGGTCACAGCAACACTATACATTTGAGGGAATTGGTAAGAAAGAAGACCATTGATTCTAATTGAAATGACAGCAGGAATTTGAGCAGAATGCAAGTCCGCATTGAAATGTTACCGCCTTGCCAATTAGAGTTTGTGTCCTGTCTTCTACCCAAATGGTCAATCAGACCTTCACTGACCTTGCAAAGTAATGTTTTGACCACCCCCTTAAATCCCACTCTGGGGACTCCGTTTCCGTAATGGGGTGCTCTCTCAAGGGAAAGCACAACTAAAGCATCATTAAGTGTCAAACTCAGCATAGCAACTTCCCTTAGAGTCCTGCCATTCAAGTCAACTGCAGTGTTGACCCGATTGAGATTATGAAATATCTTGGGAACATCATAATCCTAGGGGACATGGTTGCAAAAAGATCAGTTTACACCTACTTGAATTTGACTCATCTTTTACAAAAAGGCTTTCTCACACTAAGGTGTATTCAATATCATAATTAAAATATACTCAATATTCAAATAAGTAGATTTCTGAGGCAAAACATGTTTATTATTAGGGTCATTATAGTATTAGAGATAGGGGGGTTACAAGAAAAAAGGATGTAGGAACCAAGAGAAGTAACTGAAAATTAGTTTTTCAAGTAGAAATTCTATTCGATATGCGACTTTATGATAGTGTATTTTATTTTAGTGCCTGCCTCTCAAAGATCTCAATATACTTTACCAAAAATATCCTTTTTTATTATTTTGTCTCAGGTTCTGAACTTTGTACCTTCAAAAATATGCCTTTTCCCGGCAATAAAAGAGAATCCCTTAATTTTTTATACCAGATCCCTGAAACATCATTTTGGTAGAATAATTTTTTTGTCCCTTTCTATGGATCTTTGTTGCTGTTTCCTAACCTAATATTTCAAGAGAGAAAGAAGTCCTATACTGCCTAGAATGGTCTGAAACATGAACATCTTCAGGCCACAGTCTCCTTAGGAAATTCGTTTTCAATTTAGTATCAGAAACATGGAAAAAGAAGCCAAAGAATACAGAATTAACTCATTGTGTTGCATGTCACTAATGCCAGAATTAGGGTTGCCACAATCAATTGGACCGCAGATCCAACAGGTGCCCAGTAACTTTTTGCATATTTATAGATTGAGCAATTACTTGGTGAAGATATGTCTGCAGAACACATGGATACCTTGGGAAGATGTATCGATAATTCAATTCCCCTCAGCCAATTCTGAACAAATCCCTGTATGTATAAAGGGAACTGAGCGTGTTCCTGAGAGATACCCTGTAGTTCTTCTGGTCTAAGGTTTCTCTCTTCTTGTTCTAACTGAGGTAAGCCCGTTTTAATGTGCCTGTTACCTTTCAAAATGGTTGTCTCAGTACATTTCCCCCACAGGAGATGGCTTCGGTGGGTAAGTGATGCAGAGATATCTAGATTGTCACATGTTCTAGAAACCTGTTGGGTTTTACAAATGCTCCAAATTTAGAGTTGCTAGTTTTAGGGTGTGTGAGTGTGTGGGAGACTGTCAATCAAAAATGGAGCTTAACATTTACCGTGACTTTTGATATTGAAATAGGATTCATTTTTATCCTCTTCTGTAAGCTCAGAAATGAAGTGGAACAAGTTAATTAAAACACTGGTGGCTTAATACTTTTCAGCCACTGATAGTTTCGAATCAACACCTCTCGAGAACATTCTTTGTTATTGTGAAGCTCATCCGGAGCCGATAGAAAGATATTTTAACAAACACAATAATTTATTCGAAGCTCTTTCTGCCCTCTCTTTTAAGATCTGAAGGCAACAATTTTGTGGACTATTTGTTAACGCTTTAACCCATCTCTGATGCCATGGAAAATGTGGGTGAATATCACATTTTATAAGCGCATACTTAGAAAACAGCTTTATCAGCAGGCATCAACTTATCTTTACCTACGCATAGACTTTGAACAGTCTGTCCACCAGCAATCGGCTAAATCCTGAGGAATAAATAACAACAAAATCCTTCATAGGATTTTTAATGTTTTTAAGGTTATTTTTGGTTTTTAGGTTTTTAAGGTTATTTTTGGCCCTTGGTGTCCTAGATATAGAAATATGCAGGAAGAGATTTATTTGTATGTTGAACTCTTTGCTCTGTGTGGAATTATTTGAAGAATTTTCTTTTTTTTAAACTAAAATATTTTACTATACAAGGAGTGAGAATGCAATCATGGAAAGTTCCTCTTTCAGAAGTTGCTCACTGGTGGCCCATAGGCCACATCCAGGCTGCAGACATGTTTTTGTGGTCTGTGTGTTTTTTTAATTAAGTGACTTCGGAGCCCTTTTATGTGAACCGGAGATTTCACATAAAAATGGATTCCGGGATTAAAAAATAATCTGTCAATAGTGGGTCTGCACTACCTCGAGGTAGGAGCGAAGTAACAACTGCACTTTAGATGGGGCTCAGCCGCTCCAGTAGATGGGGGTGGACCCCCTTATATCAGGCATAAATCCTTTAACTGGCCCCTCCAAATGGGACACGGGCCTTCCAGTCACCCCCTTGAGATGAGTATGGGCCCTCTAGTTTGCCACAGTGCTCCACAAATCACAGATCAAATCCTACTGTAGGGTTACCAAAGACATGTACACAAAGACTTTTGTGATCACTGCTCTTGACAAAGAACTTTTTGATATCATACTCTTAATTAGCAGTAACAAGAGAGAAACTATGATAAATGCTTTTTCTGAGTTCCTTAAGTGACTTTCTTTCTAAGAAGGTGAACCATCATTCATTAAGTGCCTATCATGTGCCAGGCACTGTTCTTACCCTATCTCATGTGATCATTACAAAAGCTCCATCAAGTTGTTATTTTACAGACAAGGAAAGTGGAGCTCAGAGAGACTGAGTAACTTGCCTAAGGTCACACAACTCTTTTTTCTTCTTTTTTTTTCTTTCATTAAAAATTCTTTAATCACATAATTTTCAAAAACATTTCACCACAGAGATCAAACTGGTGGTGTGTGGCTAAGTCTGGCCCATAGGCGTATTTTGTTTGGCCTTTGTGATGTTCACAAATGTTTGAATTACTTGCCTATATATATATATATATATATATATATATATATATATATATATATTTATATTATTATTTTTTAATTAGGGTAGAGTTGTTTTACAATGTTGTGTTAGCTTCTACTGTACAATGAGGTGAAGTAGAGTTCCCTGTGCTATACTAATGAGCAGGTTCTCATTAGTTATCTATTTTATGCATATTAGTGTATATATGTCAATCCCAATATCCCAGTTCATCGCACCCTCACCCTCCTCCCTTGGTGTCCATATGTTTGTTCTCTACATCTATCTCTATTTCTGCCTTGCAAACCAGTTCATCTGTACCATTTTTCTAGATGCCACATATATGCGTTACTATATGATATTTGCTGTTCTCTTTCTGACTTACTTCACTCTGTATGACAGTCTCTAGGTCCATCCACGTCTCTACAAATGACCCAATTTCATTCCTTTTTATGACTGAGTAATAGTCCATTGTATATATGTGCCACATCTTCTTTATCCATTTGTCTGTCAATGGACATTTAGGTTGCTTCCATGACCTGGCTATTGTAAATAGTGCTGCAATGAACATTGGGGTGCATGTGTCTTTTTGAATTATGGTTTTCTCTGGGTATATGCCCAGCAGTGGGATTTCTGGGTCATATGGTAGTTCTATTTTTAGTTTTTTAAAGACACACAACTCTTATCTGGCTAAATTGCATTTCTAGGCCTGCCTGGTTCCAAAGCCCAGACTCCTTCCCTGAACTCTCAAAGATTTCAGATGACTCCATACAAAATCTCATTCATATTACCACACCCCTGTTGAGAGTAAGGATTGAGTCAAGAGAGGTAGAAGAGGGAAAGAAAAATTTTTAACTTTTTTTTCTCAATTGCAACATAATCATTTCCTTCTTAGAACTGCAATAAAATTTCCTGTTTCGTTTGTTGTAATTCCTCATAAGGAATTACATAAGCTATGAAACTTATGTGTGGCTCCTGTAGGCTGCTAGAAGGTTGGCATCCATGTGGCTTTTATTTTTTCATTGGCTGTGTATGGTCACCTCTCAGTTGCTGCACAGCTGTACGAAGCTCAAACTGTAGTAACAGTGGTTTAGTGCTAACTGTGCCTATATACTGGTCTTTGATTTTCCCCTATGCTTTGCACATCTCTCTTAATTATCTGCCTATAGGCTTGGAATTACTTTGCCAAGTCTACCTTCATTTTCTGAAGTGTCTCCAGAGTACCACTTTTAGAGGAATTTCTTCAGAAGTGAAAATGGGCCTGAAGCCCTCATGTGGGGGAAGGTCAACTCAAGTGTTGAGGTTGACTTGGAAACTTACTCCAAAGCCTTTTAAGAAAAAGCACTTGAGGCCCATTCTGTAAAAAAAAAAAAAAAAAAAAAGTTGTAAAAATGGGAGTGAAGGAGGCAAAGAACACTCTACAGGCCAGAAGTGGGGAAAAACAATTTTGTTGAGCTGATGCCCTGGGTGGAGGTGAAGCTTCCTTCTGTTCTGCGTAGCTGTAAATTCTTGCTTTTGCCCTGATACACTTATACAACATTTTTCATACCTTCATTCATCCAATTATTCATTCAAGCCATCTCTGGGCACCTATATAAAATGACACCTCCATCCCTCTCTAGCCCCTTGCCCTGCTTTACTCTTTCCTTTTCACGCTTATCACTGCCACATTATATTATATATTCAATAATTTTGTATATGGTTTGCCCTCTCACCTAAACGTCAACTCTCTGAGCAAAAAGACCTGGACTGTTTTGTTCATGGTTTTACCCCTAGCACCTTACGCATGACACATAGTAGGAACTCAATAAATATAAGTTACTGACTTCCCACTACTATGTACTTAGGATCTGAAAATGAATAAGACATGGCTTCCACCTCCAAAGCATTCATAGGCTTTTTGGAGAGACAGATATAAACATAAGTACAACTCATACTATGAGAATTTGACTTGTATTCATGACTTTAGCAAAAGAGATTTAACTGATTCGCTGTTGAGCACCATAGTGGGATGGTTGGTTTTATATGTCAGCTTGACTGGGCCATGGAGTACAAAGATATTTGGTTGAACATTATTCTGGGTGTGTCTGTGACGGTGTTCCTGGATGAGATTAACATTTCAATCAGTAGACTGAAGACAGTAAATTGTCCTCCCTGATGGGGTTGGCCTCATCCAATTGGTTGAAGGCCTAACTAGAACCAAAAAACTGATATCACACCAGCACCAGCACAACCTCCACACCCTCCCACACCCCCAGGAGTAAGAGGGGACCCCTCCTGCCTGAGTACTTTGACATCGGTCTTTTCTGTTCTTTGGACTCTGACTGAACCATCAGTTCTTCTTGGATCTTGAGCCTGCCAGCTTTCAGAGTGGAACTTAAACTATCAGCTCCCAGCCCTTCAGATTCCAAAGGGAACCACACATTGGCTCTCCTGAGTCTCCAGCTTGTCAACTGTAGACCTTAGGACTTCTCAGACCCTACAATTACATGAGCCAATTCCTTATAATAAATGTATATTTCCCATTGGTCCTATTTCTCTGGAGAACACTGACTAACACAGTGGGACAGGCATACACACTTTGGAAAGTGTTATGCCTTGCTTCTCCTAGAAGGAGATGCCAAATGGAATTAAATGTGCAAGAGGTTAACTGAAGGCAGTGCCTGTGAAGGTTGAGGGATAAGTTGGGAAGGAGTAGGAGTAGCCGGGGGTAGCCTTCAGCCCACGATACACGTCTGAGATCTTTAAAAGGAAACAGGAAGGAAGGATTGAGTAGGAAGAGTTTCAGACCACAGCACAGCTCTGAGAAACTTTGGGTTATCCTGATGGAGAGTCCCCAAGCCAAAATTGCCCATTTGAGGAAGCCCCCTCGAGACAGGAATGACCCAGCTCTAGCTCCCCCACTGTGCTCAGACGATGGCTGAGAGCAGCCCTGGGGAAGTGTGGCTTCAGGGTAAACACTGTAATGGATCCAAACCTGGCAGCTGAAGCTGTCAATCAGCTACACTCCACGACAGGTTTTCTGGGCAGGGTACCTCCATGCCCTGTTCTTCTAGAATGCCCTTCCGCTTCTGGAAAGCCCACTGGCTTTCACATGTTTTGATAATCATAGAATCTCTATATGCGAGGGACAGTATGTTTTCAAGGGGAGATCCTAGGGACTTATCTTAGAATATATGGTCTTACTCAGATTGTATATGTACCAAAGCCAATCTTAATGCCATCCCTGCCCACAAGCAAGAATGGAATTGGTTGAGGAAGGATGGTGGTGTGAATCAGGGGAAAGGAGGGCACAGAAGCTGGACTATCTGTCAACTCTGCCAAGGCCAGTGGCATAGGAACAGCAGGCACTTACCCTTCTAAGTGATAGGAGGAGGATCTGGTTTTTGAAACCAATAATACATCAATCCGTGGACCAGCTTTGGTACCCACGCTCTACTTGACAGACCTCTGGGTGAGACTTTTAGGATCTGGATTCATTTCAATAGAGCTGGGAGGAATATGGCGGAGATCAGCTCTCCTTAGTTGGAGCAGAAAATCTCCCGTGAGTGGGCAGGAAAAGATAGTAGACCACCTGTTCTTCTCGCAAACCAAATAGTGCTTGTTTTGTTAAATGATTAAAAATCAGCTTCTTTCTTTTGTTTCTCCTTCAGGATCAGAGTTTTTTAGCAGTTCAGAAGATTTGTGTGGGCTGGGCTCCCCTGTAAACATTTTCCTTCTTTAGTGTATTTCCCCACCTCTACACATTAAGAGAACTGCCACTGAAAGCTTGTTAAAAACTACCTGGTCAATTAATTCAGATGGAATCATAGTGATAAAACATTAGTGCTAGCCAGGAATTTGGAGATCCTTGATTGTTACATATAGGGAAATTGAAACCCAGGAAAATAAATGATTGTCCAAGGTCACTGGGCTGACGGATGGCTGAAAGAAGGCTGGAACCCAAAGCTGTAGATTTTAGGCCTGAGCTCTGCCCATCACAGCAACCTAGCTTTCTTCTCCAATTGCACCCTGCTTTTTATTTTAAGTTCTTTAAGTTAAATACATACTTGGCTAACCAATAATTTTTCGTAACACCTTTTCTAGGAAATCACTTTTTTCTCTGGCTAAGAGTTTTGCAACCTAACTTAATCTCAGGAAAAGCAGACCAAACCAAACAAAAAAGAAAAAAAAACAGTGCTGTGATGCAGCAGCCTGTGCAAATGCCATTGCCTTGAAAACTGACAAGGGCAATAGCCTAACATAAACCCTGTGAAGGGAAAAGGAGGTCCCCAAATCACCCGGCTTTGTAACTAGTAGAGCCAAGCCTCATTTACTGGTCTGTAAAATTCCACAGTGCTTGTCTGTAGACTCTGAAACTTCTTTGAGCTGTGAGGAAACTTGACAATTAACTATGAGAAAACAGCCCCAGGAGAAGCAAGTTAAGACTGGAACCCACACTTCCTGACTCTTAGCCAGATGATTGTCTACAACAAAATACTTCGAAGGATCCAAAGATGAGGGTTTTAATTGAAGACAAGCAAGGGCAAATTAGGAAGTCGTGTCAAAAGTCAGAGCACACTGGCAACGAGAATCACTATTGAATCCTTCTTATGTTCCAGGCACTGTTCTAGGTGCTTTACATGGTTGGAGACCTTCTATCAATCACTGGGCAGTGAGTCAACTCACCAGGTTATGTTCCAATAACAACCCCAAATCTCAGTGACCTTATAACACAGTGGCTTATTTCTTGTGTGCTGTATGTTGGTTGTCATGGTTGAGGTTCTTCTCCACATGGCTTCTTCATTCAGGATCCAGCATGAATGAGATGACCCTATTTGAGACAGATCAACCTTGTGGCAGAAGAAAAAGGGTACAATGGCCCTAAAAGCCTCTGCTCAGTCATGGCATATGTCATTCAAATTCCACATGTCAAAGCAAGTCATAAGGCCAAGCCTGATGCCAATGAAAGGAACACAGCAAGTCATGTGACAATGGGTGTGTGTGTGTGTGTGTGTGTGTGTGTACTTTTTTAACATGAAAGGCAGCGAAATATTTGAAACAATATTGCAGTCTACCACAATGGAATCACCACTTCACATTTATTATCTCCTTTAATCGTTATAAAACACCCGTGAGGTAGGTAAAAATATCATTTGATATTCAAAGTTTATACAACACTTAAGAGACAAAGCTGATATTTGAATCCAAGCAGTCTAGCTCAGGAGCCCACACTTAATCAACAGGCTATGCCACTTTCCATACTAAGATGCCTTTAATTCGCTAACCCTCTGACACGATTCCCCTCTCCCCCTCTCCCTCTACCAAAGTCTGCCAATGCCCCACGCAGAGACTTCAGCCATCTGCTATTTTTACCTGCATTGCCACATTCACTTATTTATTCAAAAAATATATATGGAGCATCTGTGAACATGACATGATACAAAGCAGTAGGCAGAGAGTGGTTACAAAGATAAATCAGAAATAGATGATGGGCCCTGTTCTCAGAAACCTAGTCAGGATATATGTAACTAAAATGCATGGAATAAAGTAAGAAATCATCAACACGTATGAACCTACTGCTAATTGCTATGGGGAAGTTACAAGAGATTTCTTCTGAGGAGGGAGGCCTAGAAAAGGATGGGAGAGGGGCCTTTACTCTGGCCTTTGAAGGAGGGGTTGGGTATGAAGATGTACAGATGGAGGGGAAGGAATGGGATGTAGAAAGATAGGGCCTGGGGGGATGCAGTGGGGCAGCAGAGCCATTAGTTCAAGGCACACATTCAGCTGGGGTCTCAGAAGACTCTGTGCCCTGTCTCAGCAATGCATACCCTGGCAAAAGTACAGAAGACCTTGTTACCCTATTTTAAACTGGTTCCAATACTGGGTCACACTGCCTATAGTGACTCAGAAGGAATAGTTTTATAACTCCTGTGATTATCTTTGAATGGCACAATTATATTCCATTGTGTTTAATAAACATGAAAAGCATTAATTTGAGAAACATTACCTTCTAAAAGTAATCCAACAGTTTAAAATCGTGTTTTGGTTTTTCTTCATTTAAAAAAAAATACACCAACAGCCTCAAAAAATGAAAGCAGATTTTATATCTTTCAATGCCCAGCAGGCTCTACAGTAAAAAGCCTGGTGGAAATAAAGTTACATAATTTTGGCTGGGAAAATTGTTTTCATTCATTCAACCAAGAAATATTTAATGAACACTTACTATAAACAAGCCTTGATTCTAGGTATTGGGGATGAAGCAGTGAACAAGAGGCACAAATTTCTGCCCCCATGGAGTCTGCAGTCTGCTGAATACACAAAGATTAGTGAAAACCAAAAAACTAGATTGCACATTTACAGAGGATGCGAACCTTGATTGTCAAGCTGACTAGTCTCGTTTTTCTTCTGAAGACTGTGGGGTGTCGTCGAAAGTCTTCCACAAGGAAGAGAGAGGTTCACAGCCTAGTCTCTGGTAGGAGCAAGGTGGTTTAGGCCAGAAGTATATAGAATTGACTTTGGCACCACATGACCCTAGCTTTGAAGTCTGGCCTCTTAACAGCTGTGAAGTTTTGGGGAGATTGTTTAACCTCTCAGAGCTTTAATGGCCCCATCTGGAAAAGCAAAAATATAACCTCTAACTTGCAGGATTAAATAAGATGATAAATATAATGCACAGAACACAGACTGAGCTCTCAATCACTTTTTGTTGTGATTATTATGGTTACATGGGAGATGCACTGGCTTGGGGTATGCATTTGAAATAATTGCAGGACATGCAAAGAGAGATGTTGAGTGGACAATCAGAAAGATGGGAGGCCTTACACAAGCCCCTAAATTAATAATGACAGTACATTTATGTCTATTTTGTGAGCATCTATTGTGCTGAACATTTAACAACCTTTAACTCAATGAGTTTCCCAGCAAGCCTATAAGGAAGACATGGTGGTCATCACTATTTTAAAATGAAGAAATAGATTTCGTTTCTAAACTTAGCCCGGTCTACACAGCTGATGAGAGGCAGAACTTGAATTTGGGTCCCCTTGACTTAAACATTCAAAGTTTGGACTGGCAAACCCAGAGGTGGCACTTCATTTAGTTTAAGAACAGTTAACTCCCCTGCCCATTCACACTCAGACACCTCCACGAGGCTGGCCCTGATTCTCCTGCTGTGCTTTTTTTTTTTTTAATTATTATTTTTGGCTGTGTTTGGCATTTGTTACTGCACGCGGGCTTTCTCTAGTTGCGGCGAGCGGGGGCTACTCTTCGTTGTGGTGCGCGGGCTTCTCATTGCGGTGGCTTCTCTTGTTGCGGAACATGGGCTCTAGGCACGCGGGCTTCAGTAGTTGCAGCATGCAGGCTCAGTAGTTGTGGCTCGTGGGCTCTAGAGCGCAGGCTCAGTAGTTGTGGCGCACAGGCTTAGTTGCTCCACGGCATGTGGGATCTTTCCGGACCAGGGCTCGAACCCGTGTCCCCTGCATTGGCAGGTGGATTCTTAACCACTGCGCCACCAGGGAAGTCCCTCCTGCTGTACTTATGAAGGGAACCACCCTGCCCATCTGAACAGCACCTTTCGTGGATAGGAGCAGATTCTGTGGTTCCACTCAGATACTTAACAATCACTGACAGCTCTTTTGGCTCTGGAAATGTACTGTATCTTTCTCTAGTAATTTGGACCAAGCTCCTTGGGGCTGGGAGCCAATGCAGTGAAAATATACTATACTAGCCCAAGAAGTCAAGACCCAGGTTCAGTCTGGGCCTTCACTATTTACTACCTGTGTGATTTGGGGAAAGACCCTTATCCTTTTTGAGCCTGTCTCTCTCCCTCATTTGCAAATCAGATAATGACCCCAGGCTCAGATCAAACAACAGAGAAAAATAAGGTGGTTTGCAGAAGGAATCACAAAGTCAATAGTGGCTGTTCCCTGTGACGTTTCTGTCCTACTGGTGGCCAACTGGAGGCATAGGTACAATCTAGGCTCTTAGCCCCCAGAAGATTTTGTCAGTCTTGAGCCACAGAATGCTCCCAAGGGAAACATCTCGCCTGACCCTTTAATTAGACACCTTGAACTTGTGTACAATCTATTTCAACTCTTCTTTTGTTTCCCAAGTGCAGCTATATTGAGTCATTTTTCACTCAAGAAAAAGTGTCACATTCACAGTTCTGCCCCTTCTATTTAGATGTTAATTTTAGCATCACCTGTGCAGATTACAGGTTTCTGATCCAAAACAAGCCCTACTTAGGATAGAATGGAGGCAGCTCTCTGACTGACTTAACAGTTTAATATCAAGCTTTGCCATTTCTCAGTGAACAGATTCTGGCAACAAAGTCTACTGTGGTGTTCTTTTCTAATAATTTTCTGTGTGAGGATCTGACAAATTGGCTTCCAAAATCCATGGCACAAAGATGGCATCTGTCAGCTAGTATTTGGGAAGAATTTGATATGATCAGAAGAAGCCATGAGGCAAATTGTTCTCTGTATAAGTCAGGGAAGCATGACTTTGTTTCTCATTCTAAGTCAATCTCTTAAAAATATTAACTCATCGCAGAGAGCAGAGACCTGCCTTTTCATGAACATCCACTCCTCACTTACACTGTCTCACAAGCAGGCATTTTCTTGTTTTTCTTTCCTTTTCCTTGAATGTACGATCTGGCCTGTCAAAGGAAACACCAAAATGCCAGAGCAGTCAAGCGAATAATCGGCATTTAGGCCGGGCTCTGCCACATTTTCTAGCCAGAAGGACGGCAGAGTTGAATGAGTGGGGTCTCTAGAATGTGGCTTTGTTCAGCAGGGCTGCCAAGCATTACTATTCCAGCCCTTAAGCCTGTGCCAGACTGTTAATGTCTTAATGCTTATTCAAGTGTCAGGGAGTGCTGGCAGATGTCAGGGAGAATGGGAGGCTGTCAATAAGGAAATTACTTACATTCACAGGGTGATTGCTGCAGTCTGTCAGGTAGCGTTTGGGAGGATGTCAAGCTGAAAACGAGGAAGCAGAGAAAAAAAGAAGGTGGCAGCAAACAGCATTGGGGGAGGGTCCTTTTTTTTTTTTAATATAAATTGTTTCAAGATATTTTATTTGCCTTTTATTTCTAGAGCTAAACACCAGATACAGCAGTCATAGGTCAAGAAATAAACAAGCAGTTGTTTCCTATTTCTGAAGACCTTAGGGATAAACGCTGCATGGCTGGGGGCTTTTGTTTTTGACGCACGACAAAATAATTCAAGTTCTTGCCTGAGAAGGCCGCAAGAGTCAGTTCCCTGGTCATCAGGAAACACATATGGTTTTCCATACGTTCTATATTTCATTAGGCAATGACTTACTCACTACCTGCTATGTGCCAGGCGTGGTAGGTAACCCAACAACTCCATGTACACAGAAATGTATCTAAAAGCACATTCTTGAAATGCTGGGGAGGCAAAGCCTTCCTCTTTGCTGTGTGGTTTTCAGATTAAGAATTTGAATCATGTAGAATCCCACCCATGTACCTTTGACAGCACCTGCCTGTCTTCTTGCCTGTGTGGTGAGGAGACTTGGGGAATAGAGCTTTGGAGAAAGAGGCTTAAAGGCCATTTTGCCTTTAAAAGCTTCTCTTAGTTCCGGATTTGCTATGCTGATTCTATTTATTGCCTCCTTGTGCCTGTGAAGCTCTGTTTCTGTCTTACTGGTCTTTATAAAGACCAGTAAAGGCCCCATCCCTCTGTGTATGTATATGTGTGTGCTTGGAAGAGGAGGGGGCAAAAATACTGATGTCATTGGTCAATACAGCAGTCTAATTACAAGGGGGGAAATGCACACGTGGTTATAAAACTTACCTTTTGTAAGTGAAAGGATAGGTCCCTCAGAAACACCCTGGAAACATGAGACCCCTCTGATGTTTATCCCCGATAATGAGAAAACCACCATTGCATTTAAAGGGAATATGGCAATTCCATTCGTAGTTAATGGTGGCTTTTTAAGGGCCGTCTAGGCTTAACTTCCCATATCTGCTATTGTAACCTAGCTCCCTTTAATATTTTATCAACAGAAACTCTCCCAGAGGAATAGAAGAGAGGAAGTAAATCACATGTGTTAGTTGTCTTTGGACTACTTAAAGAAAAGCAAGTATTTTATTGATGGATACTCCAAGGTTAAGGACAGGGAACTTCCTCCCACAGTACCTGAGTCAACTAAGCTCCTGAAAGGTGCTGATGCAAGGACTGGACTCAATGGGGGCGAAACGGGCTGGGTGTAATGGGGTGAAAGCTGAAGTCTAGACTTAGCCTGGACAGAGAAGTGGCCCAATGGCTCCCGTGGGCCCCTCCATGTCCCAACTCCATGCTTCCCCTCCTGTCCCAACTGTTCAGATGACTCGGTGTGGAGTTTGGATTCTGGACAAGAATGTGCTCAGTCCACATCATCACAGCCCCTCAGGAGCATTCCGACCCCTGCCACTCCAGCTGTGTACTCATGGATTTCCAGGACACATACCGCATACCTTCATGCTCTAGTGGTGGGTGAGGCCCCCGGCCTTTGGAAGTGTCCTCTGAACCTTTGAAGTGCTCTCCCCAAGGGGGCATCGGCAAATTTCTCTCTGAAAAATGTGGCATTACTTAACCCATCCCCCGAGGCATTCTTCCAGGGACACCTCACGTTTCAGGAAAGAGTAATAGTTTCTATCGGCTGAGTTTACAACAGCTTTCCTTCTTTTCCTTGCTAAGTCGAAGCAGAGAGCATCAGGATGGATGCTTTGTGATCCACATATCAGCTTTGAAACGTCTTTCCTCATTACTGCTACAGGTTCTTTATCCTCACCCCCTCCACCTTTACACACGCAAGTAAAGTCAGTCTAACCCCATCTCCTATATGCTGCAATATTAAGCTCTGGGTAAAAGAGCATATCAATCAGTCAATCAATCAATCCAGAACTAAAGCTGAAAGAAATACCTAAAAATACAGGAAGACATGCTATCAGCCGACCTAAGCAATATTAGGACAAAATTCTGGAGGTGTCAGTAAAACATTATCAAAGCACTAGGTTTCCTGTATGCATTTATTTTCCCATTTGGTTACTTACAATATACTGCTCGTTTTACTGAAACACTCGATTTTTTAAAACTTAAAATCCATAGCATTTTCAAAATATTTCCTTTTTTCCCGTCTTTCTACTTTTATGATTCCTATTATTATAAATCTTTTATCCTGTTCCTGCTCCTGTTCCTGTATCCTGCTCCTTTTATCCTGTTCTCTAACTGGATACTGGTCAGGGAGTAATGAGAAAAATGAAAATAACGAGGCCGACCAATTGTGTTATTTATTAAGTACTAACTAAGTACTGGGTTAATCTCTTCACATTGTCTCACTAAGATTTTAGGACAATCCACTACCCCTATGTTACAGGTGAGGATTGAAACTTGGAAATGTTAAACAGCTCAAGGTCTCAGGTTTTGTAATCCCAGCTCAAGGTCATTTCCATGGGAACCACCCTCAATTAGGACATATACCTCTTTAAATGTTCTTATAATCATATAATATCTTGTACCTTTCCTTCATACTTCTTATGAGGGTTTGTAATTTTACATTTATTTGTATAATTATTTGATTAAAGTATTTCTCCCCACTACACTCTGATTCTAGGATAGCAGAAGCCATGTCTATTTTTGCTATTACCGAGCCTGGTACATAGTAGGATTAGAATACATACGGAATGAATAAATAATGAAATGACTTAATTAGTGAATAAATGAGTCCTTATCTAACCCCAGAATTTGAGAGTTTTAGATTAGGCAGCAAAATTGCTTTTTTTTTTTTTTTTTTTCTAGCAAAATTGCTTTTTAAATGAAGTCCTAGGTGACAGAATATGCAAAGTGCTATATAATACGCCACATTGAGAAGTACTAGCTCAATGGCCTGTGTGTGAATCCCACCTCCACCACTTTTTAGCTGTTTGATCTTGGACAAGTTACTTAACTTCTCTGTGTCTATTTCCTCATTTGCAAAATGAACATAGTAATAAAACCCACCTCATACAGTTATGAGGATTAAATGAATGTGTGCATTGTGCTCATAGAACAGTGCAGAACAGTGCATGGTGCTTAGAACGTTCTGTGTATGAATTAGATATTATCATTATTCAGGAACTTACTTAGTACAGAAAAATAAAATGTCCCAGGCTAATTTCACTCAAAGACTCCCATGTGATAGTGTTTATTCATTGGCTCAAACCCCCTGTTTTGGTCCTTCTTAGAGGAGGATCCTAAAGGTGTTCATCTTAAAGATGTGGCCCCAGGTTTTTCATCTCAAACAGAAAATACCCAACATGAGTTCATCTTGAGATTCTTACTAATCTTTCACATTTTAAGTTCAGAAAGAAAATACTTAGTGAAATTATTTAAAAATTTTGAGCATGTATTATAAATATCCCTTTAAAAATATCTAATGCTCTCCCAACTGGGCCCAAATCCTCTACAATCTTTTATCAATGATCATAGAATGAGGCAGAGTGATCAGGGGCCTGACTCAGAGTCCCACAGTCCCAGATTTCATCACAGCCCTGCCACCGATTAGCGGTCTGGTCTTGTGTAAATCTGGTAACTACTTCTTGTCATGTTTCCTCAACTAGAAAGTGGAGATGATATCTACTAGATGGTTGTGAGGGTTATATGAGATAAAGTTCTACAGGCCCTGGTAAGTCAGAAATGCTTAGCAAAAGTTTTCTTTTCTTTTTTTTTTTTTTTTAAATTTTTTATTGAGGTATAGTTGACTTACAATGTTGTGTTAGTTTCAGGTGTACAGCAGAGTGATTCCATTTTATATATATATATATAAATATAAAATAGGTATTTTACATATACTATATATATTCTTCTTCAGATTCTTTTTCCTTATAGGTTATTACAAAATATTGATTATAGTTCCCTGTGCTATACAGTAGGTCCTTGTTGGTTATCTATTTTACACTGGGTTGGCCAAAAATTTCATTTGGGTTTTTCCATAAGATTTTACAGAAAAACCCAGACGAACTTTCTGGCCAACCCAATATATAGTAGTGTGTATCTGTTACTCCCTTCTTATTTTCCAATAAACATCCCAACTAGGACCTGGACCAATACTCTGCTATCCTTTTGTGCCTTCTCTAATCACTTCTTAATGTTTCTCCAGTCTTCTTAGGACAACAGTCATCAGGTGGCCCTTCTTCATATTTTCCATGTGCTCTCAGGGCTCAAAGTGACAGAAGTACAGTAGTGAAAAGAAAAATGAGACATTCAATTAAAACGCCTGAACAGGAATTTGTCTTCAGGTCTCCTCTGACTGGCTACTTGGGTTTGAGCAAGTTATTTAACTTTTCCAGGTTTCCTGTTGTCCATCTGTGAAAACGAGACTAATTCTCCATGAAGCATATTCTGGAATTGCTTTTTCCTTCCTCTGCCCTGTTTAGATCTGTGTCATAACAGCAGTAACAGTAGTACTGTTTTCAATTTACACTTTCCAGAATCTTTCATATTATTTGGTCACCATATCAAAATTCTGAGGTTTTCCAGTTGGACACTATCACTCCATTTCCAGGTAAGGAAAGTGAGCTAAGACAGGGAGAGGATATATGACTTGGCAAGGTCACAGAGACCCTAGAACACAGATGTATTTGACTGTGGTCTGTCAGACTTCTATGGTACATGGTATGCATTGCACTGGGCCAAGCGCTAGCAATAAAACAACAGTCCCATACTTTTTTGTAATAGAATACACACACAAAGACAACTGATATCCAAAGGTAATAGATGTTAAGAGCCAAATGAGTAAACCACAATTCCTTTTCATCTTATTGATTAGCCTGTGAAGACAGAATTCCTTCTGTTCCTTAGGTGGAATTCCCCTATTATTGTGTGACAAAGCCCTATCTCTTGCGGATTCCATGAAGAGCTCCATGGGAGAAAGAGGTTAATTTTACTTTATATTATTACTTCAATTTTATGAAAGCACTAGCCTTGGGATGGGTATCTTTCAACAATGGTCTATTTGGACTTTAGTGTATGTTTTGATACATATTTGAAATTCTGTAGCACAACAAAAATCGTTGGAAATTATCCTGATAATTTTCTTGTGAGTTTTTTCTTGAGCCCATGTTTTAGGTCGGATGGTATGAAAAGTATGCAGAGTTTCAGTTTCATTTTTAGTGAAATTGAGAAGCAATAGATTGACTTTGAAACTCCATAACAAGAATAAACACTAAAAGAATGTCTGTGATTTTTTTTTCTATTAAAAAAATTACATTTTCTTAGGACTTTTGGTAGCGCTTTTAAGGAATATTTAAAATTTTGAATATATCATGTAGTCCCACAATTCAAACATGGTGAAACATGAAAAGGTGTCTTGAGAAGTTTCCTCCCTGTCTCTCCCTCTCACTGCCTTCCACCTATGTAGTTCCCATCTCTTCCCTCAAATAGCTAACCACTATCAGTTCCTTGTTTATCTGCCCAAAGATTTTTCTATGTAAAAAATAATACAATACAAATATATATTCCTTCTTGTTTCCTTCTTTTATATACATTATAGCACACACATAATAATCTGTACCTTTTTTCACTAAACAGTATGTGAACATTTCATATCAGTACATAGTTTCCTTATTATTGTTTATTATACTAGCTACGTGTTTGATTCTGTGAATGTATCAAAACGTATTTATCCAGTTCTCTAATGATGGACAGTTAGTTGCTTCTAATATTTTACCTGAGGAAATGAATTACTTTGTTCATGTGTTACTTCACATACTGAGTGGAGTGTATCTACAGGATAATTTTCCTTAGCTCATATGGGTGGATCAAAAGATGTGTGAGCTTGTAATCCTCCATGACAGTGGATTTTTGCTAATCTGAGGAGTGAAAGAAAAAGATATCTCAGTATAGTTTTAATTTTGTCAGTATGAGTCAAACAGCATTTTTCATTTGTGTAAAAGCCTTTTCAGATACAAACTGTGTGTTCATATCCTTTGCTGATTTTCTCTTGGGCTGATGATGATTTTCATTCAGAACAAGCACAATTAAATAAGTGTATATTCATTATTTCCTAACTTTGCTATGGGATAAGCATCTTTGTTAGGAGAAGGTGGCCATTCTTACCTCCTTTGTATTTGAAGCTATAGGTGGTTAGTTTCAGCAAGCCCTAACGAACCCTGCATCTTTTCTTTCTGTTTCTAAGATTTGGCCAAAGTTGAATTTGAACAAATAGAAGCATAATTATCCCCAAAGTCCTTCTCTTTCTATTGCACTCCTCCACATGGTTGAAATCTGCTCAATATATTTGAAAGAAACAACAATTTCAACTAAGACAAACTCCCAGTCTTTCTTCCTCTGTAAGTCATTTTAAAATCATTTCACCTGTTCTTATAATAAGAACTGGAAGAACTGATAACATGAAAAGAAAACAAACACAGAACTGTCTACAACAAAATGAATCTAACACTATCACTAAATGATTGCTTGCTCTTTTTTCCTCCCTTAGAAGTTTGAAAACCAATTTTTTTTCAATTGATATACAGTTTTTAGAAACTTGGAAAAATAATGACATCTTCTGATTTCTCTAAACATGCTGTAAAATTAACCTATTGGCTTCCTAGTACACCACGTAGAAAACATGGAAAAGCTGGAGTAAGAGAGGAGGATGAGGTGGCCTATGTGCTGAATATTCACTGATTGATTGAGTGATTGATTGATTGAGCATGTTTTATTGGGCAGTAATTATGAGCCACCAGGCCTTCCACTGAACACTGTGAATATGTAAATAAGGAAGGTGTGCCCCTTGCCTTCTCAGAGCTGGTGTCCTAAACCCATCTCTCTTTACCCTGATTACAATGAGAATCATCTGGAACAGCTTTACAACAATACCAATGCCTGGGCCTGAGACAAGAAATGCTAGGGATGCAACTCAGGAACAAATATTTCTTAAAATTCCCCAGATGATTCTAAGTGAAGCCAGCGTTGAAAACCACTGGTCAAACCATACCCCCAGAGGTAGCTACGAAACCACAAAATATTTTTAAGAGGAAGTGGTCATGGAAATTTTGCTGTGATGTAATATGAATTACATAGCATCGACTCTGAAGCATTTTTGCCATGTTTAACTTAAAAACAATAAAGCTTTAAGACCCGCTTTCCAATTTATGGATAACTTAGAGGATAGAAGGACAAGTTACATGGCACCTTGAGGAAAAATATCAGACAATTCCAGAAAGTGGTTCTTTCCCCAAGACAAATTGATTGGTTTCTTCACAAAAGGCAAGGTCAAGAAAAGCAGAAAAGTGCTGGGAGTGGGGTGAGGACTGGTACAGATTAAAAGAGAATAAAGAAACAGCAACCAAATACAACACTTTGATTATATCCTGGTTCAAAGAATTCTTGGGGATAATTTTGAGGGACAATTTAGGAAATTTAAATTATATACTAGAAATTAGATGATATTAATTAATATTGCTGATTTTTCTTAGGAGTTTAGATATATCAATATTTATGCCAAGAATGTCCTTATATTTAAGAGATGCATACTGAAGTATATAAGAGTGTCAGCAACTTTCATATGGTTCTTCAACAACCCAAAATGGAATCACACATACAGATAAAAAAATATAGTCATATTTTTTTAAGAAGTTTGGAAGAGCCTGAGGTGTTACCGATGAAAGAGGCTGCTGAATAGTGATGATAATTATATTTAATTAACTACTTTTTATTGACTTCTCTGTTCTAGATACTGTACTAATGACTTTATACGTATGATATTATTTCATTTTAAAGCAAGCATTATTTTTTTAATTTCACAAATGAGAAAACTGAAGGTTGAATAAACAACTTGTTCAAGTTCACACTGAGCCAGATTTGGAACCAAGCTCTTCCTGTTTCCACTGTGGGTGATCTTGATCTTTACACAGCATTGCTCCGCCCCCAAACTGCACCATAACCACTTATGTGGTAAAGGAGAGTGCACATGCTTTGTATTTACTTCCATTACAGCACTTATTATAATGCAAGCAAACCCACCTAATGCTTATGTGTCTACTCTATAGACTCTGTCCTTCTTGTCATACAAAGACCATGATCTTTGGAGTCAGGCCCACCTGGATCCAAATCTTGGCTCTGTCATTTATTAGATGTTTGTTCTTGGGCAATTTTTAAAAATTTCCCTCAGTTTTGGTTTCCTCTTCTATGAATATGGACATAATATTAAGTGCCTTATAGGGTTGTTATGCAGATTAAATAAATATCTAGAGAAAGCACTTAGCACAGTCCTGGCATGTAGTAAATGCTCAGTAAATGTCTCCCCTCTCGCCACCTTTTAAAAAATTTAATTTAGATGGCCACAAAGGACTTCTGCTTATACAGAGAAACCCCTGATGCTCCATAATTGCCAATGCTGGATCCTGCAATTGTATCCATTACCTATCAACTTGGCATCAGGGACCATGGCTTTGAATCCCTAAAACCTACAACAGAACTCAACTAGTGTTAAACAAAATGTGTTTGTTAGTATTAAATTATCAGTATGATAGCCATTGTGACTTTATTAGGTTGTGTCAGGTATTAAAAGTTCCCTCTAGGAACTTAAGATTAAGATATTTTCAATGGGTTTCTAAAATTCAGGCAGAAACAGTTATTTGTAATATATTTTGGGACTATTAAAGTTCAAATGGAACTTTCAGGTAAATGGAATAGTATGAGAAAAATCATAGAAATGGGAAAATGAAAAATTTTTTTCCAGAGATAGGCAGTGAACTCAATTGGATTCCTATGTATATAAAAGCATAAATAAGAGGTAAGATTGTTGGGAGATTGGATTGACATATATACACTAATATGTATAAAATAGATAACTAATAAGAACCTGCTATATAGAAAAATAAATAAAATTAAATTTAAAAAGAGGTAAGATTGGAAAGTTTGGTTGAAAACTTTCATGCTTCAATATAGCAAACCACCGTCAGTTTTGGAGCAAGTGAACAGGTCAAGTTCCTGAGATACCACATATCAGGGCTAGTCTAATCTAGAAGTATACTGTATGTGTATCTGTATGTGTCTTGTTGGGCAGATGTAGGGGTGGCAGTCAAGTAGGTGGTCATTTCTCTAATCTCTGAATGCAGTGGGACTGGAAATGGCAAGGGAAAACAAGGGAAATTTGGGGGGTACAAAAACAAGAGGATATAGCTGCTGACTGGATATAGGCAACAAGCCTGGATAAAGAGGCCAAGCTGGCCTTGAGGTCTCAAGCCTGAGTAACTGGGAAAATAAAGGTACCATGATCAGAAGTGAGAGAGTCGTAACAGTGAGCTGTTTCAAGGGATGTGAGAAATGTCCTAATGGAAAAGGTGAGTTTGCTAGACCTCTGCTTTCTTTTAATTAGTACCACCACAACCCACCGATAGAAGCAGGTCATCATAAAGCTGAAGCCTTAAAACTTGAGATGAGACCTATCTCTCCTTAACTTAGGTAGCAAAACACCTAACATCCTATGAGCTGATACCTCGGCACAGAGCAAAGGAAAGGGCTTGAAAAGTCTCTCTTGGAGCCAGTAGGCACGGACTGTCTTAGAATAGCCCTAGCCTGAAGCTTATAGGTGTTTCCATAGGATCTATATCTCCGTCTGCTTTATGGACAGTCTGGTTGAGAAAAAGGATATAATTGGCGGAAAGTAAGTTTCAGGGAGCTACATTGTAGATCGAAATATTTCACTCCTTTATTTATTCAATAGACATTGAACACCTACTAAATACCAAGTATTGTGAGTACTGTTGGCATTATAGATTGGGTCTTTGCTCGAGTGCATTTTTTAGCCTAATTATTCTATTAGCATTTGTATTCTAAATCTAATTCTAATAGTAAGCACATAAATGGATAAATAAGATAATTTTAGAGAGTGATAATATTCCCCTAAGGTTTTCTTGAAGTGCCTCTTCATTCTTAGAAATGACCTAGAACTTACCTGTCCTGCCAATACTCATGACTGACTCCGAATCCTTCAGGGCTTACTTAAGAGGAATCTTCCCTGACCCCTCTAAGCAGAGCCCCACAGCTCTTCTCCATCCCAGGACTGATCATCATATGTAGTGATTGGTTGTTATTTATTCCCTTGTTTAATGTCTGTCTTGCCCACATGGATGGTAGCCCCATGACGATAGGAATCTTGTCTGTTTTGTTTTCTTTGGGTTTCCTTTTTCCAGGGCCTGGCCCATAGAAGCTCCTCAGTAAATATCTGTGGAATTAGGGTGAGCAACCATGCCAGTTTGCCAGGAGCTGAGGGTTTGCCCAAGACATAGGGTTTTCTGGGCTGAAACCAGGTTAGTCCCGGGCAAATTGAGATGGTTGGTCACCCTATATGGAATGCATATCCATTGGATAAGAAATTAGTCCTCAGAATTCATCACAGACCTTCCATCACTGAAGCTGAATGTCAAGTCTTATTAAACCAGACCCAGAGCAGAGGTATCACTATGCCAAGGGATGTTTAGTTGCAGTTATTCCCTCTAATGAAGGCCGAGCCTTAGGGGAAAATGAAAGCAGATCCCTAGGGACTCTTTCAAGCATCATAATCACTATAATAAGACAGACATTGAACTCCAGGGAAAGATAGCCCATAACCATGACCATAACCAAGTCAGTGGAGTTGGGTCAAGTCCATCACTTCTGGGCCATCTCAAGCCTCTTGGCCGGCTGCTGAGGTATCCAGATGGAACCAGTCTAAAAGCTGACAATTAAAAACAGTCTCAATATGAAGTAGTATTTGTCAGCTAGAAAACACCTCTGAAATCTTATCTCCAATCCCCTCATTTTACAGTTGAGGAAACTAAGAATCTGAGATGTTAACTTCACCAACAGAGAGCCAAGTTCTATAGGATCCTTGTTATTTGCTCCTACACTGACCAGGGTCCCTTTGAAAGAATGGTCACTGCTTTCACTCTACAGGTGAGAAAATGAGTCCCTTCCATTGCTTGCTCTCAACAGGCTGTCCTGTTTTGCATTTTCTTCCTCATTTTGTGTGCTCTGGAACACAAGTTCTGCTAGCCTTTTTGCAAATGACTTATTTCAATATACTGGTTGGTTGTCCCTAAAATAACTAACAGGTTCAAACATTACCTCTTTGTTGAATCATGGATTGGTTACTCTGAGATTTAGAGTAAAAAAGTTCACCACTATGTAAATTGCAGAGAAAGAAAGAAAGAGAGAGAGAGAGAGGGAGGGAGGGATGGGGAGGAAGGGAGGGAGGGAGTGAGAGGAAGTAGGAAGGAAGGAAGGGAGCAGGGGGAGGGAAATAAAGAAAAAGAAAAGAAGAGAAAATAAAAGGAAAGAAAGTCTAAAAACTCCAATATAAATTTGTGAAGCCTCATATAGGCACCTAATCAGGCTAGATGTTCCTGGATTTTATGTCACTGTGACAGACTTTAAAGTCTTGGTTCTGGCAATATATATGGGTTTTTTCCTCACCAATGGAAAGGCACAGTCCAAAATTCACATTCATTTTTATTTTGTTGTATGTTCTGAATCAAAAAATGACAATTGTCTACCATTAGCCTTAATGCAAGAGCAGGGGCCGGGCTAACCAAAATCGCATCTATTTAGAAGTATTTTCAAAACAGTATGTCCTAGTTCAACTATTTTGGGTGGAAAAGTACAGCTTGTTAGTATCTTGGAAGTTAGAAAGTTTGGGCTCACAACTGCCTTTCATAACAGCTGGTGTTTAACTTTTAACTTAGGAAGGCAGGGCATTTCAAAGAGAGTTTGTATGAGTTCTTACTGAAGACAATGTTTTATTTATCTGTGGAACTTTATCCAGACTAAGACATTTTATTTGAGCTTCCGTTATGAATTTCTTGCTGTGAGAGGTGTTAAATTCATACCTCCACAGAGAAGGCCTTGGTCTTTCTTAGGCTTATTTCCTTACATGCTTTTCCTTCAGAGATAATCTCTTTAAAGTCACAGAGCAACAGAGTCTGGTCCAGAAAATTCCTATTTCTTCCAATTCTTTCCAGACTTCACCTCTACAGGCAACAGATGTCTTTCCACCTCATTTACTCATCCAAACACATCTCAAAAGTATACACCCTGACTCTCTCAACAGACCTGTAGTAAATGGACTATTCCACTAATAGGGATATATTTCCATATATTCAACCTCCATTTTCCTTTAGTTCTTTTTTTTTTAATTAATTTATTTATTTGTTTTTATTTTTGGCTGTGTTGGGTCTTCGTTGCTGTGCGCGGGCTTTCTCTAGTTGCGGGGAGCAGGGGCTACTCTTTGTTGCAGTGCACGGGCTTCTCATTGCGGTGGCTTCTCTTGTTGCGGAGCACGGGCTGTAGGCGCGCAGGCTTCAGTAGTTGTGGCACGTGGGCTCAGTAGTTGTGGCTTGCGGGTTCTAGAGCGCAGGCTCAGTAGTTGTGGCTCATGGGCTTAGTTGCTCCGTGGCATGTGGGATCTTCCCGGACCAGGGCTCGAACCCGTGTCCCCTGCATTGGCAGGCGGATTCTTAACCACTGCGACACCAGGGAAGCCCGTTCCTTTAGTTCTTGACCACTCTTCAGAGACAGCTAATTGGAGATAATTATGTGGGTAATTGTAGATTCCAAAATTATCACTAGTTAATTCCAAGCCCTAGAAATATTAGTCATACACTAATGGTGTTAGTCTGTGCAAGATTTGACTTTAAAGCAGGTTTCAGTCAAAAATCAAAGTTCTTTTGTGTGTTTACTCATAATACACATCACAGTCTGAGAGAGTATACACAGCATCACATCAAAAAGCAAGAGGAGGCTAATTTCGATAAACTCTGTGGGATGCATAACTTTTTTCTTTTGCGGTATGCGGGCCTCTCACTGCTGTGGCCTCTCCCGTTGCGGATCACAGGCTCCGGACGCGCAGGCTCAGCGGCCATGGCTCACGGGCCCAGCTGCTCCGCGGCATGTGGGATCCTCCCAGACCGGGGCACGAACCCGTGTCCCCTGCATCGGCAGGCGGACTCTCAACCACTGCGCCACCAGGGAAGCCCCTGCATAACATTTTTTAACAAACTTTTCACATATTATACTTTTGTATAGTAGGACAAAATCAAATTCTCTGGACTTTTGATGAATAGTCATACTTTATAAATGTGATTAATCAGTGAGCAGGAAAAGGTAAAACAATAACTTTACCAGTATATATTGCCTTAAAATGTAAGCTTTAAATATAGAAGTTTAAGGTTATATAACATAGTTAAATGACAACGTCCAATTTTGACCAGAAAAATCTTTTGGTTTTTTTTTGGAGAAACTCCCCCCCCCAAAAAAAAAAAAAAAAAGTATTGACACCTGTGTACCCACCACTCACAAATGATAATATTGAACGTTTTGTCATGTCTGCTTTATGTCTTTCTTTATGAAAGAAACAAACACTACACATAAAGTTGGAGTCCCCTTTGTCTCCCATCCCCAATCCCACCCCGACCCCTTCCCAGAGACAGACATTCTAATTCGGTGAAATAGTTAAACTATATGATCTGCTCCATTTGTTTTTGTGCAGAAAAATATACTTAGCATTATGTTTTTCCACAGCAATATTTACATATAGTGTACCGAAATGCTGATTTTACTATGAAAACAATGATTAACCATGAGTCATAGTGTTTGGACATTTTACAAAATTAAACTTCACAGAATTATCTAGAAATCACAACAATGCTATAATATTTATGAAAGATGATGCAGTCTTATGAAATTCAATTATTTTATTACATTAAACAGAAAATACCTTAGGTATATGTTTTCATGATGACAACAGCAAATACTGTTTTTTTGTGTGGTTTTTTTTTTTTTTTTTTTTTTTTT
>NC_041220.1:71513280-71556276 GCF_002837175.3 Physeter macrocephalus | reverse complement strand
AGGCTCAGCGGCCATGGCTCACGGGCCCAGCCGCTCCGCGGCATGTGGGATCTTCCCGAACCGGGGCACGAACCGTATCCCCTGCATTGGCAGGCGGATTCTCAACCACTGCGCCACCAGGGAAGCCCTGCAAATACTGTTTTTGATCAACATAATTTCTTGAATATAGTTTATGAAGTCTGATTAATAGTCTAGACTATGGTTACTTTAATGGTAAAGCAACCAAGAGTTTACTATTTTACTATCTTGACTATTAAATAAAATACATGATATTAGCAATATTTAGAGAATTCTAATAAAAGCTATTAGCAACACCTAAAGAATCCTCCTTTATCATTTCCTTAAGAAGTATTTAGTAGAGAATATTTGTCATAAATATTTGAAAACAAATTGTACTTCTATAACGTCAAAGTAGCTCCATAAATGTCAGCCCTGCCAGAATAATTAGGAAGCAAAATCATAGTTTTTGAAGTTTTGGGCTTATCATCCAGGCTCTTTGACTTGTGTAACTTTGCTGTTATCTTGTTGGATGGCCTTAGAGAGATCATTTAATCTCTCTAGGATTCAATTTCCTCACCTCAAAAATGCCTTGGTTGGTGGCATTGGGGTGGGGAAAGATGAAAAGAGATGATCATTAATATTTCTCCCAGCTCTAAAATTTTATTATTCTATTATTCATTATCTCCCTCCCACTCAGTGTTCTAGGACATAGATTGGTAATTAGTCAAAACTGAGGGGACCTTCTAGCAAAATAATCAGACTTAACATTGAAGGCTATAAGAATTTGAAACAGAAAAACCTTTTCTTAATTCATTATAAGATCAACTCACTCACAAGAAACCAGACAAAAACCGCTAGAAAGAGAAATGAGAACTAGAGAAATATATGTGTATTTACTATTCACTGTAAAGATTTTACAGGATAAAGAATATTTATCCAAAGAAACTCATGTTAAATATAATTGAATTTCCACTCAAAAGAATGATACGTTGTATCAAAATAATGTGTTTAAGGTTATGAAATATTTCTTTGTCCGTATAGAAAAAATAAGTCACTATGCATTATATAATCAATGATGATAAGACTGTCTCATAACCTTATGATCAGGCCAAGTACTATTATTTCTCAATATCAATATCCCTCCTGAGTTTATTACAACTAATTACTTTGTAAGAGTAAGTAAAAATTGGCAAATGAGCAAAACAATGATGCTTATAAAGGAAAAATAATAAATTTGCTGTTCAACAGTTCTTGTCTAGTATAAACGAACATATGGTAACTTTGTACATCTTCTTAGGGGAAGGTGAAAACCTACTATATCTGTTGTGGAATTTCCCATGCAGTTGTTACATTCTTTTGTACAACTTTAAGATCTGGTAGACAAAAAGTGACAGTGAAAGAGGATCACCTAGATGTGTGGAAGAAACTTCCCTGAAGTTATCTTTTCTAGTCAATTCCCTTCTATTTAGTGGTATCTTCTTAGCAAATCTAAATGAATGGCTCTGTAATATTTTTAGTGACTCCAAGAAAGAAAAATATATGCCTCTGTAATGACTACCATTAGAATTGATTGACCCTCACAGACCCAACATTCTCCCTAAATGAGACAATGATGTGAAAGAACACTGTAAATGATAACAATTGTTAGGAATTATTATTGAGGAGACCATTCCAAGGCTGACCCAATCATGTGTTTCATCACAAAAATTCCTCCTAAGTGGCAGGGTTCATTTCGTATTTATGAAGGGTCCGGGACTCGGAATCTTGAATATCTAAATTTTCATGTCTGTCGTTCATCATCCTTCTTTCAAGTTCCAGGGAAAGGTATGAATAGAGGTCAATGTCAAACACATACACGCTTTATTACTATGAAATTCCAACATGGCCCCCTCATAAGCTAGGTTGGCCCATGGGCAGAATCCCTTTTACTCAGGCTAGAATGAGGCAGACGGCATGAAACCAAAGCTTGCCAAGCAGCTTCCTTCCCCCTTTCACTCTAGGCTCTCAGATGATGAGGAAAGGGAAGTCAGGGAAAATCCTGCTAAAAAGCAAGGTAATATAAGGGGTTTTCTCTAAGGTCTAGAGCCAGGCTGGTCTAAGTGACCTAACATCCCATCATACCATTGCAGCCATGTGGGAGAGAGAGTCCAAAGAGACAGGATCCCAAGAAATGGAACCCAGATCCCAAGAAATGAGACCTCTGGCTCCAAAATATCTTTGTCTCTACCTAGCCACACCACTACAGTATTTCCTCCTCCTCTGTGAAAACGGTGGGTCTGGGGGGAGAATCATGTATTTTTTTTCCTTCCTCTTCCTTTAAATCTATTCTCTGTGCAAAAGCAATTGCTTTTTTCTTTCTTTTACATAAAATAAATACTTTGGTATCTGTGCAGTACTTAGGTATTATAGGGTTTATTTCTTACCTGTTTAAAAAAAATAATTGGGTTTGTGTGTTCCAGAGAAGCTGTGATTAGTTCAGATATGCTAAAGGGCAAGTTAACCAGCTACAAAGTTATATTTACATACCTTGCTTAGGAATTGTTCAATGATTTTCTCAAAATTGCATCTGATCATTCTTCACATTTTTGCTTTATGAAATTCTTGTAATCTTTTTTTGAAATGCACAAGAGGCAATATACATCATACTTATAAAAAAATGGGTTTGTCTTCCTTGGCTTTGAAAGTGAGAAGTTTGAGGCTGTGGTCTCTTCATTTCCTGCCATTTATAAACTGGGGCTAAGATTCAGTATCCTTGGACTCTTCATCTTCATATTTCAGAGTGACACGAAGAAACTAAATGAAAGAGAATACATGGAAGTGTTTTGGAGAGTTACTTGGCCATTTCACAAGGCCCTTTATGATCCAGAGAGAAGGAATTCAATACGAGAAAAAGCTGCTATTCTACTTGGAGCATCATTCATGTTTTTCTTACCCTGAAGCCTTGATCCATTCCCTTATACTTTTCCCTCTTTAGTCCTATCTGGTGTTCTGGAGCCTCATTCCTCTTTGATAGGAGAATTTTAAAATATTTGAAGGCCGTTATGCTTTGTGAGATTTTCATTTAAAGTTCTTGTGTCTTCAACTGCTGAGCTGGCACTCCACAACTACTAAGCCCGTGCACCCTGGACCCCAAGTTCCGCAGCAGGAGAAGCCACCGCAATGAGAAGCCTGCCCACCGCAATGAGAAGCCCGCCCACCGCAGCGAAGAGTAGCCCCCCGCTCGCAGCAACTAGAGAAAAGCCCATGCGCAGCAATGAAGACCCAATGCAGCCAATAAATAAATAAATTAATTAATTAAATTTAAAAGTTCACACTGACCTTTAAAAAAAAAGTCCAACAATCTCTTTTAAAAAAAAATAAAGTTCTTGTGTCTTAAGAAGATCATAAATCACAAATAATGATGTTAAACTTGCGTCTGAGACATAATAAACGCTGCTTTGCAATGAGAAGAACTGATCTCTGGTTTAAATACATGCATCTACTAGTTTTAACAGCAAAGAAAAGACTCTGGTTTAATTTAAATACATGTATCTACTAGTTTTAACAGCAATATCTTGGACATATAAAATGACCAAAAGGTAGAGGATTTTTTTCAGACATTATTTCAAAAATCTTACAGTAATTAAATCCATTTTGTAGAGTGAGAAGATGGGAACATTGGAATCAGAGAGATATGGGTTTAATTCATGGCTTCTCCAGCTGAATGGCCTTGGCAGTTATTTACCTTCCTAAGCCTTATTCCCTTATCTCAGAAATGGAGAAAACAGCACCTATATCTCAGAGTTTTGGTGAGGATGAAAGAACATGTAAGCAAAAACCGTAACACAAATATGGTGAAATACTCAACAGTGAGTAAACGGAGTGAACAGCATCAATATATGTCAACATGGGTGGATGATCAAAATCAAAAGTTAGAGAGAAAACAGTGAGAAACAGAATTAGACAGATTGCACAATGACATTTAGATAAGTATACTCTTGTGCTCACATAAAACAATATGCTATTGTTCATGAAAGGCAGATCGAAAAACTCACACTAAATACAGTGTGAAGGAGTAAGCGCCTTTGGGATGGTGAAAAGGATCTTAGATGGGAAATGAAAGAAAGTGAAATAAAAGGAAGAACGTTGGACATGGATCAGTCATGACAATTGTTCTAATTTTGTGAACCTCAGGTCCAAGAAGAAAGGAGAAGAAAAATAATGTTCAGCACAAAGCCGGCCACATAGCAGAAGCTCAATACAAGTGGCTATTTTTATTACTGGAGTGAGGTCTTACTCAGCAAATAAACTCAGGGGTTTATTTGCATCAATTTGACCAGTATTACTGAGCTTACCAAGATTTACAGAGACAAGCGTTGAGCCAATGGAGTCAAAAGACCAGAAAGAAACTATGACAAGTAAAGAATGGACAGAATATATTTTCATGATAGAGAATACTTAATACATACTCCTAACAGCTATTATTTACTGAGTGCTTACCATGTGCTAGGCATTAATTAATTAAGTAATCCAACCAACATGTACTTATTGAATGTTTATTGTGTGTGAGACACTGTTCTAGACGTTGGAAATACAGCAGAAAGACAAAAACTACAATGACAACAACAGACCCGGCTCTTCTGGAGCTTATATTCCAGTGAGGAGAGGGAGGGAATGATCAGTAAAATGGACAGTATGTTAAATGGTGGTATGAGGCCTATGGAGGAGACAACAAAGCAGGGAAGGGAATGACGAGATGGAATGGGGATCATGAGATTGCAGTTGTTAAGTAGGAAGGTCAGGGAAGGCTTCTCTGGGGGGCACTGTTCCAAACTCATTTCATGTATTATCTCTTTTAATCTTCTTCTGTGAAGAATTTGCTTTTCTAAACCACGACTGCTGTTTCTCAGATGAGTAAACGGGGGCCCAGAATCTGTCCGTGCGTTTTCTAAGGTTTGATCGCTGGCTAAGTGATAGACACAGAGTTAGGGTTTGAGCCACCTAACTCTGGAGCTGTCTCCATATATATTATCTCTCATATAGGGAGATGGAAGGGGTCCTGGGGGATCGGCCAGAATGGGGAGCAGGAATGTGGTTTGGAAAAGCATCGAATGAACAGTCTCACGGTATCCATGTTATATTTTTGAGAAATTAAAATAAACATCTTTTGGTGGGAAAAACAACTTCAGAATGTAAAACTGGGCAAAATCTTCTGGGCTGGTGGGTGTAACCGGAGGTTACAAAGGATATGTCAAATATTTCCATTAAGAAATCATGATTTAGTCCAAGTCTTAATTTATTGCTACAGGACCAGGAACCTCAAGATTGTCAATGACTTGCCCAACCTCATATGGCCTGTTTGTTGCAGAACCAGGGTGGAAAACTGAGCTTGAAAGACTAGCCAACCAGCACAACCACAACAGCTGGGCGGGGCCGGGCCACTCAAGCCTTGGTGCTTTACCCCGAACAGCTGGACCCGCCAAGCCTTCTTGGTCTTAGGGCTCCTTCTTTAAACTGCAGAGAAGCTCAGATAGGTGACAGTAGACAACGGAGTCACAGGAGACCCATTTACAGAAGAGAAGGAGGGAGTATAATTATATAGTATAATTATAGCCCTATAGGATAGGTATGAAGAGTGTTGTTTTACACATGGGAAAACTGAAGCTCAGAAAAGCTACTTTACTTACTCAAGGTCACATGGCAGGCAAGAGAGGCTCCTGATGATTTAAGATTTTGTTCTTTCCTTGCGTCTCTTCCTTTTCCCTTATTTGTTTTCATCGTTTCTTCCCTCCAGCCTCTTTTTATTCGTACAAATTTTTATTCGAAAAAAAGTTTTACCGTTTTTCCTGCAATAGTTATCAAGTATCCAGTGATAGAGCATGCGGTTACCATGACAGCACAGCCTTTACTGAGGTCAGACCTCCCCTCTTTGCCTCCAGAAACATATTTCACAGTTTTCCTTTCTTTGTGGAACTTGTAACAGCCGCAATTTTACATTTTGTTTGGGTGACCATTTGCTTAACGTTTGTCCACCACTTAACTGTAGGCTTCCTAATGGCAGGGACCAGCCTGGAGTGTGCCCCCAGCGTTTGGCACAAAGCCTAGCACTCAGGCTTTCTGTAAATATTTGCTGAGCGAATGTTCTTGTGGTTTCTCTCAGCTCTCTTCTGAAAATTAGACGCACAGTAACCTCTAGCTCATAATTATGTTAATAGATACTGTATAACAAGTCGGGTCGGTATTTACAGGTAGCACACAGGTAAACGAACACACACAGGCATATACATGCCTGCACAAATAGCCCCCGGCAGGTGCCCTCAGGGGGAAACGCACGCCGTCCGAGCGAGCAGAACCAGCGTAGTTAAACACGCCTGCGCCGGACTCTGCCGGCCTCCGCAGCGTGGGAGGACAACCGGCAGCCGCGCCACTGGAGTCCCGGGCCCCCGGGGACGCGTCGGCTGGCCGCGGGCGCCGGGGGCGGTGGCGGAGTGGGCGGTGAGCTGCGCCGTGATTGGTCCGCGGGGGCCAGAGGGGGGCGGGGCTGGCTGCGGGGGCGGGCACTCGAAGAGAAGGGGGTGTGCGCGGCGGCGGCGGCAGTAGTTTCAGTATAATCAAGGCAGCCGACTGGTTGGACGGAATTTTTTGCGCGCTTTTGCTTCCTCTCCTTTGGTTGCGTTGGTGGGCACGCGGAAAACAGCCGGGAAGCCGAGGACCCCGGGTCCATCTGCAGGTGGGTTGTTCCCTGGTCAGCAGTTCTCACGGGAGAAATCGGAGTCCGGCAGCGGGAACGCGCCACCCTGCTGCGCTCTGCGCTCTCCCAAGCGGCCCGGGAGCTGCGCGCGGAGCAGCCCGGATCTCTGACTGCCCCCCGGCTGCCGGTGCCCCTGGAGGCGGCGGGAGATTCTGGCCAGCGAGCGCTCGCTGGTGCAGAGCGTCCCGCAAAAGCGGGGGAAGTGGGGAGTCCTCCTGCCTGGCCGCCAAGGGCGTCTGGGGCCGCCCTGGGAGCGGACACGGTGCCAGCAGGTGCGGGGCCCAGCCGCTGGGGCCCGGGCGGGGACAGGCTTGGGTTTTGCTTTGCTTCTCTTGCCCCGATCCCGCAGCCAGGCCTTCTGTCTCGAGATCTTGGTACAGTTTTTGAGGATTTGTCTGAGTTCTAGTCGCTTTCATCCTTTCTTCATCCTTTCTTCCCTTCCTGTGCACAGCTAGGCTGTTTCCTTCTACTTCTTGGCTAGTTTTCGTGAGTGTGTGGGGGTGTGGGTGAGCAGGTGGGGGTCCTGCTTATTTTTGGTGACGGAGCCTTATAATCTAGGGTCTGACTCTCAGGAAGAGACAAGCGAACAGAGGTCACGTGCTCGCCACTGACGAGGTGATATTCTTTCTCCGTTCAGCTGGTAACTTGGGACACAACGTGTCGCCTTGCTCTTGCCTGCGCTCAGGTGAGTCGTCTCGGGTCACCTGGCCGGGCGATAGTAACGTGAACTGTGGGTACCTGGGAGCCTCTCGGGCTGCTAGCGTGGGGACGCTCCTCTCTCTAGGGGAACCGTGGAAACAACTTCAGTGCTGTACAAGCGGAACAGGGGGGCTGGAGTGTAAGTGTGTGTGTCTGTGTGCGAACCACTGGAGTATTGATTCCCACCTTACCCCAACCTGATCCGCGCAGCTCAGGCGAAAGCAGCGCAGCTAGGTCCTCTGACAGTGCGGAGGGCGGCACAAGTGTAGTAAACCGCAGGAGGGGATCTCTAGGGATCCACTTTCTTTTCTGAACGTAAATGTGTCTGTCTTCGCCGACGAATTCGGTGGGTATAGTGTGTATGGATGAATATGCACAGAAATTTGTGTATGTGTGTTTGGGCAGAAGGCGTCTCCAAGGAGTTCTTCGTCAGCAGCACCATGTGACGATGGCCAGGGACCGCTGGTGTGCGTAGATCTATATTTAGCCCTGGATGATCTCTAATGGCCGAGGGAGGGTCTCTGAACTGAGTGCATAAAGGGGAAGAGTTCAGGGATCAGGGTTTTGCACTCTTGAATAATGTCTGGTACAGTCAGACTCAGATGGGGTGAATAATTTTTCTTTCCTCCCGAAAACAGTAGCTAGAGCTTGGCATGTGATAGCTGTGTCTTAGTTTAAAACATGGACCATGGTGATAAGCCTGTGCTAAGAAACAAGGAGGTTACAGTTAACCAGAGTATATGCCTGACTGGAGATTTGGAAGGAAAACAACTAGTCAGGTGAGGTTTAGAGCAAATGTAGAATTGACTTCTAAAAGGAAAGAAAAATTCTTGGCTGTCGAGATTTTCATAGCAGATTAAAAAGTGTGGCAGCTTGTTAGGTCCTATCATTAATGGTTAGTTTATGGCGGGGGGCAGTTGTTGGGCCAAGGAGGACCTAGGGCACTTGACAGAAGTCAGGGTTCACAAGCGGTGCTCTGTTATGCCTTTCAAGCAGGTTTTCTGGCAAAGTGGAGAAGATCAGCTACTGATGAGCAAGTGTCTTGTTGGCATTCTTCCACGACATGTGGGTCAACCCTTTGTTTTTCTAGAGGTGGCAATATTTCTGGCTACTGAGTGTAGTACTTTTCAGTGGTCTAATGGAGTGTTAAATTCTTAGAATTGATTTCTCCCCTGGTGCGTTTTCAGTCTTGCTCCATTTTATATGCTCCACTAGACATTTAATCTGATTCCTGAGATCATTCTGTCTTTTGGAACAGAAAATCACCATAAACTATTTATATTTATTTTTTTAATTTAATTTATTCTTAGGCATATGTTGTTAAATATTTTAAATATTTATTATTTATCATAATAATTCACATTTCTTATATTATTACTAACATTATATTCTTACAGTCTAACTACTGGCCAATAAACTACAATAGACAAAAAAAAAAAAATCAATTGAATAACACCTATCTAGGAAAAAGTAAGAAAATTGAAGGGGCAAAGCTAGGTGACTGTTTATGTTGGTAAGTTACCTAATATGGCACCGGAAGTGCTGGGATCAACTTTATCAATCTCCAGAGGTGGTCTGGAAGAATTAGACTTTGGAGGAGCATTTGGATGACCCCAAAGACAGTACCTGCTTGGACAGGAGATGAGAAAATGAGGGTATCCTCCCTTACTTGGGAGAAGAATCTGGAATCCCTGAAGCAGGGACTTAGAATCTTGATTCTGGTGCCACAAATAATAAATGGAAAAACCATTATAACATTTTGTAAGGTCTTAAAGAGACAAACTGTACTGTTGAAAATACTGCTTAAGATTGATGAGATTTTTGTCTTTAGTGGTTGAATTCAGGTGTTACCTCCCCTTTAGTTGTCCTTTTTGGTTTTCCAGTTAAATCTATAAAAATTAGATTTGTGCAACCCTTGATTATCCTAGGATGACAGATGTAGCCTAACTCTGTGGGCAGATTTCTGCCTTGGGAATAGAGCCTAGGGTTCTAATCAATCTGGAGCCCTAACAAGTCACTTACTCTCTTGCTATACCTGCTGGATCTGTGAAATTGATGAGGTGTTGAACTAGAAGATTTATGAGTCTCTTTTAGCTCTGTGTTAACTGATTGATCTTGCTGTACTATCACCTCGTTCATTTGCACCCTTTATTAGCTGAACAATCAAGGCTGAAGAATGGTCTGCAGTTAGATGTTCAGCTACTTGGTGCGTGGAAATGAAGAGAGAAGAGTGAAATTTCTACTTATTGGTGAAAATTATGTAGAGATTTATTATCTGCTTGAGCTGTTTTTTGCTCTTGTTTTTCTCCTACAAGTGTATTTAAAAATGCTATTTTCAAGAAGTTTGAGTCAGGAAAATTTTTTGGACTTTTTTAAGTCAGTGTTACTATTTTGTCATTTTAAAACCAGTCTTTTGACCAATCATTTTTTCTTAGGTTTGTGTGTTTATTATTTCATTTCAAGGTACATTTATATCCAGAAGTCATTCAATTGATTCAAATTTTATTAGGAAGCCCTGGTGTGAAAATGAGTTTAACACAGGGAAAGTACAAATGAGTCTTGTAAGAAAGGAAAGCACTTTATAGAATGCTAGTATCCTTCTATTTATCTAAAAGGGAAGAATGGAGGGCGGTGTGGGATAAGGATAATTTTTCAAGAACTTGCAGCCAAAAAAATAAAATTATCCCGGTAACCATGTTCCACAATAAATTGTAAATAGAAAATTCTACTTGTTTACTGAATGTCCTCACTAAGTATGCTGAGGTGAACGGGGTTTAGAAACATAAACCCTTTTAGTAAAGGAGGCTCCCCATTTGATATTCTATAATTTGGCTTGAGATCTATCATGTATAAATGATTCAACTACTTATATCTGTATCTGTGCTGTTCAAGGTAATGGCCAGTGCTGTTCAGTAAATAGCCACATGGGGATATATGAACTTAAGTTTAGCTAAATTAAACAAACAAAAATTGCCCTAGCCACATTTAAGTGTTCAATAATAGCTACGTGTGGTGAATGGCTGCTGTATTGGACAGAAGAGGAACATTTCCAATATTCCAGAAAGTTCTGTTTTGACAGCACTTAATTAGATAACAATGATTCTGATTTTCCAGAAGATCACTTTTATTCCTCTGGAAAAATGACAATTCTCATCATAGGCACCCAAGACATAAGGAAATAAGACTGGCTTTATATGTTTTCAACTGTGTGTCATGAGCAATGCCACTTTCCAAAGTTCAATAATATTCCACGATCCCAAACACCAATTTCTCAAATTTTTCCCCCAGAACTCTAATTATCCTTTGACTTTTCTAAACCAGCATTTACTGTTACTGCTAGAAAGCACCAATCCTTTCAAAGACAAGGCACGTGGAGCCATCTACTGTTAAGATCAGGAACTGCATGGCAGTTGTAGATTAAAAACATTGCGGGAAGAATGTCAACATGTGCTGTGATCGGTTCCTACAAAAAAAATTAGTAAAGATTTATCTCATAGAAAAGTTTTAAATGATTCTCCAGGCCCATTTCTAGTTGCCACGTACTGAATTGTTGTTTTGTGTCTTAATAAACTGCTGACAAGATATTCTCAAGACAAAAGATGACAAATTTTAGCTTTGTTTTTCTTCCAGGGAAACCAAAGATGGTAATTATTTGAGTCAGAACCCCTTTCCTCCATTAATTAGGAATTAGTGAAGAAAAATTTAAGTAGCATCTAGGACAAATCAAGCAAAATGCACATTCATTTTTAAATGTGGAATCCTATAATAAATCAGGAAATACCACCATTTCATCATTGTAGAGAGAAATAGGACCTTCTTTCCTCAAAAATACTGATTATTTCCCCTTGACCGTGAAATCTACAAAGCATTTGGGGCTCAGTTCCAAAGAATGTACTTATCTGGGAGTTACTTACTTTTTGTTCACATGCCAAAGAAGTGAGTTGATTCTGAGTCGTCTACTCTGTTTTGTTTGTAATCTCAACACAATACCTCTTTTCTCAAGGAGGTTAGCAGAGGTGTAGCATTTCTAGTGTCCAGAGATGCTGCTAGAAAGAAATGAGAAGATAATCTTTGAGACTTTTTTCAAGCTCAAAATAAGCATTTTATTTTTATTTTTATTTTTTTGCGGTACGCGGGCCTCTCCCGTCGCGGAGCACAGGCTCCGGACGTGCAGGCTCAGCGGCCATGGCTCACGGGCCCAGCCGCTCTGCGGCATGTGGGATCCTCCCGGACCGGGGCACGAACCCGCGTCCCCTGCATCGGCAGGCGGATTCTCAACCACTGCGCCACCAGGGAAGCCCAAAAATAAGCATGTTTTATACAGTGTGGGAGACTTGACTTTTACTTTCCCCCAACTTGAATCCATAGTTAGAGAAACAGTCTCTGAGCGTGCAGTCAGCACTTGTATTCTGAGATCCAGCCGTCCCAAAAGGAGGCTAAAAGTACTTGAGATCCCAGCTGGAGTAAAGTTGAAATGTGTGAACTCTTTCTCATTCCGATCTCTGGAGCCTCAAATGAGAAAAGGAAGAGGCTGCATCTCACCAAAGTGCAAAGTTCCTTTGGAATTTAGATGGGAATTTGGGAACCAGTCATTGCCGGATCTTAAATTAAGCCTCTCCTCCCTAAACAAATATGCTTTCAAAGTTCAACTGTGATAGGGAGGCCTTCCTCTACCTCGTTTGGACACATGCCCAGCATTTGAACAGAAGCGAAAGGTTAGCGATCAATATAAAGACATTGGATTTATTAAATATTTCACTGAGGTGCTCTATGATGAAATAGGGGCTGAAATAAACCTTTCTTTTCTTGGACTCCTACCTTTGCTATCTCATTCTCCTGAGTGTGAAGGAAATGCTGACTTGACATCCTGGCAGAGATTTACCAAACACCTAAAGCAGATGTTGAAGGGTGACTTTTGATTTAGTTCCCACACCCATCTTTTCCTGGCCCTCTTCCAGTTTGAATTGTCACCTGAAACCACCTTAGCCTGATGCACCTGCCTCCTCGTAAATAACCTTGTGCAAAAGCAGTCACTAATTCAAACACAGTCTGTTGTTTCGAAAAAGGCAGCTTTTCATCTGGTGCTTTAGTTGGTTTGAAACCATTAGGCATGCCTTTCAAATCCATTCATCCCTTAAATCACCTAGAGCTTGCTTCCTTGCTGCTGGATCAATGTCATGCTGAACTTTTGCAGGGTCCTTGGAAGGACATGATATATCTTTGTGACTGAATTAGCTGCCCCCGTAAGATATCTTGTCTGTCAACCAACTTTTCAGCTTCCCAAATTAAATGTAAGAAGGAACATTCATCTTGTATACGTGGGTTGGATATCTTTTACTTCCCCTTGGGAAGTTTTCCAGAAGAACCTGTAATCTGTATGCTAAGTTTGGCAGCTCAGAGCTTTCTTTTAGCCTGGGTCACTGTTTTTTTGGGTTTTTTTTTGTTTGTTTGTTTTTGCGGTACGCGTAGGCCCAGCGGCCATGGCTCCCGGGCCCAGCCGCTCCGCGGCACGCGGAACCCTCCCGGACCGGGGCACGAACCCGCGTGCCCTGCATCGGCAGGCGGACTCCCAACCACTGCGCCACCAGGGAAGCCCCAGGGTCACTGTTTTTAAAGCCAAAATCTGTTTCCCATTGTCTCATTGCCTCCCCCTTAGCCCAAAGTGCTCCCTCAATGTGTGTGGGGGGGAGCTATTTAAATATCTCCACACAAACCAAAAGAAGTGTCTTTTTCATTCTCTTCAACGCCATTGGATCAGTACTACTAGAAAATATTTACATGTATTGGTTGATTTCTAAGGAGCCAGTCTTCAATGTGTTAAACCAAGGTTCCCTTCAGAACCACTATGTTCTCCTTCTTTGAGGAAGTAGATAAATACGATCCAGGTTCTGTACCGGCCAGCACATGTACTTCCTAATCTGGGGTCTGAACTCCCTGAAAGTATATACAAACTTGTTGGTCGATTTCTCTGGGGGCACTGTGTGGAGAAGTTTGTGATCTTCCTAAAAAGTTAAGAGCTACTGGCCAAACAATATATTCTGAGTTTCCAGCAACTGGCTTACGAATGAAATTTTGCAAGGTGAGAATTGCTTGTGAGATTAACCTATCCTCTGTCTTATCTTACTGGTAGTGATTTGAATAGAGTCAGCAGCTTTTTCAAGCGTCTCATATAAATCTCACCTTTTCCAAAGGAGTTAGCTACTTTGAAGTTTGACTTAACAGCAAATTCAGGCCAGTACTTAATGCTGTCACATATTCTCATTTTGGAAATAATCAGTTTTTCCTAAACCAGAGTTTTGGTTAGCAGGTCCCCATAGCAGGTACATTGGGTTGGGCAAAATTTGTGCTAAAGAAGGATGGCAGACAGTGGAGAAGTTCGTGTTGAGATTATGTTGGAAAGGGTGGAGAAGAGTAAATTGAGAGTTTACAGAACGCAACAGACAGAAAATAGTAATTGTGAGAGCTCTAAAGAGAAGGTTTGCTGCAGATAAGAAGTCAGGGCTACAGTGAGATTAAAGAAAATAAATGGAAGCTGTGGGGTAGGAGCCGCCTTACACTTAGCCCTTCTTCCACCGGGGAAGCTTTAGCAAATGGTTCCTGGAGTTAATAGCATCCGGGGCTCAATGCTTCTCTGGATTCTCATGTGCAGTACTTGGATATTCTATGAATTTGTTTTCTTAAACAAGAACCAAGCCAATATTTAATATTCTGAACTTCACTTTCTTTCATTCCAGAACTGAAGCAGGTAGAACTAAAGTCTTGGATGTCAAATTTGAGTAATGCTGAACAAACAGTGGTTCTTGATGTGGGTAATAAGAAGAAAGGTACTTGAGAGGAAAAAAAATCTACTATGTTTATCTTCTTAGGTGCTTAAAAATCCACTTCACAAGCAGTACTTTCTGTGCCATTCTGCTGACCTTTCCCCTCGTTTATCAAATGCATCTATTACACAAGGCAGTTGATCTTTCTGGAAAATGGTTAGACTGCCACTTGCTAGAGATTGTCCAGAAATTAGTTACATGTACCGTGATCCATGATCTCTCTTTTGGTCATTTGTCTCATCAGATCTATTTTACTGGAAATCTGTAAAGTATGTACAAGCAAGTATTACTGTATTTCGTTGAATCTAAGATGTCATCCATTGTAAGATGCTCTTTTATTTTATATATTGCTAAAAAAATGACTGTCAGTTAAACAGGTTTTCTTATCACTCAACTATTTATGTGCATACCAATTTCAAAGAAAATAAAATATGAAGAAGTGTATATTAGAATTTCTGAAGTCTCTGTCTAGATAGGACTATGCTTTGATTGCAAAGGTCAGTAGCTTAAATACTTTTGTTGATAGTGTTGCTTTTTAATAAGAGTAATTAATGACGTTCATACATCTTTGGGGCAAGGATTTATGTAGAACATGTAAAACATGTAAATTTTTCTAATAGCATGCAATTTGGGACAGACTGACAGGCTTTTCATTTTATGGTTAAACATTAAAAGTTCAAAGAAGACCATTGCAGTATAACATGATGTAGTGTAATAAATTTTGAATCTGGAATCTGAAGACTAGGTTTGAAACCCTGCCTGTTTGTCCCTTATCCGATGTGTAACCCCAGCTGAGTAATGAAGTTTTTCTGAACCCGTGCTTATGCAGTCAAACAGAGTAAGGATCCCTGCCAAACAAGGTAGATATACTATCCAAAAAGGCATTTGTAGGCAGTAAACCTTACACAGACGGGAGCTGCTGACATTCTCAGAGCCTTGCACACCGTGCATCTAGGCATTTCTCAGGGGAGCGGCCTTGAGCAAGAATCAGAGAAGTAAAGGGCTGTGGACTGTGGAGACCTTTTCCAGCACACAGGATCCCATAGTAGAAGAATGCACACTGAGGAAGGTGGAGGCCTAAGGAGTTGACAGTATATGGCAAGGTGGGAAAATAGGACCATTTTGCATGTAAGTAAGGGGCTGGGTCTCTTGGAGTGACTTAAATCTCAGCCATTGGTTGTTGCTCTACGCAAGATCAACAGACAAGTTCGTTTGTGGTCAATCAGCTGATTGGCAACAGAACTTTGGTCTAATTAGAAGGCAGAAAACAACCTATGATAGATTCTTTTCTTAAATTTGATTTTTAAGTATAATAAACTATAACCTCAATTAACTTATCTCGGTTTGGTGTCCATGGCTATTTGTAGTATTTTCTTTTGGTGCCTGGTTGGAGGGTTTTTTTGTTGTTGTTGGTATTTTGTGCCTCCTCAAAGAAATCCTGTGACACATTTCCAAGGAACAAAACAAAGACCTTTTGCCATTGCTCTAAAAATGCTCTAACTTCGCTATAAAGAAAATTGGTAGTTTTGTTATCATCTAGAATTTCAGAAGGAGTGAGCAAAATTGGAAATAATTTTCCAGATAAAAAACATACCTGGGGGCAGGGGCTGAGTAAGTGACTTTCCGAAGTTTTCACAGCTCTTAAGCCCTAGATTAGGGCTTCACTAAATCTGGGTCCTCGTCCAGATCTGAGTCCTTGTCCACTTTATGGGAGTAAATAATTATAAGTACACATATTTGGTGGCTTTTGGTGCTGATTCTTTGAAAGGGAACTCTGAGTGACTTGTGACTGTTTTGTGGCTAGTGCTTTCTGTCAATCAACCAAAGGCAGCAGAGGTGCAAGATTCAGAGGAGTGCCATGGGGCTCACGTGGTGCTGTAGCCATGTGGCTGTGTGGTCCTAGCCTGGTCACTTCACCTCACTGCCCAAGGTCTCAGTTTGCAAACTGATGGACAGAGAAGAGTGGACCTGATTGTCATGACGCTTGGGCCTTGGCTTCTTCTGTGACTGTTTTGCGGTCATTGCTAATCCCTTAGCACACATTCCCCACCCGGTTACAGGCTTTGAATCCTCACTCTTCATCCGGCCTTTTGGCAACCACTTTGGATTGATTGCAGTTGGGAAGCGAAATGAAATCTATTTTCCGTCTTGGACCATTTGATTTCTATGGTCCTTTTGAACTTTTAACATTTTCTGATTTCTCTGAAATTCCCAAATCCTGGCCAACCTTCTCCCCAAAGCACTTAATATTAGGACGGTTTCAGTAGTAATGAGTAAGTGGAGAAATCAAGGAAAATTCATGGTTCTTGGCAGACAAAAAAAAGAAAAACAACTTCAAGGGCATGAATAGAGTGAGTTCCACTTGTCATCCTGGATACCAAGGATATCGTGTGGTTTTAACCATCTAAAGCTTTTTTTAAGCCAGGGGCAGGAAAACCACATCCAGAGGGAAGGTTCCTTCCATGCTGGAAGAAGTAACTTTCAGGTGTTTTTCATCTCAGGTCCTGGCATCCCAGTTTAAGGACATTTTGAGTTTCTCAGGGCAAGGGTAGACAGGCTCTTGTTTTTCTTCCCACCAGGGACAACCCATTTGCAAAGATGATATTGCACATGAAACATACTCATAGAAAACTGGCAATTTGAAGAGGACAGAAACATACTTTGTCCGTTGCCTTATAAAATGTTAACATTGAGGTATTCATTTAACCATGATTCCTATGTGTGAGGTCTTACCAACTAAGTGGGGAGCATTTGTGTTAACATTTACATCCTTAGTTCCTGCTCCTTTGGCCATTATGACCATGTCCTGCCCAAGAGAGAGGGATGGTAATGATGACTCTGGTAGTGACAGGTGTGTCCCCAGACAGAGTGATTCTCAGTCCTCACTTTCTTCCCATTTGTAGCTATTTTTTGAAGTATAGTTGGTTTACAATGTTGTGTTAGTCTCAGGTGTACAGCAAAATGTTTCAGTTATACATATATATATATTCTCTTTTGGATTCTTTTCCATTATAGGTTATTACAAGATATTGTATATAGTTCCCTGTGCTATAGAGCAGGTCCTTGTTGTTTATCTATTTTATATATAGTAGTGTGTATCTGTTAATCCCAAATTCCTAATTTATCACCCCTGCCTCCGCTGCCGCTTTCCCTGTTGGTAAACCCAAAGCTTTGTTTTCTATGTCTGTGAGTCTGTTTCTGTTTTGTAAATAAATTCATTTGTACCATTTTTTTAAGATTCCACGTATAAGTGATATCATATGATGTTTGTCTTTCTTTCTCTGTGCTGGATTCTTTTTATGTTCTCCCTCAGCATTAGTTTGTGGATGGGACAGAGCACAAAATACTGAAGCTTTTTTTTTTTTTTCTATTTCTCTTTCCTGATGCTTCTTTCCCTAAATGCCACTTTCACCTGCCGAGTCGCCTTATAATGGACGTTGTTTTTTCCCAGCACCCCACCCCTGGCCACCCCCTGCCCAGGCATGCGCACACATTGTGAGGCTGTGGCCCCCATTAGTGGGAACTGGAACAGATGCACTTGGAGTAATGGATGTGCCTCCTCAGACAGGCCCTCCCCCTTTCGGATGCAGATATCTTTCAGCATCTTGAAAAGAGGGATTAGCCTGGGTTGTGTCCTCCTGCAGTCTCTGCACACCCTGTCCCTGTCAGTCTAAGCCCTGGAGATTGGCTTCCCTTCATTGTTTACCTCTGAAACCCTCACTCTCTGCAGCTCCTGAATGCCTCCATTGTCCAGACATGCTGCCAGAAACTGGAGTCTGTTTTTGGGGCCGGGAGCTCTGTCCCTAGGAATCCAAGTAATAACTTAATAGCCTTTGGCCTCTACCAAGCATCCTCTGACAAGGGCTTTGTGAGTTGCAGAGCACACAGATGAGGGCAGTGCTCCTTGTTCCCCAAATCAGGTGTTTTCTCAGCCTGTGTGTTTACTGAGAACTGAGGCTTTATAGAGCTCTCCACCCCAAAAGAATTTGACACAAAGGGGTGAAAATCAATAGCATCCGATCTTCCAGTGAACGCTGGGGAGTCAGCATTAAATCTCTTGACATATGCGTGCATCTATAAATACACACACACACACACACACACACACACACACTTTAGTTCTAAGCCTCTTTTACAATTTCATTTTTTCAACTTCTGTTTTGGTTATCTCCTCATATGCCCAATGCTAGTCTGGTATTTCTTAAGTGTTATGTAATTCTTCCCATCCAACTTTGAAGGCCTACCCATTTCCACTTTAGGATAATACTTGACTCAGGGGATTAAAGCAATTTAAAGCTCAGTTCCCCTCCCTGTCTTCATAACCGAATGTGAAGGAATGATATCTAAACATGGCAGCCAGAGACTTGAATTTAAGTACAGATTGGAGGCTTTGATCCAAGTGTTTTATGATATTTTATTGAATGACATTGGTACTCAAAAATATACATACATGTGTTATTCAAAGAGCAATTTGCTTCTTGATGGGTTCTCAGATTGTATCAGAACCTAACCTATTTTAAAAACTGCCTGTTTCCTCGTGATTATGAAAGCCTAATGCCTATTAAAGTTGACTTTTCTTTTGCATATTACTGACACTGTTTTTTCCTTTTTTATTCATTTTAGGAAAGTATGCCTCAAACGCCTCCCTTTTCAGCAATGTTTGACAGCAGCGGTTACAACCGAAACCTCTATCATTCTGCAGAGGACAGCTGTGGAGGGTTGTATTACCATGACAACAACCTCCTGTCCGGATCTCTGGAAGCACTCATCCAGCACTTAGTACCTAATGTGGATTACTATCCGGATGTAGGTATCCATGTGCCCCTGAAACACATCCTTGGTATCCAGCAGAATTTACAATAGAGTAGACAGGGACCCTTGATGCTGCAGAATTCTATCTGGGTTACTAAGAATTTTTCCAATAAGAAATTGCATATTGATTATTGAGTGCTTTGAGATCAGATTGAACCTGGCTATGATATGTCTGTGTATCAGTTTTCCTTTCAGGGTTGGTATCACATTGTAGTCAGTCAGAGACCTTCTAAATGAAATACCTGTAAGGTATGACTCATGCATATACCTTGGTTCTTAAATAGAAATGCCAGAGAACATTAGATGCTCCTAGAATGGTTAGTGACTTTTTGTTTTCCAAAACTGTGGTGAGAAAAGTGAAGTTACACAGGGAAACTTCACAGAAAAGAGAACAAGAGTTACATTCAAGATGCAATTCTTTATAGATTCGACATCAGATGACAGGTTCGCTTGTTTATGTTTTACTTTGATAACTGACATTTGTATGGATAACCCTTTCTAATTTAAGGAGTTCGTTTACATTTTCTCAGTCTTTATAGCAATTCCAAGAGGCTAGAGAGGAAGAAATTGAGATTCAGAATGTTGAGGAATTTGCACATGGTCTCACTCCCAGCAGCAACATTCAAACCCAGGTTTTCTATTTCTGGGGCGCGTGATGTTTCTTCCCCCTTCCCTTGTGCTACGGCTGCCCCTGTTATGCAACAGCTGCTTGTTGATAAAAATTTCATGAAAATATCCAGACCCTAGATTTGAATGTTTTTATAAATATAATAATGACCTTGGTGTGCAGAGGGTAGTTTGTGCTTGCCACAAACTATGTAGTTCACCATAATGTTTCTTACTGTGTTATCTCTGTGTGTGTGTGGTTTGTTACGTAGCATTTTCAAATATGTTGCCACACAGGGAAAACTTCTAATCAAAAGTAAAAGGCATCCCTTGTTCAGCCCTGTAAGTGTTTATGAGCTACAAACGGCACCTAAGGGGGAGAAAAACCCATGGAATTTTTCTTCTTATTGGGAGTATGAAACTACTATAACAAATAAGCTTTACTTCATTACTGGCTTCTGGGGAGACATTGTGGTTAAAGAAAAGTATATAGTGTGATATTATGTTTTATCAAATTGCTTAGCCTTTGAGCAAGTAAATAGATTACTTGAAAGTCTGTCTTTGAATGTTCTAACACAAGCATACAAATGGTCCAGTGTGTCATACTGGACCCACTGGAGATTTCTTGAGCTGATGTGGGTTGGGTGATTTTTTGGTTTCCATTGAGTTACCATAATATTTGGACACGGAACAAGATTCTGTATGGGTGGTATATTTAAGTTAGATTGATCTCCTTGGGCTGAATTTCATTCTTCTTTACTAGACTGAGTTATATGTCCTGGTATCCTGGCTCCCAGAGGATGGATGTAAAAATGTACTGTGAATAATTTAGTAGCTAAACTTACCCTGTACTTCTGTTATTTTTAGTATGGTTTAAGGGAAAATATATATCACAAAGTAAAGGAGAGCTCCATCTTAGGTTGTGTTACTACTAGTAAGCCTCACTTTTGAAACTGTAGCATTTTAACTCTGCTAAAGAGAACTTAGTGATATATGATGTATAATATATAAGAAAGATACTAGTTTCAGAGAGAATATAACCATGATGACTTTTTTTTTCTCTTGCCCCAGAGAACGTACATATTTACCTTCCTACTGAGTTCTCGGTTATTTATGCATCCGTATGAGCTAATGGCCAAAGTCTGCCACTTATGTGTTGAGCACCAGAGACTAAGTGATCCTAGTGGTGATAAGGTAACGATACCCTATTTGAACTTAACGTTTCTTTCCATTAAGTTTGGTAGCTTTATGGCTTAGATTTTGTGAAGTTGGTTTCCTTAAGTAACCATAGCTTCTCCCCAGGCTGAGGTTCATAAATGGTATCATGGCTATGCAGAGGGAATTGGAAAGGTATAAAGAACAAAGATAAATCTAGTGCCATGGAAAATCCCTCCGTCCTGCCTTAAGTTGGTAGCACTTGACATTGACTTGGGAAAGGGGGACTAGAGTCTTCTTTAACCCCAAAGACTTTGCACTAGAAGTTTACCATTAAGCCTGTTTGTAATTATTTATTTGATAGATATCACTGAATTTGATTTGCTTTTTCTCCCTAGAATCAGATAAGAAAAATTGCACCCAAAATTCTTCAACTCCTGACAGAATGGACAGAAACATTTCCTTATGATTTTCGGGATGAAAGAATGATGAGAAACTTAAAAGATCTGGCTCACCGAATAGCCAGTGGCGAGGAGGTTGGTAACCTGAATTTAGTACAATTACTCGAATTTCCAGGCAGCGGTCTTGGTGAGAAGTGGTGCTAAATTATGCATCGGCATTTCTACTGCTTCTTTTCTGTTGTTGCCTTTGGGCAAGTCCTCTCCACAGCATACTGGTCTGTTTGGTGTGTCAAAGGGGGATGATTATACAATCCCACTTCAAAGGGATGTGATCTAGAGTTTTATGTGATTAATTTGGGGGTATGTTCATGTCAACTCAAGCACAGGATTCATGATGCAAGTGTGTTTTCATTTTATCTTATTTATAACTTTCTTCCTTCCAAAAAGATTTGACCTAGCAAGTTAGATTATAAATATCACATTAGGAGATATAAACACTAATACGTGTAAAATAACATATTTATATATTAACAGGTAATAAGTAATATATTAATAAATCAGAAATAGAGAGTTTGTATCACGGAAGGGAGAAAACAAATGTGCTAATACTGAGAATCAGTAGAGTAGGACAAGATTGCTGTATTTTAACTGTAAGCTCCAGGTAAAAGGGAAATACAGTTGGCTATGTAGTTTTCACTGTCAGAAAAGAAAAAGCATAGTAATCCTTCAAAGCATTAAATTAAATGAAATTTTTAAAAAATTTCCTGCAAGGACTTTGTGAATGAGATCATGGAAACTGCTCTGTATAGTGTTTATAACAAATGCTCCTTGATAAAAACTGAGGCCATAAGATTAATATATAAATTAGCAGAGGTAATTCTTTAGGAGTGGAGAAGACAAAGAAAAAAGGATCCAAGTCTTGTGCCTGGAAGTTGATTCAAGGCTTAGCACCTAGACTTAGATGGAGATGGAAAGTAAGTCTGTTAGATAATCTTTCATAAATATCACTTCCGTCAGTTGAGCTACCTAGCTGTGACAAATTCAAGGTTATCCTCTTTGAAGCAGGCCTGGAAGGCTGTTACTCTGTTTTGAGGCTTGTTGGGCAAGGATGTCTTTGTAGTTTCCGTACTTAGGCACAGGTACAGTGTTAGAAAAAGGTAGCTGAAGCATTTGGCAAAGGCTGTGATGTCTTGTTTCATCCATCTTAAAATGCATGTTCCCATTACGAATAACCTACCTGGAGAAATCATTCTTTCAGGGCTGTGCTGTCAAGATCATGGAACAAGACACCTATCTAGTCTGTCTACTTCTGGTGAAAACATTTTAATACTGTTTCCCCTAACTTTAACAAAAATCACACAAATTATATAAGATTAGCACTTGAAAAATATGCACTTGCTTCCCACATTACGTTTGCATGAAAATGGAATTAACCCTTTTACACTTCCCCTATGACATTATATTGAGCACTGGCGCTCAAGAGAGCCATCACTTCTGCAAAAGCCTGAATGAGTCCTTCTGCAAGTTATGACTATTCTAATCATTTTGCTAGTTTGCGTGTAACAGGTGCTAGCAAGGTAGGAATTGGTAGGTCCGTCACTCACAAAGGCAAAAGTTAAGCATCACAGTTTCGTAGTAAATCTTTTCTTAGAGCGGAAGTTGCTTGGCAAGTTGTTGTGTTGCTTGGCAGGGTCAGTGCTGGCTCGGTGACCTAAGTTTATGGCAGGCTGCTCAAAAGATTAGTGGCATCATAAGGGCTTTTTCTCGGGTGGAGGCTGAGCTCTGAGTCAGGCAGTGCTTCACTTCAGTTAAGTTCTATTTCAGTACTTAACTTGATGTGGCAGTCAGCTTTCCTTCCTTCTGTTGCCTTTTTAAAAGGTAGACATGACAACTTGTTTTTCCCAAAAGGAACACCTTAAAAATCTTTTTCAGATACAATGCCAAATGGATGGCTTTTTGTCCTTCTTGTCATGGGAGTCCATGAGGGGGGTCACTTCTATCTGTGTTGGCCAGATTGGTTCCGATCTCTTTTTAATAGGATCAAGCCACTCAAGAATTGGATGGAACCAAGCATGGGGACCAAATAGCCTTGTGCCTGGGCTTCTTATCAGCCATCCTGTGTTAATAACAAATCCTTGATAAACCTGAGATCTTCAGACGGTTTTGAGTGGGAAAAGAGATGAGAAGATAAGCCTAGGGCTTGAGTGGAGAGATGTCACCTGCCATGATCAGGTTGGGTTTTCCAGTGAGATTGTATTCCTTTAGTCACTTCTAGACGGTATTCAGAATCGGGTCCACGTTTGGCAGTGGTTGATTTGAGTGCTTTGGCAAGTCCCCTAAAGTCTCTGCTCCTTCTTCATTTCTAAATCATAGAGGTAAACTCCCTGTAGTAATGTCCCTGTCAGCCCTAAAATTTTGTGGTGGATGCTCTTTTCCTCAGTTCTGTGCTTGGGAGGCCACTTATCTGCCATGTGCTTAAGTGTCTTTCCTTGCAGACACCTTCCCTGGCCTCCCCAGCCATGGTCATCCCCCATTATTGGCTTTCACCACTCTTTCCTTCAGAGCACTCTGTGATTAGTAATTACTTTCTTTTTTTTTTTTTTTTTTTTTTTTTTTTGCGGTACGCGGGCCTCTCACTATTTTGGCCTCTCCCGTTGCGGAGCACAGGCTCCGGACGCGCAGGCTCAGCGGCCATGGCTCACGGGCCCAGCCGCTCCGCGGCATGTGGGATCCTCCCGGACCGGGGCACGAACCCGTGTCCCCTGCATCGGCAGGCGGACTCTCAACCACTGAGCCACTGGGGAAGCCCAGTAATTACTTTCTTTATGACTTGTTTTTCCTCATTAAACTCCGTGCTGTGGTCCTTTTGTTCAGTTAGCATCCTTAACTCCTAGCCCAGTATCTGGCAGTTAATAGGCACTCAGGAGTGTTTGAATGAATGAATGAATGAATGAACGAATGAGTGAACAAACTAATCGGTTACTGGAATAGGAAAAAAATATTTCCCTCCACTGAAAAGTTATCTCCCTCCATGGGAAGGAGTGTGCACTTGGGTTGGGACTTGCTGCTTCTTGCCTGGGACTTTAGGGATTTTCTTTGGCAGCCAGTGGATCCAGGTGTGCCCTATATATAATTTAGTTGAGTTCTTCTGAAGCTGCTAGGAGAGTTCCACATAGTATGGCTTAGTATGTTTCCCCCCCTAAGGATTTGCCAAAAATGAAGAGGTTTATTAGGACTTGACAGCAAGAAACCCGAAATGAAACTGATGATTCAATTACATGACAAATGACTATAGTGGGTACAATGCAATTTTCTCTTCCTTAAGGGGCCTGTCTTTATTTGCCAGGTAATTACTGTCACTGGCATTTGAAGTTATAAAAAAGAATAAGTACATATTTGGCAATCCATGATTCATTAAAAAAGCATGCTTAACAACACAAAGCTTTGGTTTCTCAAATGGAATCAAATGGCAGCAGCAAACTTTTTAAAGAGGTCACACACATATTCTTCTCTCTCTCTCTCTCTCTCTCTCTCTCTCTCACACACACACACACACACACACACACTCACGTTCTTTGTTATTTGAATAGCTTTTTCCCTATACCCTATTGCATACATGTTCTCCTCATATTTTGCTGCGTTTTGCTCACTAGCTGAATCCTCCACTATACATTACTCTACCTCTTTCCCTAAAAAGCATTTTTTAAAGTGAAGAATGAGTCTTTCACCAGATATGCTTTGCTGCATGTCAGAATCACCCAGGGAGCATTTATTATGACATTTGGGGCAGAAGACTGAAGAAACCATTTTAAGTTCATCGATTTTTATGTAACTCAAGATTATGAATGTAGAAGAAGCAAGGGAAATAGGGATGCAGGTTTTATTTTATTTTTATTAATTTATTTTTATTGAGGTACAATTGACATGTAACATTCTATTAGTTTTAGGTATACAACATAATGATTCAGTATTTGTGTATATTGCAAAATGATCACCACAATAAGTCTAGTTAACATGTCACCTTACATAATTAACAAAATATTTTTCTTGTGATGAGAACTTTTAAGATCTACTCTCTCAGCAACTTTCAAATATTCAATACAATGTTATTAACTATAGTCACCATCTTGTACATTACATCTCCGTGACTTACTTATTTTATACCTGGAAGTTTCTACCTTTTGACCCTCCTCACCCATTTTCCTCACCCCCAGCGAAGATTTAAAATAGCCCTCAATTTGGCCTTAACTGCTTCGAATTCCAAAGAAAGAGGCAGTTTCTTTGAGTGACAACCATATGATCAAATAGATACCATCTTCTAAACTGATAACCTTAATGCTGTGTGGAAGATACGTTCTTTGAAGGCTCAATTTTTTAAACACTTAGGTATTTCATTAGTGACTTCAGGGTGGTCTGTGAATGTAGAGGGGAAAAAGGTCATCTAATGAACCAGTTTAAAGAACTCAGGAATATACACCAGACAAGTAGAGAAGAAGAAAAGAAAGAAGGTTGTGTGTGCCTTTTTGCCTTGACTATATGAGAATTGATCATTTCCTTCTGTTTTTAATTTTCCTTGGCTTAAGTATGCAAATATCTATTCATTTAAAGTTTTATAATATGCTCTGGTAAACCAAATTACTTCCATAAAAAAAGATGGTTCTTAGACTTGTAGTAAGATGCCATTTAATTTTCAGATAATTAATCTCAGAAAATGATATTGTGGTACCTTTCTAAAAGGAGCTGATTAGTTAGTAAAGCATGGACATAGGGCTTTCATCTGTAAATTCACTAGGACTGTCCTCCTTTGGAGCTGTTAACCTAAGGACCATGTTAGCATTGAAGCAGCCTGTGTGCCTTTCTTTGAGATAACAGGTGTCACAGTTTGCCCAGAAGGATAAGTGTTAGTTTGGCAATTTTTGCCTGAAAAAGGAAGAATAAAAGAATACCCTAACTTACACATGTAATTCTACCTTAGGAATTGGTTGATTGTGGAGCTCTTTCTTGGACTTAACAACTATTTTAAAAGTCAAGAGGTTGACATTTATCTATAATACATGCATTGCTTTAAAACCAATTTCTCTTAAGTATTGTGGCGGTAGCATGATGTAGTAACAAACAAGGTGTCACCTGGTAGTAGCATTATGGGTAGAATTGCCATATGGAAGAGTTTGGTGGTGAACATTAGCACTGACTCATGAATGCAAAAGAAATGGACATGAACCAACTGGAAGTCAGATACCAAAAAGGAATATCCACTGCTTTTTTTTGGTGGTAACTCATGTTATATGTGGAAGTCAGGAAGGTAGTTGGGGGCTGAGTGGGAAGTGATGGTGTATTTCTGTTAAGTAGCTGTCTGTACCCTTAGACTAATGAGATTGGGAATGCTAGAAGGAGAAAAATCTAGAAGGGGACCCTAAAGAAAAAGAATTAGGAACAGGATGCTCTGACTTGAGATCAACACATTTTCACCTACTAAAAGAAAACCAGTACATTGCTATACCAGCCCAGAGAACATTAGTTATATGTGGTTCTTATTATACTGGATTCCCTCAGTAGCTCATCTAAATCATCCTTGTAGTGTTTTCATGGCCCAACTTGAATTGTACTCTCAAGAGCAGCCTGAGGAAAGAACTAAGTCTTACAAGTCTGAAAAGACACCTTATGTGTATGTATCTCTTTTAAACTGTTAGAGCGAAACTGAATCCTCTAACTGCCCTCAACCAAGGTGGTTGTCCAACGTGAAGGTAAAAGCATTGAAGTACAGAGTCTCTGAGTTTGCGTAGTGGTGAAAATAGACAAGCAGAGCAAGGAGGTAATCCTTTGCTTGTTTCCTGGCAGACATATAGGAAGAATGTCCAGCAGATGATCCAGTGTCTAATCCGCAAACTTGCCGCGCTCAGCCAGTATGAGGAAGTCCTGGCAAAAATCAGCTCGACGTCAACAGATCGGCTCACGGTTCTCAAGACCAAGCCACAGTCCATACAAAGGGACATAATTACTGTCTGCAGTGACCCTTACACGTTGGCCCAGCAGCTGACTCACATAGAGCTAGTAAGGCCATTGTCATCCTTGTCCTTTATAACCCACACTCGATTTGCTCTGACAACCAGACAGTGTGTCCATCAGCAGTAATGTCAAGGGAGAGGTTAGAGTAATCCAAATGGGAAATAATCTATGAAATAGCTGGAACGTGTTGTGTTTAGACATTTGAAGATGACTATTTCTGCTATTCTGGGAGTTCACTTTAAAATAAATACTAAGCAAGACTGAAGAGCAAAGAGTTTATGGACCTTCCTCATGTTCCCCCTCTAGTTAATTTTTCCATAACTCGCTCAGCCTTTTACTCTCTAGTGTAGCATTGACCCAAGCAGAAAACTGCCTCTGCTCAGACCTTGAAGATGATGACAATGTGGAGGGCTAAAGGCTTATTTCACAAGCTACATTAAAAAATGAGGGTAGTGCTAAAAATCAGGAGACAGAACGGAAAGACCATTTCTTCTCCTTTTGTTTAAGACTGTTGACCTGCTGGGTTTGTGTTTCAGGAGAGGCTCAATTATATTGGCCCAGAAGAATTTGTTCAGGCATTTGTGCAGAAGGACCCTTTGGACAATGACAAGGTAATTGGTCTACCCAGTGGTCAGCCCTGAAATTGGCAATCGAATTCTTTAGTCTATGATAATGGTACAAGAGACAGAAATTGGAACAATTTTGTTTTAGGTTTTAAAAAACAGTTTTTTGTTTTTCATTAGCCATATCTGATTCATTGCATTTTTTTCTTGAACCTGGTCTCTAAGTGCCTTGATGATATTCTTACCCTACCACCAACTTTTAACCTCTCTTCCTCCTTATTGGGAAATTTAATAAGCAAGTAGTTGCGGGCATTTGTGGTGGTGAAGGTAGGAGATAAAAGGGTAATGGTTTTAGCAGTTTGAGTCAGAAGGAAAATACGAAAGGATGCTCTGCTCATGATTCAACAATAGCAGGGGCTATAAAGACAGGATGCACATCCAGTGTGCTGAGGATGGGTCTTTACTGCCTTGCTTCTTGTTTTAAGGTGAATCCCTCATGAGAGGTTTGTTGCCTGATGCAGCCCATATGGAAAGAAACTGACACTAAGCATGGGCTGTAAAACCGGTATACACACACATAAGAAATTTTTCCCCCAGTGACCTCCAGGAAGTATTTCAAATTGTTAAGCAAAGACTGCATCACCCACTAATGAAAGCCCCCCTTTGGGAATAGGGGAAGCAGCTGTTTTCCGCCCTTAGAATAGTTTTGCTCAGTACAGGAAGTGAAGATTAGGTTTTGCAATAGGAGGCTAGTAGACTTTTTTGAAATGTGTTTGTTTCATTTGGAAGGAAGGAAAGAGGGGTGTAATTAACCTGTTCAAGTTTGGCCTTGAACTCTGAGATGAGCTTAACTTCTTTTTTGTTTTTGAACAATATGTCACTCACCCTACTAAAGACCAGGATGATGTAGGCTTCCGTTTATCTACCTTGGAAGATATTTAGTTTCTTGCTACACAAAGTTCCAAAATCCTCTCCTAGACTTAATTTTAAGAGAAAATTTTCTAGTCTTCTGTGCTCTCAGCTTCTCCATGCTGTGCGGACAACAATTGGTATTCATACCCCATTAATTAGTCAACATTGTTTTAGAATGCAGCCAAGACCCTTTTTTTGTTTTTGAATTGTGCTTCTGAAGACCCCCCCCCCCCAGAGTAACTTAGCTTCCTGGGAGAGAAGGCACTGTCATGAATGCAGCAGAATAGATTTCTAGACCTTCAGGTTTTCACTGGACTATACTACGAGATTTGATATTTCTGTAAGGAGAGTCAAGAATGTTAGTGGTTCCCTCTCTCTCTTTTTCCCCTCCCAACCCCCCACTCTTAACCTAGAAAGCCTTCCTAATTCACACACTGAGAATAAAGGCCCACATCTGAAAAAAATGAGAGCCTAATACACTCTTTTTTTCTCCAACTCATCTGCTCACTTTCCTTTCTCTATAGAGTTGCTACAGTGAACGGAAGAAAACACGAAACTTAGAAGCTTACGTGGAATGGTTTAATCGTCTCAGCTACTTGGTTGCTACAGAAATCTGCATGGTGAGAAAATGAATTTTCTTTTTCTTCTAGCCCTCTATATTATCTTTTCATACTTACTTCCCTCTTTTTTCTCTTTCTATACAGCCTGTAAAGAAGAAGCACCGAGCAAGGATGATTGAGTATTTCATTGACGTAGCTCGGGAGTGTTTTAACATTGGCAACTTTAATTCCTTGATGGCAATAATCTGTGAGTGTTTTCTGAGAGATAAGAGTCCTTTATTTTTATAGATCCTATGAAATGTATCCGCTGAAAATTTGCAGATAGTACAGTTTTGTTAATGAAAACTGTATTGTTTAGTCTAGACTTGTTTCAGAACGTCCAGAATGCTTTAAATATCCAAATTGGTACAAGTATGTATAATCTTTTCTAAGTATATAAGATTTCATGGAATACATTTAGTCAGTTTATCCTCATCTGAATATTTATGTATAAAGGCTTATACGTGAGATTTGTGCCTAAATTAAGGATTTTAGAAACTGTTTGAGTAGATTGTGTATCAAGCATTATAGAAATATATGATCTAGGACTAAATCAAATGATTCCATCGGCAAGACAAGAGGGCAGCCTGAGAAACTGGAACATTTTCTGACTGACCAAGTCACTAGTACTTATCATCCTCCGACCTTATTAGCCCAGCATATAAACTTTGCTCCTCCTCTATATCATGGGGATTTTAATGCTAGTGACTGTTCATTCTATAAACATAGGGCAGGGGGTAACACTGTGTCTTGGTTTTCCCAATTTATACCTGTTTTCTTGCCACAATTATGGTTAATGACTCTTTTATTAAAAAAATTCTAATTTATATGATAAATGATATGGCTATGCTACACATTTTAGGTACTCAGTAAATATTTGAATATTTGCCTGACTCTTCAGAGTCAGGGTCAATTTGAAGCCAGAGAATCTACCAAATTTAATTCAATAATTTTGATTCTAATAAATCCCTCTCACCAATTCTTTTTTCCATTAAAAAGATTCTTTTTCCCCTTTATCTCTCCCATAAAAATACTGGCCAAGCTTCAGGTCTCTATCTGGCTTACTCCATGAAAATAGTGAACAGATGTTCATCTACATCAAAGACCTGAAAGATCCACAGTCTAGGTAATAGAAGATTATTTAATTCCCCTCTTGTACTGTTAAGAAAATATCAAGGCAATCCATTTCACAGGAGAAAGTATTTGTAATACATCTAGCTAAAAAAGAACTTGTACTCAGAATCTACAAAGGACCCTACAAAGCAATACTAAGTAGACAAATAACCCAATGAAAAAAAGGGCAAAATACTTGGACACTTCACAAAAGAAGATATACTGATGGCTAGTAAGTATATGAAAAGATGCTCTACATCATTAGTCATCAGAGAAATACAAATTAAGATGAAAATCACAGTGAAATAGCATTTCACACATGGGAGTGACTGAAATTAAGAAGACTAGTTGAACCAAATATTGTGAGGATGTGGACCAAGTAGAATTCTCAGACATGGGTGGTGGTATGAGATGGGACCACTACTCTGGAAAATCGTTTGGCAGGTTTTTTGTATAAAGTTAACTTCCTTCCACTTAGTAATGAACACTTTTTCAGAACATAGGTTACAATGACCTCTCTTATTTCTCTATTTCCACCTTCTTTTTCTCTCCCTCCATTTTAAATTGGAAGCTGGCATGAATATGAGCCCAGTCTCTCGACTGAAAAAAACTTGGGCCAAAGTGAAGACAGCCAAGTTTGACGTTCTTGAGGTATGTGGAGCTGCTGTTTTGCTGTTATGTAACATTTTGCGCCTGAATTATTTGGAATTTTTTATGTGGCGTTAAAAGTAAGGTCTCGTAAACTTTCTGCAGGTGGGAAGTGTGTAGTTAATACTCTCCTCTCTTTTGTCTTCAGCATCAGATGGACCCTTCAAGCAATTTCTACAATTATCGGACAGCTCTTCGTGGGGCAGCACAAAGGTCTTTAACTGCTCATAGCAGCAGAGAGAAGGTATGGGTTTAAAGGAGTTTTATTCATAGTAGAGTTGCCATGTGTTGCACTGAAATGTGAACTACTGTACCGAGCTTGTTTTACTTTAGATCTAAGAAAGCAAGGCCGCATGCTGTAGACATTTTTATCACTTGCCACAGAGGGAAGGGGAGTGCTAAAGGAAGGGTGGAAGGAGGAGAGGGAAAGGGAACTTGGTGGAGAAGTTTGCAAATGTTATTACTGCATTAATTAAATGATTATTTTGTAATGTGTCATAGTTGCGTTTCAAGCAGTAAATATTAAGTCCTACGTTAAGATGACTAATAGCATTGGAGAGTAATTTGATTAAATGGGAAACAGACATTTACACTGCGCACAAGGTGACTGACTTAATGTAACCTTTTCTCTTAAAGAATTAGCTTACCTCCCATGGTTAAGTCATTTATAGTCAGAAAGTAGGTTAGTTGCTGTAGCATTAGGCCTGCTGTTACTAATTGGATATGTGGGTGGCAGAAAAGGTACAGTGATGATGTCTGAGAGATGAATGATCCTCACTCTATCTCCCCTGCCCTTAAACAATTTCACATTATCTTGGATCAACTGTACTTCTGACTCAGAGGGTCCTTCATTGGCACATTTCATACATGGGAAGGATAAGTCATTTTGACATTTGGAGATCATGTTATTTGAGAAGTAAATACCTGGTTGCAGTAAATGGGCTGAAGAAAGTTGCTTGATGAAAGCTATTTTCTGCTTAGATTCTATCCATCTTCTAACTTAAACTGTATCTTCAACAAATAAATGAAAATGAGGGTAAAAAATTTCAGGGCCTCTCAATCACTTCCCCCAAAAAGCTTCAGCCACCATGATCTAAAATAAAAACAAACACAAAAAGAAACCCCACCTTTTCAACATGCTAAATTGCTTCTCAACAAAATCCAAAATATCAGTTCCGATAATGTTTGAGAGATATTGTAAATACATTAATTTTTTTTTTTTTTTGATAAAGAAACAAGGTCAGAGAAGGGATGAAGCAGAGATAACTACCTCGATTTAGCCTGAAGGAGTTTACCAGCTTTTATTTATTTTTATTTATTTATTTTTGCAGTACGCGGGCCTCTCACTGCTGTGACCTCTCCCGTTGCGGAGCACAGGCTCCGGACGCGCAGGCTCAGCGGCCATGGCTCACGGGCCCAGCCGCTCCGCGGCATGTGGGATCTTCGCGGACCGGGCCACGAACCCATGTCCCCTGCATCGGCAGGCAGACTCTCAACCACTGCGCCACCAGGGAAGCCCTACCGGCTTTTAAAATTTACCTGCCTGGGACTTCCCTGGTGGTCCAGTGGGTAAGAGTAAGACTCCGAGCTCCCAATGCAGGGGGCCCAGGTTCAATCCCTGGTTGGGGAACTAGATCGCACACGCAGGCCGCAGCTAAGAGTTCGCATGCTGCAGCTAAAAAATCCCGCATGCTGCAAGGAAGATCCCGCGTGCCACAACTAAGACCCAGTGCAGCGAAAATATAAATAAAATTTAAAAAGAAGGTTAAAGCTCTTTGAGAAAGAACAAGGATGAGGAGGATGAAAAAGAAAAAAATAAAGTTTATTTGCCCACATCCCAGTACTCCTGTGACTACTTTGAGAAAAATCTAATCAGAAGTTTTTCGAGCTTTGGGAAATGATCACATGCATGGGAGGATCCCAGTACCCTGAAGTGTGAAGACCTGTTTTCTTCACCTCTCCGTGTTGGAAGCAAGGCTTTCTCTGCAGGACCTCCGTGAGTTAGAGGGCCTCTGCCTTAGCGAGGAAGAGGCTGTAGAATCATCTCTCTTGGTCAGGAGCTGCAGCACTGGCCAAAGTAATTCTGAAGTCCAGCCCTCCCACAAAGATCTCACTGAATGTTGTACTCGTGGGACTCTAATAGCTCTTTCCAGTATTTACCCTTTCTATCATTTACTAAATTCTGTCTGCTTTAGTTTTGTTGTTTTTTAACCAGTTTTGTGTGAGTGTATGGATTGTGTTCTCTAGTTCGTAAAACAAATGATCCCACCACCAATTTAAAGAAATACGCCATTTCTTTTTCACAACTGGTCTTAAAGGCTATGAATGAAAACATTTGGGGATAAAAATTCATCTTTATTCAAGAGAATTGGGATTCTGTTTTCTTTTGTGAAGTGAGGGTAGACTCTTTATTCCTAAGTCAGTTCCTATTTTAAAGTCTTCCTGGCAGCATAAATAAAGTAATATAATCTTTGATATTCTTTGAATTATGTTTAGGTGGCCAATGTGGCACATCTCTAGGTACCATATAGAAAAAAAATCTATCTTTCACATCGGGGCCATTAAATGATCTTTAAATTGCTGTTTTTTTCTGTGAGTCCTTGTGTCTCCTGGTTTTTAACCACTTCTCTTACAAGTGCATGGTTTTCAGTCCTTTCACCATTCCATTTCTGATCATCAGCATTCATTTCTAGTTGTGGAACTGATAATGCCTTTAAGGTGTAGTTGCCAAGAATATTGTGAAAGGGAATTAGAGAACATTACTACTTGAGACGTTCTCCCACTAAAGCCTTCATTGAAAGACCTCTCAGAAACCAAACTTTGGCTCCTGTAGTAGCCTGTACATCCACCTTCACTCTGGAAATCTGAAGTCCTTATAGTCTCCCGAGTTTTACAGTGGTAGATTTATGGAGGGGCTGCACATCTGAAGGGAACCATCCCCGAGGAAATGACAAGTTGGAGAAGACTGTGAGACTTCTGTCTGGCATATGGGCATAAGGAACAGCGCAGGAATTATCATAAGGGAGATTGTTTCTATCGCTGTGTTCTTGGAAGAGTGGTTCAGACAATTAATAGTGGGTCAATCCAGCAATCCCACTTCTGGGTATTTATCTGAGGAAAACAAAAACACTACATATTTACTCTGAGTTAACAGAATCATGTTCTTTTTTTGTTGCGGAGCGCGGGCTCTAGAGCACGAGCTCAGTAGTTGCGGCACACAGGCTTAGTCGCTCCGCGGCATGTGGCATCTTCCCGGACCGGGGCTCGAACCCGTGTCCCCTGCATTGGCAGGCGGATTCTTAACCACTGCGCCACCAGGGAAGTTCCAAAAACACTACATATTTAGAAAAGAGACATGTACCCCCTTGTTCATTGCAGCATTATTTACAAAGCCAAGTATAGAAACAACCTAAATGTCCATTGATGGATGAATGGATGAAGAAATTGTAGTGTGTGTGTGTGTGTGTCTGTATATTTACATATACACACACATATATACATGTATATAGTATATATACATACAAGTATATATACTACAGTTTCTTTATTCCATTATATATATATGTATATAAAATGATTCATGTGATCAGCACCACATGAATTTCACAGCCCAGCACTACAGAACAGAGCACAGAAGTAAAGTTCTTGCTTAAAAGCTGTTACACTAGGCAGATATTGCATCTTGATAATAATTCAGTCCTCATTTTCCTTATGATGATACATCAGTAATACTTGTCCCCTTGTATGGGGCCCGTTGGTTTTGGGGGAATGCTTAATTGAGATCAAACCTGTGTTGTTGAATTTAATCCTCACCACAAGTCAGTGAGGTACTGTTCCCATTTTAAGGTGAGGAAACTAGGCTTTCTTAGCCTTATACCAGGGGTTGGCGAACTCTTTCTCTTAGGGGCCAGATCCTAAATATTTTAGGCATTGTAAATCATACGGTTTCTGTTGCAACTACTCAGCTCAGAGGTGGTGGCACAAGAGCAGACATAGATGGTACGCAGGTGAGTGGATGAGCATGCCTGTTTTCCAGTAAAGCTGTCTGGATACTGGAATTTTAACTTCATTTAATTTCATGCTCATGAAATAGTATTCTTTTGATATTTTCCCAGCCATTTAAAAATGTAAAATGTATGGCTTCTAGGCCATTCCAAAACAGGTGGTGAGGTGGGCTGGCCCTTGGGCCACAGGTGGTGGACTCCTGGCTTGTACGTCCAGTCAGTTGTGGAGCCACATTTTAAACTGAGGTCTAGCAGAGCCAAAGCCCAGCACCCCCCAGTGACAAGTGGTCTTGCAAAGAAGTGAAGTTTGGGTGTGCTTTTATCCTTGTTACCATGGCTGTTTAGTTCTAAAATAATAGAGATGTAGTCAGTAATATTTGAAGGAGAAGGTAATGAGGGGATCTTTATGAATTCAGTTTAGAGACTTCCAGACAATAGCAAATAATTAAAAGTCTATTCAAAAGGGCTGTCGAAATTGAAGATTCATTTTGGCTATTTTCAGAGATCAACGAAACAAAAAATAATCAAAGGCTATCTTTTTTTAAATGACTTTAGGGGAAAATCTGAATTTCACCCTAGAAGTGAAAATTGATACTTAATGTTTTTAAGTATGAGCCAAAATGTATGTTTTCCAGACCTGTCATTCATCTAGTATAGGTGTATCACATGAGTCATAAGCTTAGGGAACCTTCAAAAACCTGCTCTTGGGTAAACAACATAGGTCCACGATGTGTGTCTGCAGCATTATTTACATTGTAGCACATTTAGAATCTTCAAAAGCATGTTGGCATTTGAGAGAAAGTGGAAGAACAAAGAGCTTTGTTCTTTGTTCATTCTGGGCTTCCTAGAATGTAGAGTAGCTCTCATGTTATCTTGAGCAGTATCTTCAAGGGAAAAGAAAATGTTCCTCTAAGAAACAGTTCATCTAAAATGTAGATGTCTAAATGATAAAAACAGTACAGGTTCTCACAGAGAGATGGGTCACACATCTTAAGCTCTAAGTACCTGCAGTGACAGGTATTCTATTAATATTTTGCTTTAACTAAATGAAAAGTCAGAGTTCTTTTAGATGTTTTTTCTTTGATTATAGCTAGAACTCTCAGATCTGATTATATGCTATTGCCCTGAGAAAACTGGGGGAAACTAGCAACAATGTGAAGCCAATCCACCCCCCAGTGCCCCCATCTTTGCTGCATTTTGGTTATTAACAGCATTTTCATGTTATGCAAAACTACATAAAGAAGGAAACTGCTCTCATGGGAGGCAAAGAAAACACTGTACCTGTCTTAATTAATTATAGCCTACTCTGTAATCCAGAGTCAGTGCTGTTCATTAACTTCTTATATTGTTTGATGCGAGTCTAAATGTTTATTTGCACAAAACAAACCAGAGCTTTTTGTTTTCTCTAGATTGTGATACCATTCTTCAGTCTTTTAATCAAAGATATTTATTTCCTCAATGAGGGGTGTGCCAACCGCCTTCCCAACGGCCATGTCAACTTTGAGGTAAGGCTGTAAGATCTGAGCCCAGAGAAGGACTAGCTTCTCCAGCAACTGTAGAGAGCCCAGGCCATCTAAGCTGCTTCTGAAGTTCTCGAGCCAAGTTTTCTCTTTCCCTACTAATTTGTAAGAAGATAACAATGCTGACTAGAATACATTAGCTGCACCATTATTATAAATTATTATCCAGAGGTACTTGAGTAAATTTTTACCTCTACCTAGCAAATAATCTATTGCTAATTTTTATTAAATCAAGAATATTATGGAGTTCAGAAGATTAGAAGCCAGAGGAGAACATTAAATGGAGTGGTCTCATCCCAGCTCATGATTTTTGATAACTGCCTTTAACTTCAACTTTCATTTTATTCTTTTCTAGAAATTTTGGGAACTGGCCAAACAAGTGAGTGAATTCATGACATGGAAGCAAGTGGAGTGTCCATTTGAGAGGGACCGGAAGATCTTACAGTACTTGCTCACAGTATCAGTCTTTAGTGAAGATGGTGGGTAGCCTGTTCAGCCGGGGCCGCCACCAGCATCCACAGACCCTACGATCAGGAAATCAGCATATAAATGCTTGGTGCCTGGTTCCTCATGTAGTATGAGGCCTGTCTTCTGACTTATTCCATCTTAAGAATTCTCTGTTGCACAGAAAACCATATGATTTATCCCTAAAATATTTGAGTCAGGCACTCACTATTCACCGATAAGCAGTATGTTTCTGTGTTTAAACATTCTTTATAATATTAGATCTGCAGAGCTTTGGGCACAAATGGAAAGTTATTGAAAGATTATTTGCCCTTGTTTAGGCTTGCTTTAATGGAGAAAAAAGGTGTTTCATGATATGTTGACATTCAAGGTAAATTGAAAAACAAAACAATTGCTAGCCCCTGCTGTTTGTCAAAACAAACAGTGGAAAGTCTTAACCTGTTAAAACATTAGGGAATTTGAGGCAGAAACAGTGATTGTGTACCAAAAAAATTGACCAGAAATTTAAAGTTTGTAAAAGACTTGGGGATTGATTATATTAATCTGTTATATCCTAATATTATAGAAATCAATAGCATTATTAACTATTTCTCATAGTACATTGGTAGTGTTTGTGATAATGACTAAAGAACATTTTGTATTAATATGACCCATTCCAGAGGGGACTTGATTATTATTAGCCTCTACAAACAGGATTAATAACAAGCTTTTAAATCTTTGGAATTCTTTTTGACTTAATATTAAAGAGAAAAACATTAGAAGAGTGAAAAATTGGCCTAGAAAACCTGACTTTTTACCTGCTAAAATGTCTTTTAAAAAGCTAACAGGAAAGGCTCCCCTTCCCATCCCCCTTCTTTGTAAAGAACATAAACGTGAGTGTATGATCGCATCCTGTGGCTTGCCTTTTTAAGCTTTTTTTGCCTCATAAATTGTCTTAGTTAACCAAGTGCCTTTTTGGCCTAAGAGGCCCTTGGGGTTTTGTTGAGATGGTCAGTCAGGGGCAAAGTGTGGTATTCTGTGTTCTTAAAGCTCCCGGGTTGTAATTTGATATTTTAAAGAGTGTGTTTTGCTGTAGGGTTTGGTTCAGGTTGAATGGGGGATGGATGGAGGTGGGTAATGTATCAGGAAAAGGCTTCAGCGTTAATGCATTCGTACTTTTGTTTGATTGTAGCTCTCTACTTGGCTTCCTATGAGAGTGAAGGACCTGAAAACCATATAGAGAAAGACAGATGGAAGTCCTTAAGGTGGGTCTCATTGCTTCTCATTGCCGTACAGATCTATTAAAGACATTGGCCTTAAGTGAAGAAAGCCGCGTGCTTGTCATAGGGAGTCCCTGCCTGCGTGTTCCAAGTCCTCTCTGTAACTTATCTCCTGTTAACTGAATCTTTGTGGCTTGGAATCCTCATCGCCATCCTTCAGTTTTATTGTCTTTTTTTTTTTTTTTTTTTTTAGTACTGGCAGATATATAGTGACTCTGTTCTTCTTTCTCCCATTATTTTATGGAATGAGGAACTGAAATTACCCTGTGGTATGTTAAAAAGGGCACTGACACATTTTCTTCATCTAAAAGATAAGAATTTCAGACTGTATTTCTGAATAGTTCTAACAGTAAAATCTTATTTCACCTGAGATCAAAGAGACCCAAGTACCAGCTGGTTCAGTAAATTGGAGTGTGTCACTTATCGACTAGATCTTGGTCCCCTCTTTGGTTTGGGAGAGAGTTGTTCTTTAAATGTAATACAGAATCTCTCCAAATTTAAAAATGTTGTTAATCTAGTAGTATTTTCAAACAAAGCTAGGATAAGTAAGTTTGTATTTTAACCATCTGAGATGCTTTAATAGGCAAAAGTAGCCCAGGATATAGTATTACTATAACCAAAATTGCTATATGTGTATTTCTACTAAGAGACTCTGGGAACATGTGCCTTTTTTTTTTTTTTTTTTTTTTTTTTCGGTATGTGGGCCTCTCACTGTTGTGGCCTCTCCCGTTGCGGAGCACAGGCTCCGGACGCGCAGGCTCAGTGGCCATGGCTCACGGGCCCAGCCGCTCCGCGGCATGTGGGATCTTCCCGGACCGGGGCTTGAACCCGTGTCCCCTGCATCGGCAGGCGGACTCTCAACCACTGCGCCACCAGGGAAGCCCCTCTTTTTTTTTTTTTTTTTAATATTTATTTATTTATTTGGTTGCACTGGGTTTTAGTTGTGGCAGGAGGGCTCCTTAGTTGTGGCTCACGGGCTCCTTAGTTGTGGCATGTGAACTCTTAGTTGCAGCATGCATGTGGGATCTAGTTCCCTGACCAGGGATCGAACCCAGGCCCCCTGCATTGGGAGCGTGGAGTCTTATCCACTGTGCCACCAGGGAAGTCCCATGTGCCTTTTTGTACCAGGTTGACAAGCCCATTTTCTTTTCTTCCCATAGTCACTTGGGAGCCTTCATTAACTTGATCTTGGGCTAGGTTTCATGAGCCAGGGTATCTAAGATGTATTTGGTTTTGTGTGATTTTATTTGTTTTAAAGGAAAATTTAGGCCTGCTTTGAACCTTTTATTGAGGAGGGATGAGGTACAGAGGCATTGGAATTATTATGTGTACAGCAGGTCATGATGATAGGCAAAGGATTGGAGATGTTTCTTCTTTTCCCTACTGCTGTGTGAGCCCTTGAGTGGGAGCACAGGGTCTTCCCTCACATGTGCCGCAGCTCTGGACCTGCTCCTGTGCTGTTGAGGAAGGACGTTGGGTTACTGCAGGTGTTTGCTGAGGCCGGGCACCCCAAAGAGGATAAAAAAGAAGTACGCTGTGATCCTTTGCAAAAGGATCTATCCACATATGCTAAGTGGATAGATACTAAGGCTCATTATTCTAGAATGAAAGTACCTGCCTGAAAACGTGTACACACATTAGCTTTGCAGGCAGTAAGATATTTTCACATAGATGCTTCTCCTGCTGGTCCAAGAGTCACTCATTCAGACACTTGGGTTCAGCAGTGGCAATGACAAATACACCTGTGAGGGGAGACACCTTTCTTGTCGCTTGATATTTAAATGCTCTCAGTGGGCACCGAATGTGAACTCGTTCAGATTTACTAAGTATCCCATCTGCCATGAGACCAGTATGGTTCTAAAAGCTTTTTATCATTAATGACCTTTGTTTGTGTGTGTGTGTGTGTTAATATAAAGCCACTCAAGGTATAGATTTACCTGTAAACAAAGTTTTGGCCATTTCCACTAATATATATTTATTTTAAGTGACTAGCAGTTCTCCCAGAAAACCTGAAGGACTTCAATGCTTAATATTTTTCTGTCCTTCTTTAAAATTTTTTTTTAATTAATTAATTTTTTATTAAAGTATAGTTGATTTACAGTGTTTTAATTTCAGGTGTACAGCAAAGTGATTCAGTTATATATGTATTCTTTTTCAGATTCTTTTCCCTTATAGGTTATTACAAAATATTGAGTATAGTTCTTTGTTGTTTATCTACTTTATATATAGTAGTGTGTATATGTTATTTCCAAAATCCTAGTTTATCCTTTCCCCCCACCTTTCCTCTTTGGTAACCATCAGTTTGTTTTCTACATCTGTGAGTCTGTTTCTGTTTTGTAAATCAGTTCATTTGTATCATTTTTTTAGATTCCACATACAAGTGATACCATATGATATTTGTCTTTGTCTGACTTACTGTAAACTATGTAAAATCAAACTTCAAACATGGGAGAGATGAAACTAGTATTAGGTGAGGATTTTCATCCTCATTCAGATCATTTGCCACCTTCCTTCTTATCTTATCTTCTTTATTACTCAGGTCCAGCCTCCTGGGCAGAGTTTAACACAAGGGATTCTGGCTGCTGCTAGCTGCTGCGTTCAAGCAGATCATCGAGGAGCTGGCCTTTGTTTTCGGGCATCTAATGCCACAAAAAATCATGAAGTCCCTGCAAGCACGCTCCCTCAAGAGCAGATGGGGACCTTATTCCCCACAGCTGACAGATTGACTCAAATTTTGTGAGACTGAAATGTTCACTGAGGACACTTGAGAAAGAATCCTCTAAAGATCCCAGCTCTGCAATGATTCATCTCCTGGAATTTCCATGTGAATCACAGCTCTGCACCTGGATGGAGCTTTCTTTTGTGTGTGTGTGTGTGTGTGTGTGTGTGTGTGTGTGTGTGTGTGTGTGTGTTTTAATTTGGTTCAACATTTGCTGCTAATGGGACTTGCCCAGCTGAGTGCTGGCTCTTAGGAAGCCCATGTTTCTTTGTTAACTTAAAAGAAAAAGGGAGAAGAGGGAGGGGAAGCAAGCCCTCTATTTAGATCCCAAACTGCAGCTCAGTGGCATTGCCCGGGAGGGGTCAGGCTGGCTGGATGCCAACTGCGGACTTTGTTTCCCTGAGCGCGGGCTGTGTTGTGAATTCCCCTCCTCCCTCTTCCTACAAGGTTTTGAGTTGGCTGCTGGTTAGCAAACTCCTTTTTACCCATATAAGTTATTTAATATAATAATGAAGCTAACACTGTGGTAGGAAAATAGCCACTAGAAAAAAAAAGCAGAGTTTGTCGTTGGACTGTGTAACATTCTAGAAGGACCTTCTGTTTTCTTTACCCTTCTGAGCTGTTTACAACTGACCACTGTGTTCTACAGATGTGTTTTTCAGTTTTTTTTGTTACTTAGTTTTCCATGATGCCTATTTTTTTTTTCCTCTTGTAAATTTAAATTATCTGACTTTAAGGGTCTTGGGAAAAATCCCATGGCCTAATTACAGTTTAATTTTTTAAACAGACTTATTTTTCACTACCTTTCGTAGTCTGTTGGTGACTAAACATGTGAACAGAGAACAAATTGGAAAAGATAACCCCTGCCCCTGAGAGCAGTGAACAAAACAAATGAAAAACATCTTGCTGTTGACCCAGAGGTCGAACTAATTGTGAAATAGTTCACCTTGTTAAACATCTAAATAAATCTGTAGTGGCTCTGCAAACAGCCATTATATTTATTTACCCTAGGAGAAACTAGTAGTAAACTGTGCTAATGAAAAAAAAAACAAGACATCATGTTCAAGACAGAGATGTATTTGCAAACTTAATGACATGGTTTCAGAAAAACAGAGCATGTCTGTATGCTGCACGCCATCTCAGCAGACCTAAAATGTCTCCAAGCTGTCCCTTTACAACCATCAATATATCTGACACTCTGCGGCCAGGAGTTGTGGTGTCTTTGTTTTCTTTAATGGATGGGATTGGTGGGGGGTATTGGGGGAGCTGCAATCTCAGTCATTCAACTCAAGTGACTGGCTGAAAATGTATCTGTCCTTGGAGAAGTGGCCTTTAGGAGTATGTGCATGGGCCTTGATTTTTTGAAACTCAGTCATAGTAAACAATAAGCATCACTTGCCAGGCACTTCTAAGTGTTTGGCATGGATCATCATCTTCGCTTTTTAGGCGTGGAAACAGGCATATTAATAACAATGATAATTTGTCCGCGGCCGTATAACTAATGAGAGACACAAAGTTTTGAACTAGACATTTAATTCCAGCGCCCAGCCTTGAGATCACACTGCCAAGCCTTCTGAGACTTCAGTATAACCTTCAAGCTTGCAAGGAACCTGGGGATCTCGCTGACCTGCAGATGTGGATTCTGTAGGTCTGGGGTGGGACCCAGGCAATGCTGATGCTGCTGGTCCTGGAACCCTCGGAGCGGGGCTCCCTGCAGCGCTGCCACCTAGTGCCTGCCTTGCCTTGCCCTGAACTCTGCACCCTGCATGTGTTGCCATGACAGCAACAATGTCCATCTTTCAGCCTTCTATGCCTGGGGCTCTTCAAATGATGGGCTGCTGGCCAAGTCTACCCCTTTTCTTTGAGCCACAAGGTGACAATTGTTGAAAAAAATGGAAAGAAGAGGGCTTCCCTGGTGGCGCAGTGGTTGAGAGTCCGCCTGCCGATGCAGGGGACACGGGTTC